>NC_027750.1:19429437-19478314 GCF_000695525.1 Brassica oleracea var. oleracea | reverse complement strand
GCTACTTTTATCCAATCTATTTCGATTCCACAAGGGCCGAAAGCAGCTTTATTTGCTCAACGTCAAGAAGCTGTCCGAAAAGATGTCGAGCGTGCTTTCGGAGTCTTGCAAGCTCGATTTGGCATTATTAAAAATCCGGCACGTATTTGGGATAAAGTCAAGATCGGAAAGATTATGAGAGCATGTATCATACTCCATAATATGATAGTAGAAGACGAACGAGATCAAAACACTCAGTTTGATGTTTCAGAATTCCAACAAGGAGAAGGTAACGGAAGTTCACATGTCAATCTCACATATTCTACAGACATCCCTTCAAATATGGGCAATATGATGAATGTTCGAACTACAATTCGTGATACACGAATTCATGAACGACTGAAAGCTGATTTGGTTGAACATATGTGATCTAAATATGGACGTGATCAAGACAACAACTGAGCTTCAATGCCTCTTTTGAATTATTATCGCTTATTTTAGTAATCTTTGTTTTTATGTTTTTATTTTAAATTATATGTTTAAAATGTAATGTTTTATTTTGTTTTATTTAATAAATAAATTTTAGTTTCAAAAACTTTTTTTTTAATAATTTTTTATTTAAGAACCCTTAACTTAAAAAATCTCTATTAGAGGACTAAAAATTAAGAGTTTCTTAACATTAACTCTTAACCTAAATTAATTACTAAGAGTCCATTAAGTGGTTATAGCAATGCACATGCTCTTAGGCGTTAACACGCACGTAGTGTTTACAGAAAAGGAAAATCAATTTGTAATTTCCTGTTTTCGTTACTCTACTCCAAAGCTCCAATCTCTCCCTCTGCTATCTATACAAACGAGATCAAACTCATTATTAACGATTAATTTACTCGTTGTTGACTCCGATGAAATTAGGTTTATTGTTGATCCTATTTCAAAGGCTTTCTGTTGATTCAGACACTTAGGTTAGTGTCGCCGTCGCTCTTTTCCTCTTCTCCTCCTCGATCAGGCGAGAGACAACAATTAAGCCACAGACGCTATGTCGTTTATAAAGCAATGCTTTAGTTTATTCGACAAAACCAAACGAAGAAACAAACCCTCCCGTCTGAACGAAGAGAAAAAGAAGAAGAAGAAGAAGAAGAAACTCCACCTAGTGCTTGACTTGGATCACACTCTTCTCCATTCTATCCATGTGTCAAAGCTTTCTCAGAAAGAAAAATATCTAATCGAAGAAGTTGGTTCAAGGGTTGATCTATGGAAGTTCGACAAAGGCAATCCCAACGAGCATCTCATAAAGTTACGACCTTTCCTTGACGAGTTTCTGCGAGAAGCCAACAAGCTTTTCTACATGTACGTTTACACGATGGGCACTTACAGGTACGCGCAGAATGTACTGAGTTTGATTGATCCGGACAAATTATATTTCGGAGATAGAGTGATAACCAGAGAAAAAAGCCCTCATAAGAAGACACTTGATCTTCTCTCTGCTGATAAACGAAGAGTGGTCATTGTTGATGACACGAGTAGTGTTTGGCCGCAACACAAGAGAAACTTGTTGGAGATCGCAAAGTACATTTATTTCAGAGACGGGATGAAGTGGGAATCTTATGCAGAGAAGAAGACAGACGAAAGTCGAAGCAAAGGAGCATTGTCTAATGTTCTGAAACTCCTTCAACAAGCTCATAGAAGATTCCAAGATTTTGATTCTAACGACTTGAGGCTCTTGATACGTGATCCTTGTACACTCTGTTGCTTTTGACTCCACTTTTCACTGTCGATAAGTCTATGTGTAATGTTTCTTTTTTCTTTTTCTTTTGTTTGCAATTTCTCACATAATAACAAATACAAAACTTTCAATCTAAGACCAAATGACAAACAAAAAGAGCATTGTGTTAGAAACAAGCCATTAATTCTTTTTTTTTCTACAATGTTAGGGGAATCTCTGCCCACATAGAGAAAGAAACCACATTCTCTACATTTTGTCACAGTGATGGTAAGTAGCTTCAGAGAAGCGACAATGTAATCCGAATCAGTTTTGTTTTTTCCCTCTTCCAACAAGACACACACATTGATAATACAGAGACGTGTTTATCATCACTTCTTGTTCATCCTAGAATCTGCTGAGTTATCCCACACAGGTGATAGAGGCTTCCTGCCAATTTCTGGACTGCCGCTAAACTCAAGCATCTTCTCGATTGGGCTGCTCATCATCTTTGGACACTTTCTCTTGTTTGACTGTAACGTAAAACCATCTCCAAATTAGAAAATTCCATAGCTGCTTTTCATTTTTTGTGGGTTTTTTTTTTACCTTAGCAGATGCGCTTTTGTGGCTTGTCTCAGAAGAACCAAGAGGGCTTAACTGCTGCCTTAACAACTTGCGATTTTCTTTATCCAGCTTTCGGTTTTGTATGCTCACAAGTTCTGCCTGTTTATAAGTTAAATGGAACGATTTCAGAACAAAGAAGAATAAAGAGTGTTATGGTTTTATTATATTACCTCTTGTTCGGCTTTAGCGAGATTCTGGATGATGCATTCCCTTTCTTTTTCAAATTTCTTTGCCACCGAAACTAAAGACAGAACCTTTTGCGTTGAAGGCTTTAACCGATCCCATTTGCTCAACAAGGCTTGGCAGGATTGGTCTTGAACGTTTGCCTCTAAGAAGAGACGCCCGATGGTATTTTCATCTTTGCTTATGAGTGATCCCAAAACTGAATCAAGTAAATCTTCTTCTTGTGGTGAGCAGTTGTTATCAACCTTTTGAGGGGAAAAAAATGAAAACACATTAAGGTAAGTTGATGAAGAGCACAAAGACGTTATATTTTGAGCTGAAAAGATATGAAGTAAAAGCTATGAACACTAATCAAGAATTGAACAAACAATCACTGAAGAATCAAAGACAAAGCCAACACCTTACAAGTTCTATCATCTACGTCCAGCTTAGAAAAACTGCTAGGAATAGTGCATAAGTACAATCCAATATCAAAATCAGATAATATTCAAAGATCTATTTACCTTTCAGCAACTAAATCAGTATGGGTTGACAAAGAATATTAAGCTAGAAACTTAATCTCTTTCTAGTGCATCAATCACATCATACCTACAAGTTTAAGTCTTTATGCGAACCAACACAATAAGGATGGACTTATGAATCAACGAAGAAGACAAGTTATGAGAAATAGCAATGTCAACTTAACACAGAAAACATAACCACTTGAGAAACTATTTGATCAAGAATAGTCTGACCAAATGACGGATTGTTTGTAAGAACAGTCTTTCCAAGTCCTAAAATCATTCAGTACAAAAAAAAAAGGTCTCAAAACAAAAGATAATTTGCTTAACAGCAATTCATTTCTCAAGCAAACAACCCACTGAGTAACTAAATTTTTCTTCAGATACAAGACAAAACGGATAAGAAGACAAGTTTCAAACACACTATGAGAAATCTCAATGCAAGACAATAACCACTTGAGAAGCCAAAATCAAAGCGCTACAATCAAGATATAACTATACTCAACAGAAACACACTTCTAAAGCAACTAAGAAACTAAAGTGTCAATCAGATCCTTATACCCTACAATTACAAGACTTTCTACACAAAAATGGATATGAAGACAAGTTTCATATACAACACTATGATAAGTTTCAACAATGCAAAGATCAGTAAGTGCCAAAAAAGCTAACAAATTTACTTAATATGAATAAAAATTCTTACTTGCTCAATCCCAATTTGTCGTTGCTTACAAAGCTGCAATTCCTCAGACATTCTAGCAACTTCCTCTTCCAATTCACGAACCCTAGCTTCTGCATCTCTCGCCCTCTCATCCGATTCGTTCCCGAACTCCATCAAGGCGTCACGGTCTTGATGATAAAGCAAGCACTCTCTTTCCCATTTCTTACACTGCCTCAACAAGTTTCCGCATTCCTCCGCCAGTTTCTGGTTCTCCTCCACGAACTTCTTCAACGCCTGTGCATTCATACTCGCTTCCGACTAAATTGATCAGAGGAGAAAAAGATCAGATCTTTAGTCAGTTACAACCTACTACGAACCAAATAAAGAAAACCCAGAACGAGTTACTAACCCTAACTCGTTCTAGCACTTGGTCTTTCTCCTTTGATCTGGAGAGGAGAGCCAGATACTGATCTCGGAGACGGCGCTGCGCTTCTTCAGCCGCGAGAAGCTTCGTTTGGAGAGATTCGATTGAGATGGGAAGCCCTAAGGAGTGATCGATGGTGTCTTTGATGTAATCGTCGACTTCTGGCGAGAGATTCATCCTCGCTCTCGTTTCTGTTTCGCCTGAATCGATTCTCTCGCTTCTCATGGCTACTTTTCAAGAACAAGAAACGAATTAAGAATGAGAGTTGAGGATTTGGCAAGAAAGCACACAGACAGAGAGGATTTTGCAGAGAGAGAGACACGCGAGGGGGAATTCAAAAATGAAGTAGCCGTTACAACTTTTTAATAATTGAAATCTTTATGACACGTGGCAAGTTATTATTGCTGAGGAATTTGGCTCCTGACGCAACCTTTTTTATATTTTTTTTTTGACTGAGGAAATTTTTTTTAAATAAAAAGTTCAACTCTTCTTTCATTGATTTTCTGGGTTGCAACAATTCAGATCATTTTGGTTATTAGCTAAAATATTGTTTACTTGGCTATTAAATCAATCAAAAATAGCCAGAATAAATATCATACTATATGACTCTTACTCGGATAATGAAAATTATAGTAAAGTGAAAGTTGATGTGTTTGTAAAATATCCAAAACTTTTATACATATTTGGTTAAAATTTTGTAACTCTTTTAATAATTATTGTTTCATGTGGTTTGGTTTGGGATCCATATAATCTGAAATCACATACCAAATATAAATATAAAAACGAATAAACAAATATAGGTTACAATAAAATTCTATAAATTAATAATGTTAGAATTTTGATATTTTACTAATTTATAAATTTTATTTTCCAGTTTATTATTATCTAAAATATTTTTTATTTGGTCAAAAATTATTTACTTTCAATTTTAAATAATTAGCTTTTGATATCTTTTTATGCTTTACTAAGACATTGAAATTTTGATTAAATTGCATGAACATGTATTATATTTCTATAACAAGTATTTTCATACTACAATAAGTATAAGTAATTTTAGTTGCAATTTTTCAAGACAGCAACTCAACCAATAAAATTAAGAGATAAAAATTTCATATAAAATAAATAAATAATATTACAATGATTTTTTGAAAATTATGGTATTCATATTTATGTAAGTATTAGTTTATAGCATTAATAAGGTTGTATATATTTGTATAAGAAACTCTAAAGTATACTATTATTTTATATTTTAAATTAGTCTTATTCGAAATCATAAATTTTTTATCATTTATCATTTTTTTACTAGGTGATTCAACTTTAAAAAGAAATGACCAACATTTTATCAAATTAACACGTATACCATAATAAAAAAAAGTCCGTAAAATGTTGTTGGTGGTTGCATTTGAGTTACTCAGAGCATCTCCGATGGTACTATATTTTTCACTTTAACATCATTTTTACTATAATAACATTTCAAATTTTCTTCAAATTTGTAATGTTCAGTTTTTCAATTTCAAAGACAATTTTTTTAATTATAAATGAGTTCTTATCTTTAACTTATTGTTATTTTCAATTAGAAAAATTATAAGTGTTGAAATTATCCAATTAGTTTTAAATCGATATTAATAATTTATCTAATTAGATGTTAATAGCAAAAAACATGAAAATATTCATTCCCGATAATTTCATGTTCTAGTTAGAAGAGTTTAGAATAAAATAAGATCATTTCTTGTTTCAGAATACTTTGATTAAACACTTAATAGAAATATATATTTGGTGTTTCTTTATAAAATCTAATGTTCTTTGTTTATTTATTCATGTTATGTATAATAATTGTATCATATGATAATGTCTACCTTATAATAAATAGTAATTATATCGGCTTACTGTTAAAACAAAATAGTTAGGTAAAGTTAGTAAATTTTAAAAGTATAATAATTAAGTATAAAATGGTGACATAATATAATTAGAATATTCTTTTTACAAAGAAAATGAATTAAACCATTGCAGAACATGTTGTTTCGTATTTTGAAAAAGTCAAATTTTGAAGAAAAAAATTGAAATTAACTTTGATCATTGAGACAAAACCTTTGCTTCCCATTTTTCTCATCAATCTTTTTACACTTTTTTTTTTGTTTATACTTTTAAATGCTTGGATGATATTAGATGTTGAAAGAAGCTTAAATCTTAAAGGATTAGAAAGTATGATATTATTTAATATATCGAAGAGTTACTGATGTGTATAAATATTTTTCAAAATATAGCTCCATGTAGGTTGGAAAAAAAAATTCTTACACTAGGCTGAAATAAATAAGTAAGCAAGGGCGTTATTGTTACAGAGATATAATTATGTAAAAGTTGGTATTGTATTTTATTTTTTTTTGCTAAAAGGTATTGTATTTTGACCCATTTAATTATTTTCAGTTTGGTTTCTTTGTGGTTACATTTTTTTCATAATCGAAAATTTAAAATTAATGTTCTCAATCATTGAATTAAAGCTATTCCAGCAACTCAGAGAAATGAAAAGAGTTGATCACCAAAAACTGAAACAATGGATTTCAAGCTCCTGAACGATCTGTCGGCCACCCTTCTACACAAATTTGAACCGCCACCGAGTAACCCTAAAATTATTTTTGCTGCGCCTTACTCTGTTTAAGGCTACAACATGGTAGAGTTCTGGGGAAGCTATTTATTACATATTGTTGTCTTAACTATCTATTCATTTGAGTTTTCCTCCGTACTACACTTTGTTTCAAATAATGTAGGTGGGGATACCATTGAATACATGGATGATTTGTATGAAAAGATCTAAATATAATGTAAACACTTACTTAAACTGAATTTCTTTGATAATTTGTCTTTTGAAATCAGCAAATTGTTAAAAACGAATCAAAGAGGGATGAAAAAGATAGGTGCGATTACCATATTGTATTAAAATTTGGATTTTTCTGGAAGAGAGCTCCAAAGTTTTTATTAAATTAAGCGATTTAGAAATTTCACTATATTGAACTATCTAATACGGTAAAAAGACATATATGGCTTGGAAAATGATAAATGACTGATCTAAAGTGCAGATTTTCACTTGTGTGTAGGTGGATTGGGAACGATGCGAGCGCAAATTTCCTTGAGGTAAGGTGGGAAGAATGGGTTCAGTGGAAACATTTGAGGCCAACAATTTGCATCTAAGGATGAGAACACCTTGCAACACGGGGCTTCAAGATTTTCAAACTTGCCAGAAAGAATTGAATTGGATATTTGGAGCACACATCCCTCGACGTTAAAAAGAGACGACCAACATTTTACCAAATCAATAGGTAAACCCAGAGGAAAAAGTGCAGGTATTGTTGCTGGGGGTTGCACTTGAGCTACTCTTTCAGTGGCAAAAGTTACAGCCCAAAGAGATGCAACTAAGATCATTGAGAAAGAAACTTTGCTTCCCATTTTTCTTATCAATATTTTTACAAATTTTTTTGTTTAATTTTTTTAGAGTTTTAGATACTTGGATAGATGTTGAAAGAATCTTAATATTTATATGATTAGAAAGGAAAAAAATTATTAAATATATCAAAGAGTTACCTATGAGTATTACTCCCTCGTTTCGATTTAATTGTCGTTGTCGAAAAAAAAATTTCGTTTCAAATAAGTGTTGTTTTAGAGTTTCAATGCAAAATTTATTAATAAAATTTTTCACTATTTTTTTTATTGATTGAAAAATGGTTAGATGTATAGGTAATTGTGTTTTTGTTTTGGAAATATACAAAATCATATGTTGTGTGCATAAAAACAATTAAAATGAAACGGAGGGAGTGGTAATTATTCGAATCGTAACTCCATGCAGGTTTATGAAACATTTTTTCTTACATTATGCTGAAATAAATGACTAACGCATGGGAGTTATCATTACGGAGATAAAATTATGCGAAAGTTGGTATTGTGTTTTGGGACCCATTTAATTTTCAGTTTTTTTTTGTTTACATTTTTTCTTTCATAATCAAAATTTATAAATTAAGATTCCCAATCAGCGAATCAAAAATATTCATACAACTCAGAGGGATCGATCTCCAAAATTGAAACAAGGAATTTCAAGACCCTAGATGATTTGTCGGCAATACTTCTTCACAATTTTTTACCGCCACCAACAAACCTTAACATTTCGTGTGCCAACCGCTATAAGCCATTGCATTTTTACGGAACAACTTTATAACTCGGGATTATCCTACAGATATTGGTAATATATTTTAGTTACAATAAATGCAAATCAAAGGATCACAAGTCAACCGAAAAACCCTAAATCCTTAATGCCAATTCATCAAATATATAAGTTACAAAAAAAAAAAAATTCATCAAATATGCCAAATTGAAGCTATTGCCGATTTCTTTTCAATCCTTAATCAGAAATTATTTTTAGTTTTTCTTATTGTCTCTCGATGTAAAAAAGCTATCAATTCGAATTCGCAATTCAGACGGCTTATTTAGGAAGTCTAAATCTGGCTTTTTTTTATTTGTATCCCATCCAATTAGGTGTTACGTTTTAACCCAATAGGTTGGTGAAAAAAAAAATTATGATTTTTATGGATAGTTTTTAAAATCGGGTAGTTACACCATATATACAACAAAAATACATAAATACACTAACTAACTAAAACTTTCCTCTCTTTATTTTCTCTTTCTGTCTCTCTCTACTCTCTCTCCCAAAATCAAATTTTCCATTTTTAAAATTTGCAGATAATTTTTGGTTGGGGTATATAATAGTATTATTAAATTTAGGTTACACAACTGTTATTAAACCATTTTATATTTAAAATAAATGATAAATAAATTTTGTTTGGAATGGAGAATATTTAAAACGCATCTTCATTTCGAGGTGTGCATTGTTCTTTGTGCAACATAGCTGAGAATTCTTATACTCCCTTCGTTTCACAAAGAGTGTCACTTAGACACTTTTCACACATATTAATGAACTCATTAAAATGTATTTATGTTTTCATTAATATCACATATCTAACCAATAGTATTTTAGATAAATCGATTTATTTATCAAATCAATGTATTTTGCAATTAATTTTGAACTGAAAGATTTTATAAATTGCATTGGTATTGTAGAATGACATTCTTTGTAAAACAAGAAAAATGAGCTAAAATGATACTTAATATGAAACATAGGGATTAATTCCTATGATTTTTGTTGAGGTATTGCTCCTCTCATTTCCAGCTATTGGTGATTGGGTTAAGTGCGCTTCAAATGAAAGGCAACTCGTTGCGATACCAATTTATTTCCTCCATCGAACGATTCAACTATTTTGTAAACCTTTGGTAATCCTAACGGGAATTGGTAAGGGTTGTATTAATTTACTTTATTTTATTTCATTTTTGCTATAAACTGCTGTATGTATAAAAAAAATTAGATCCTTTTTAAAAAGAAAAATGTTGAAGTAGGATTAGGATTAGGCCAAAAACTCTCCGAAAAGGTCTTTATGCGTAGTCAACAAGTTAATAGATGGAACGAGTGAACTCGTACTTGTTTGACGTCTACGGCGAACCCATGGAATCCTTCAAAGTCAGCGACCAAAACAAATCTAATTCAATATTTGTTGTCGTGAGGGGCAGATCTTATTGATCCACGAATCATAATCGTCTAGTAGTATAACGACTTCTTTATCTCGCTCTACACGGAAACATGGAGCTCAAGTGATCCAACGTTATGACTATCTTCACGAGAGATCTCAGCCATAGGTTCGTTTTATGTGTTTTATTACCGCTTTTCATTTTCCAATTCCTGCCTAACGCAACCTGCCAGCAAGAGTCAGAATCCAAGGTCACGGCGGAATCAGTAATTGGAATCGTTTTGCTTTCCATGTTCCTATTATGTATAGTCGGTTGCTGCTTCTTCTATGCATGCCAGAGTGCAGAGATTGAGGCGGGAAGCCGTCAAGTGCTGCACACTAGAGCAAGGCATGGGCTCGACAAGGACATCATCGAGTCCTTCCCGTTTTTCCTTTACTCAGAGATTAAAGGGCTCAAGATAGGCAAAGGCGGAATGGAATGTGCAATTTGTTTAAACGAGTTCGAGGATGAAGAAACACTACGTTGGATGCCTCCTTGTAGTCACACTTTCCATGCTAGCTGCATCGATGTCTGGCTCTCTTCTTGGTCCACATGTCCGGTTTGCCGTGCAAATCTGTCTTTGAAACCTGGTGAGAGCTTTCCATATCCGAGCATGGATCTTGAAACGGGAAATGAACAAGGAGGTGTTCAAGACGACATAAACTTGACAGGTAACAACAATGCAAATTATACAACACCTCGATCGAGATCTACAGGGTTATTGTCTAGCTGGCGTATGGCTGAGATATTCGTCCCTAGATCTCATTCGACGGGACGTTCAGTGGTTCAACTTGGCGAGAATCTAGAACGATTCACACTGCAGTTACCGGATGAGGTGCAAAGACAACTGGCTAGCTTGAATCCGACAAGGAAAAGCCTCATGGCCTTACCTGAAGCCAGGAGTTCGAGACAGGGCTACAGGAGCGGCAGTGTTGGAAGCAAGAGAAGCAGTTTCTCTCAAGGACGACAAACATTTCAGCGGGCCCTATCTATGTCTCTCTCTTTCTCTTTTCAAGATACTTCCCAAACTAGGGACAAAGATTCTGGTGAACGGTCGTTTGAACGCCTCATGCCAGAGAAGGTCTAACAACTAATCTATCTACTCTATCTATTTTTTCTTTCAATGGACGAAATTAAGTCACAAAAAAGGTCGAGTTTGATGATTATGGTTGCGATTATCCACGCGTGCCACAACTTGGTTTAACAATAAACTGGTTCTAGTATTTTTATTTTACTAAGGGTATGTAAACATAGTAAGAGTCAATGAGATTTCGATTAGCACCGTTCAAATATCTTGTACAGCTTTTCAAGGGATGCTACCTGCAAAAAGAGTAAAAAGAATGTGATTATTGTCTTTGTGAGATTTGATTTGGACTTTTTGTAACATGTGAAACTTCTATTGGTAATTAACAAAATGGTAACCTTAACAAAAGTTCCGTTTGAAGCCATGGAGGCTGGTGGCTTTAAGAACAATCTCATAGACGGAAACAGCACATGTTGGATTGACCATTCACGTTGCGCCCATGCGGTTTCAGCATCTGAGAGAAGGTCTTGGTCAAGAACTGACTCCATCTCGACGTTACCCCCTGCAACAGTTTAATGTAAAAATTAGATTCTCACTTCCTTCTCATATGCAGAAAACCAAAAGCAAAAAGGTAAAATACCTAAAGCTGGATTCTCCTGAGAGCTCTTCTCATTTGTCTTAGTATAAAACCGAACACCGTCACCAGATGGATTTGGCAAAAGAGGAGGATGCATGGCGTAAAAATTCCCAATAGCTGCAGAAACTCCTTGAAAGCAAGCCTTCTCATCTTCCCATTCAACCTAAATAGCACGTTAGGGAGACATTAGAACCCACTGTTCCTCTGATCAGTAACATTACTGTAGAAGCACTTTGATTCAGAAGTACTCACATCATTTCCCAAGCATAGTAAAAACTCAGGAACACGATCCATGTCAGGTGTATACTGGTCGAGTATGACAGGAAGCCGTGACAAATTCCCATCGGAATCAATGAACACGCTGAAATACTCCTCTAACATCTCTACCTTTTCCATAAGGAGTTCTGTATTCATCTATACATTAAAACGAAACAAGTTAACCAAATCCATAGGCAAACATTACAGCATCATGAACTTGTTACAAGTTGAGTAGAAGGCGATGCAGAGGGAAGAACTTACTTCGGCGATTCTTTCTTTCAGATGATCTTTTTCGTTATTTTCAGGATCTAGATCCTCCTCTTGCAGAGCCAACAATATCAACTCAGACAGAGGGGCTGGATCGCTAAGCTGTATTGCATTAAAATGAGCAAAACGACGAAGAGTTTGCTGATACATGAGCTCTTTGCTGCAAATTCCAATAGGATGGTATACGGTATGAGCTTTAAAAGACTTCGTGTAGACTCTCTATATTGACAAAGTAGAATATCATCCATTAAACATTTAGACTTGAGAATAATACCTGAGGTTCACGACATTTGCTAGATATAGATGTGTTTGATACTGAACTAAAGCGAAAACATCATCTGCCATTCCAACATATGTGCAATTCCTTACTGTCTCCAGCAAACCTAACAGAGAATAAATTAAAGAGAAGCGGTTACAAGGATTGGTTTAACGAAGATTATGTTCAGAGGAGTAACAATGCCGAGCAAAGCAACCTGGATGGTAGCAGCTGTCAATCCCAGAAAGAAGTTCCTGGACACTAGAAAGATCAGCAGTTTCCTTTGGGTTTCTTCTTTGTCTTATAGAAGACCTGCAAGACAAATAATAGTATCACACACAACCAATAAAACAAGCTCAAATTTTGTTAATATGAAACTATATACTGTATGTTGTATATCAGGTAAGGTCGTACCTTACTGCACTCAAGCTAGAAACCGTGTCAGGTAGATTATGGGGCTTAGGTTGCAAAAACGCATGTAACCTTCCAGCTGGATCAGATGAATCCGTTCTCACCATTTTATGCACAGGAACTTTCGGTGTTTTTTGTCCTAGTTAAATAGAAGAGCACAAGTTATTCTATGAAGTGAAAAAGTGACAAAAGAGTATGCAACGGGAAAGGTTTTACGCAATAAAGGTAAACAACGCAGCCAAATGAATCAGTACCAGAAGGCAGCGGAGAAACTGGAGTATCACTTTTCGAGGATTTCAGCGTAGATTGAATGTATTCCACTTTCTGTAGCACGAAGGAACACTTATAATTGTTCTTAATCTCCAACAAAAAATATTGCTTGAAGTTGTTTTGCACGCGCATACCTGCTCTTGAAACGTCCTAGTATCATTTGTGTTCCTCAGTTTCAGTTCAACCTCTGACTGTATCATATCGATCATGATTTCCTGGTTTAAAAGGCTTACCTGCGCTTGACCAAAACCATTTATCATTTGATGCATAAATAAGGAATTCGTGTTAAAAGTAAGTTAAGTAGTAAATACACAATCTTATCATAGAAATAGTTGGACACATGAATCTTAAGCAGCTGTCTCAAAGCAATTACTTCTTTTTTTGTTGGGTGAATATTGATATCAACATGCTCCCGTGGCAAATTGATCGACATATAGACAAAAGGTTTGGATGCTTTTGGTAATGTTGCAGCATAAACAATCTCAACGGCTCTTTTTAAAGCTGAACATTCCACCAATCTATCTGTTGTAACCGATAAACCAATTATCAGTACAGTGGATCATCTAGTGATAAATTTCATACAACTTTTAATTTCTATTTGAGGAAAGAAAGTCCTCACCATTAATAAAAAGCACCAAAATGGTCTTCTTAGCAACATAGTTCGAATTGGACACAAAACCTTCCATATCAAAAGCACAACCGGAGGATTCACCAGAGGAGACTTCTACTTTAATCAAGCTTTTCGCAACTGACACACCGTAAACTGATCTGATAGAATCAAGCCTTGAAGACGACACGACAGAGTGAACATCAGCCTTGACAGCTCCATGCTGGCGAGAAAGCAGCAATCATTAAAAAAAAAGCCAAGTAGACTAGTCTAGTTACTAGCAAGTATTACAAACCTTTCGACAAGAGAAGCTAACGTTATTGTGATGAATGGCCATCCGGCTCAGCAAATCTACTATTTTTCCATAATCATCAGCAGAGTTCTGAAGTGTCTTCCTTCTAGCAATCATATTATAAAACAAATTCTCCACCTAAAACATAACAAAACTCCAGAATCAAAGTTACTCTTTTGTTCAACCAGTTTGATAACTTTACCATTATTTGAGTTCCTTTGACAGCCGCACACGCCTTTGGCTCATGCTCCATCACACCATCTCTGTAAGACACTCTGAAACAGAAATTGCAAATATATAATTAATAAGAAAAATGAGCAGAGCAAAACATATCTTTAACAAATCAACGTTCCAGACCTGTGACCATGAATCTGGCCTTTGGTGATAGTGGTGACAGTAACATGAGCAACGTAAGTCATACTAGCAAGTGCCTCTCCTCTAAAACCCATCGAACTAAGAGAGAACAAATCTTCATACTTGCTCAGCTTCGACGTCGTATGTCTCTCGCATAGAATCGGCAAGTCTTCACGCTACAATACGAAACAACAATTGAATCATTTTGCTCCACATCGAGAACGTTGATTTTCAGTGTGTAGAATCTTTACTCTAATGCCGTGGCCATCGTCGGAGACTTGAATTAGCTTCAAGCCACCGTCCTTAACAGTGACGCTTATGGAAGTTGAGTCGGCGTCCAGGCTATTCTCGACGAGCTCCTTAACCGCCGAAACTGGACGCTGGATTACTTCACCCGCTGCGATACGGTTTACCACTGACTCTTCTAGCCGTTGTATCTTCGGCGGGTCTCTCGGTGCAATCGACGGAGACGGAGACTCTTCCACCTCCATCGCCATGGCCGTAGACTCTTCCTCTTCCATCGCCACCGCAAGAGGCGAACCGTCCGTCATCTCTCCTCCGCCCAAAACCTCGCGCCAGATACAAATTAGTGTCGCTTAATGTCTGCACATCGGGTCAAAAACGTCGTTTAGAGCCCATTTGGCCATGTTTGGGCCTTTAGCCCAGTTAAACGCCATCAAGGCAACGACATCGTTTTACTTGTCCCCTAGTTAAGCCTTGGTGTTTGCAAGTGAACCGGATATGATATCTGAACCGAACCCCAAACAAATTTTGAATCCAAAAACTCAATTCTAATCTGTAAAAGTGCTTGAACGGTTTTGTAGCACGCTAGCTTGGATATTAGTTATTATCCGGATCCTACCCGAACGGGAATGGTTACCCCAAAAACACCTGAGAACCTTTATAAATCCAAAAATCCCCAACACCTGAATTCAGATAATTATCGAAAAATCTAAATTAGTACCAGAAATGAATATTCAAAACTCAAATGCTAAAGCTGTAGATTTATTTGCGACAGCTGCATTTACCCTCATTGTATACTTCATTTCATATCCATCTATCTCCAAAACATTCAGACTTGATATGTATGTTGAATCATTAATCGTTTGGTCTTCTTAAGAGAGGTATGTATTCGTTTACCCTCACATGACAATCGATAGATACCTATAGAGTTAGTAGTAACATGGAAAAGTTTTCACGAAAAATTAACAAATTTGTTTAGTTTTTTTTTTTGACGTCGAACGGCCAACAAATTTGTTTAGTTAAGGTCTGTCATTTCGAAGTTTTTATTTGTAACATATTTTACCTTTCTTCTTAGTTGAAGTATTAAAATGTTGTTCGCTACGATAAGGCACATTTTCGGATTAACTTAGGAATGACAGTTATTAATTAACTTATCCGATAACTTGATCATGTTAACTTATTAGTTAACCATCTATCACCCTTTCACATTTTGACCAAGAGATAACATCAAATTTAGTTGTTAATCGATATCGTTTTCATTCACGATAAAGAATTTTATGTGTTTGGTTTAGGTATTTGAATAAGGAATTATATTACATTTTTACTTCGGGAAGTATTCAAATGCTGTTCGATATGCATTACATTTTACCAACGCTGGGATTAACTGAAGACCGGCAGATATGTAATATCTTATGTGAATATATTAAGAAAAAAAAACCTACATAAAACTTTGCAACAAATGCCATACGCCTAGCTTAAAAATATCCAAATGGGCTTACATCGGCCATCCAAAAATCTGAATAGCCGAATAATTCTGATGTGTACTTGAACGACCCACAGCTCCAGACGTGGCTTCAAAGAGTTAATATTTTCTGTGAAAGTGGCAGAATAATGGTTCTTATTATCAAAATCTTGTATCATCTTCGAGTATGTTCATTTGTCCATCTGGATGAACCATTTTGATGGAAATGATAACTAAAATCATTTTAATGAACATCATCCAAATGGTTCATCTATATGAGTTTTAAAAATTTAGGCTAAAATAAAACTCATCAGAATGAATCTAATTGGCGCATCTCAAAGGATATAATTATCTCCTAGTTGACAAATAATCAAACAAAATAATGTATTAATAAGGGTAAAAGAGAAAACTTATACTTTTCTTAACATGTGTGACACACTCTTAAACTACACTTAATATGAACAGTGTAAGTATTTATATATACTAGTTTTCCCAGGTTTACTTAGTTATAAAATGGTTCTATCAACCGAGTCTGATTTCAATTTGAATCCCGGTTGATTAATTTTGGAGCTAAAATGAATTTCAACACGTTATAATTGGTCCCGATGACAATACGAACAAAGTGCCATTGGGGAAATGTCCCTACCGACGATATCTGACGCGAGGCTAAAGGAAAAGCAGTTTTTTGTTTAGTGCGCGGTAATATATTTGATTATATGAAATTAAAAGTGAAAGAAACCTAAACAAAAGACGAGTTCAGCTTTGTAACAAAAACAAAAGAGTTTTATTCTGATTTATTAGAGTTACTAGATTTTGACCCGCCCTTAAAAGAGCGGATATATTTTTTGTTTTACATTTTTTGAGAAATTTTATTTTTATATTTATGTTTTTTAATCGTATTTGTGTGTTTTTTGTATAATATTTCTCTTAAATGATTAATAAGAGTTTTAATAATTGTATTAAAATAGTTGGATCACACCTATATGTCATGGTGATGTTTTAATAGTTCTAATTATAGTTTAAAATTCTAAAAAAAAAAAGTTTAAGAGTTCTAATTCTAGTTTGTTGTGTTCGTACCCGTTAACAATTATATTTTTTTTTCTGTATCTTAAAATTTGAGAGAAAACAAATAAAAACCGAAAATGAAATAAATAATAATAATAATAAAAATAAAAATATAAAACAACAACTATAAATTGACACTTTCTCTTATACATCAAACCTTAATAACACAAGTCACCTTTTTCAGACACCTAACTAGATACCAAACTAATTTTCCATATGCCTAACTAAACAAAATAAAACAAACACACTCCTCTGTTTCTTGTCATTGGGCAAAGGACTTTTAGGTCAAAAAACATCAAGAAAACCATGAAAGTGTGGTTCCAACACCCTGTGTCTTAGAGTGTTAAAAAATACAGAAATGTGTTCTAAAGAAAAATCAACACTCATATACTATTTTATTTATAGACATAGTATAGTATATTACAACTTTCTTCCTCCCCCTATTCTCTCACTTCTCTTCACTCCTCGCTCCTTTTCTCTCGTCCTCGTTCTCCTCCCCCTCCTCTCTGCTCCCTTTTCGCTCCTCCTTAGTCGTAGGCGAGGACCATCATCATTTAATTCTTTACAAAAACGCTTAACATTGTATTTTTGATATGAATTCAATGTTTTATACTATTTATTTAATAAATATAGTATAGTGTAGTACATGCATATTAGTTTATTCTTCATTTTGTCTAAATATTACAAAATGTATGAAAACATATTTTACAATGGAGGAACTTCTAAGAATATAAGTAGTTTTCTTTCATTTTACAATCTGACATATTTCAAAAAGAAACAATATAATGACAGTCAAAACTTGTATGAAATGTTCAAAATTTTTGTTTTTTATTGTTTACTATGTTGGTCATTTAGTTATTTTTTGTCGGAAAACTTTCATTGATTGATGCCCATAGGTATCAGACTTTACAATTTTAAGAGGCCCAATATAATTTTTTTAAAAGTTTACAGCCTAAATTTAAAGAGAAGGGAATCAACGTTCGCTAGGTTTCTAGAGACACGTCTTGGACACACATCACTTATGTCGTTAATAACAATTTCGGCCGCCACTGCAGACCTTCAACATCGCTAAATCTCTATATCGCTTCTCCGACTTCTTAGCACATCTCCAAGAAACAGAGCATAAGAAGCTCTAGACATTGATACCAATCGAGTTGTCCCTTCTCTTTCACTTTCCTTGCTCATTCACGACCTTCATCATCTTTCTACTGGAGCGCATCAGCCATCTCAGATAACCATGACTCGGAAACCTTTAAAGCTGACCACTAAGGACTGCGGCATGAAGCAGGCACGATGTTACCCAATCAAGAAAGATGGGTCTGATTGCTTAGAGATCGGCCGGGATAAAACTTAGAAATCTCGAAGAATCACTCTGAAAGTTGATAGAAAATGGAAAAAATATTATTCAACCCCAAATCAAAAAGACAAGAAAGAGACCATGAAGAATAGCTATGATTGAGGTTGAAATCACAACAATAATTGCCAAAGCGAAGTGAGAATCTGATTAAACGAAAGAGAAAATCGATCTCTCGATCGAAACTATTATACAAACGAACAAAAAAAAACATAACTATTTCCTTCTAAAAGATATTTGATGTGGTAAGAAGGAAAGAGAGAAAACATTCTCTCTCTAAAGAAGAGAGAGATGCTCCTCTGAACCAGGGACGGGCCTGAATACAAGCCCATCAATCATTTGATTGACGGCCGAGGGCCGATCAGTATAAAAAATATTATGGGGCCAATTTTTATAACGATTAGATAGCAGAGATGGTGCAAGAAGCTATTATATGGGTCTCTTCCTTAGGCTCCCTGGGTTCGAGTGCTGAGTAGTGCGGATCTGGGCCAAAAAAAGTTTCTCTCGCTTCTAGTCTGCCAAATGTAAGGATCTGAACTTCAAAGACTTGGTCATATAGCATTAGCTTGGATTCCTAAATTTCTAACTAGTTTAGTTTAGATTAGTTTCTGTTGGTAAAAAAAATGTCTTAAATTTTCAAGGTATTTATTATAATTGGTGTGTAAATAAACATTATTTCGTTTGTGATGGGTAATCATGGAACATAACTTCTGTCTAGTAAATATATTTCCAGAAATGAAATTATTAAATTAGTATCTTAATATTTTGAAAGAAAGAAATGGCTTAACTGTTTTTTTTTTGGTTCAAGTATTTGTGTTTTTGGTTAATTTGGTTTGGCTACAATCCCACCAAAATGAACTAAAAATAAAATCAGTTCGGTTTGATTTTCGGTAATTTTGGTTATGTATTTTTTTTCTCAAAAAAACAATTTTGGCATTTAAGTTAGATTTTGGTTATATTTTTTAAAAAACTTGGATAGTTTTTGTTAATTTAGTTATTTTCGGTTACTATGATTATTTTTGGTTAGTTCAGTATTTTTCAATTAGTTTGGTCAATTCGATTTGGTTATTACGGTTAATTTTGGTTATTTATTATTATTTTTAAAATCACAAAACGAACCAAACCAAAAACCAAATTATTTTTCAAAATCATACCAAATTAAACCAAACTTAAAACCATAACCGAACAGAAAACTGAAAATTTTGGCTATGTTCAATTCGGGTGGTCCGGTTTGGACAAAATCAGTAGGCCTAGAAAAAACAGTAGAAACCGGTTACTAGTCTACTTGACCATTAATTTAACAAAAAAGAAAAATATTTTAGTTTATTGGTGTAAAAATTAATACTACCATTTATTTTGGTAGTTACAAAAAGTTTAATAATTTAGATGTACTAGTGGTTACATTATTAATTTCTTTTAAAAAGAGGGTAAAGACATCTTTTACTTTATTGGAACAGCTTTTTGAGTTGTAATTTTGAGACGCATTGGATTCCTTGTTTGACCATTGTCTACCTGAAAAACCCGCTAACATTGAATATATACATCTCTGTCTTCTCTGTCCCTTTCTTCTTCTTTTCTCAATAAAATTAAAAAAATGTCCCAAGATTCTGCGACTACTACTACTGCTTCTCCGCCGCGACCTTCAACTGCCGTCGAGACAATGCCGAAGGATTCCCATACCAATCCTTCCTCTTCTCTAATGAAACAAGACTTTAAGGATGAAGAAGAAAAGCCAAAGCAACTACCTTTGGAGCCGGAGATGATTCAGCCGCCGCCGGTGACTCCCGAACCAAATCCGCAGCTGAGCTCTGACCAAGATTCGTCGTTGCCTTTAGTTCCGGAGCCGGAGGAGACCAACAACGCGGCGGAGGTGACAGAGCAGTCTCACCAAGTCACGCCGGAGACAGCGACTTTGGAGCAAGAAGGTCCCGAACACGCGGCGGAGAATTCAGAACCGCCGGTGACTACAGAGCCAAATCCACAGCGGAGTTCCGAGCAAGATTCTTCGTTGCCTTTAGTTTCGGAGCCGGAGGAGACCAACCACGCGATAGAGGTTTCAGAGCAGCCTCACCAAGTGACGCCGGAGACAGTGACTTTGGAGCAAGAAGGTTCCAACCATGCGGCCGAAGATTCAGAACCACTTGCAGTAACGGCAGAGAAAATGTCTTCGGAGCCAGAAGGCCTCAAACACGCGGCTGAGGATTCAGAGCAGCCACATCAAGTGAGGCCGGAGACAGAGCCAGAGGAGCCTAACCATACGGTCGAGAGTGATTCAGAGAAACCACATCAAGTGACGCCGGAGACAGAGCCAACGCAGAAACTGATGTTAGAAAAGCGGAAAAAGTACACGGAGGTTGCAGACTGGACAGAGCCGGAACCACCAGACGCGGCGGTGTTAGAAGCTGCAGCGTCGGCGCCTCAGCCAAAGCAAACAGAGCCTCAAAACCCTGTAGTGGCAGCTCAACCACCAGCTTCTTCCGTGAAAACAAGATCCTTGGCGGAGATGATGAACAGGGAAGAAGCTGAAGAGAAACCAAAGATTCAGATTCCTCATAGCCTCGGCTCCTTCAAGGAAGAAACAAACAGAATCTCCGATCTCTCAGTCCACGAGTTAAACGCTCTTCACGAGCTCCGTCACCTCTTGCAAGAATCAACCACCATTGACTCCAGCAAAAGCTTCATATGGGGTGTGCCACTTCTCAAAGACGACAGAAGCGACGTCGTTTTGCTGAAATACTTGAGAGCGAGAGATTTCAAACCGCAAGAAGCTTACTCAATGCTCACCAAGACACTCCAGTGGAGAATGGAGTTCAACATCGAGGAGCTTCTCGACGAAAACCTCGGAGACGATTTAGACAAGGTTGTGTTCATGCAAGGGCAAGACAGGGAGAATCATCCTGTCTGTTACAACGTCTACGGTGAGTTTCAGGACAAGGATCTTTATCGGAAGACGTTCTCGGACGAGGAGAAGAGAGACCGGTTCTTGAGGTGGAGGATTCAGTTTCTTGAGCAGAGTATAAGGAAGCTAGATTTTGTGGCTGGTGGGGTTTCCACGATCTGTCAAGTAAACGATCTGAAGAACTCTCCAGGACCTGGTAAAACCGAGCTCAGGGTAGCCACTAAGCAAGCTCTTCATCTTCTTCAAGACAATTACCCTGAGTTTATCTCTAAACAGGTATACAAATCTTCTGTATTGACAATAATATTTATATGTGAATGCTCAGATCTGATATTGTAGAATTTTGTGATCAGATATTCATCAACGTTCCATGGTGGTACCTTGCTTTCTATAGAATTATCAGCCCTTTCATGACCCAAAGGTCAAAGAGCAAACTCGTTTTCTCAGGTCCTTCAAGATCTGCAGAAACCCTTTTCAAGTAATTAACAAAATATTTGAGCTTTTTCTTGACTTTGTTTCTATAACTATTGTTAACGTAAGTCTTTTTGGTTTATTAGGTACATATCACCGGAACATGTCCCGGTTCAGTACGGTGGACTAAGTGTGGATAACTGCGACTGCAACTCGGATTTCACACATGAGGATACCGCCACTGAGATTACCGTTAAACCAACTACCAAACAAACCGTCGAGATTATTATTTACGAGGTGTGCCACTTTTTCTATGGACAGTTTATACTTTATACAAATCTTACACTTATGCATGTGATTTGTTACAATTGTGCTTCGGATTATTTTGTCTGCAGAGATGTACAATCGTGTGGGAGATAAGAGTAGTGGGATGGGAGGTTATGTATGGAGCAGAGTTTGTGCCGGAGAACAAAGAAGGATACACAGTGATAATTCAGAAGCCGAGGAAGATGGCTTCAGGAGATGAACCGGTTGTGTCTCAAAGCTTCAAAGTTGGAGAAGTTGGCAAGATTTTACTAACAGTGGATAACCCAACGTCCAACAAGAAAATTCTTATTTACAGGTTCAAGGTTAAGCCTTTGCCGTGTGAGTAACAAAAGTTGCATCTATCTTCAAGTGTTTCTTAGCTAGAACTTGATCATATGATTGTTGGTTGTGTTTCTTTTTCTTCTTCTTCTATGTGGCCGACATATGCGTGTGTTTCCTGTTTGTTAAATGCGTTTATTTTAGATTTGTATTTTGCTTTAGTATCTCTTTAATTTGCTTCCAAGGAGGATGATGTTTTGAGTAGTAAATGGCTTTTAAAGGATACAGGTTTTTTTTTGTTGTTCAGGAATTAAGTGTCCAGTGCAGATTGTTAAGAAAAGAGTATGACAATGATTGCTGTAATTGCATCTTGCTAAATCCTTATAATTGCTTCTTGCTCGATCCTTATAATTGCTCCTCTGAATATCGCTTAGCATATATCAGCGGAATCTTAAACACAATCTCATCAGGGACTTCAAGCCAAGTGTAGCAAGCAGTTCCTCTTGTGGTTATTTAGAACAAAATTTGGATGCCACTGATGAAGACAAATAACAGAAAAATCAAAAAGGGAAGATATCAAGGAGAGTGTTGAAAAAACTTAAAAGGGTAGTAAACAAACCGCGTGTCTGATCATTAAAAAAAAACTCGAGCTACGAGTTTGATTCACATGTAAGTAATTAATATGATCAAATCCACACATACCAGATTACCAGTTACCAATATCAAGTCATCAAATTCAACAAGAGTAAAGAGTAAAAAAAGTATTTTAACTCGTGACGACCGATCCTCTTAAATAAATATAGTGTTACACGTAACTTTAAACTATTAAAAACAACTCTAATTATAGAAACAAAACAAGATGAATGATTTTGTTCAAAAAAAAAAAAAAAAAACAAGATGAATGATAGAAGAGAATTAATTTCTCCAGTCGTTGAACAAAGCAATCAAAATGGAGTGATATCATTGATAATGATGGATATGCTATTGATAAATAGATGCAATCACCGATTAAGATTGATCTAATTGATATCCATTCCTTTTATCTACATTTGCATGGAAACAAACAAAAATCTAAGACAAAAGAGGAACCCTAATTGGATCGCTATCGCCGTCATATTCATCTCCACAATCGTAAATAGATCTAGCCTGATCCTCTAAGTATCTATCAAGCAAACTACCTTCGATCTCATCTTCTTCCAGTTCGAGTTCCCCGCATCCTTCCTCGCATCGCCGCAAATCATCTTCTTCGGCGGCGAGAACTTCCGTTACGACGGAGGAAGGTGCCGATTTCACGATTCGGCTGCGGAGGCCACTGAAGACCTCGACGGCGCAGAGGAGAGGGAAGGAAAGGCAGAGAAGAGGTAGAAGGATAGGCGAACAGAGTAGGAAGAAGACGAAGCGACTCAACCGTGTAGGGAGGAAGGATCCGGCGGTTAGCATGACGTCAGCGGAAAGAAACGGCGGCGTTCATCGGTTTCGTGTTTTTGGGGGTCCTACCGGGAAGCTTTGGCACATGACTTACTTTCTTAATCCAAAGACTTTTTTTTTTCTTCTTTATACACTCATTCAGTCTCTTGCCGACTTCCATGTTCCCTTAAGTAATTTTTAATATTCTTTTTTGGGTTGTCTCTCACAAGTAAATTTCTGATGAGCAAGCATGTGCCCTTAAGTAATGTTTTTATATTTTTTTATATTTACATAGTTTGGGAAAATTAGTTGACAAAAGAACAAGATAATGAATACTTAAGGATAATAATCTGAAATGCCCGAAAACTTTATAAAACTTTTTTGAGGTGCCTCTGTTATAAAAAGATGAACTAGACTATGAACCGCGTTTAAAAATACGAGAATTTTTTTAACAAAATCTAGTTTACAATATCATTAGATTTTAACATTTTCATTTTACTGTATTTTAAAACTATATAATTATATTATTTTATATTTATATTAAATAGGTAAATTATATAAAGCATTACTTAATTTTTTTAATTATTTCAACCGTTTAATCACAAAATTTTAATAAAATATCTGTAATTTTTTGCTTAAATTTTTGATATATACTTATTTGTTAAACTTTTCATTATTATTTTTTAATTATAAAACTTATTTGATGTTAATTTGTTGACTCTAACCTTTTATTTGTATAATATATCTTACATATATAGTTATATGTTCTTAAGAATAAAACCAATTTAAGAATAAGACTCTAATATTTATTAAGTTTAAAGAAATGCAATTTTTTTATTTATGAAAATAAAAACAAAATAATGTATTAATTTAATTAATTTTATATTAAATGATTTTTTTGTAGTATCTAAACCAGCAAAAATAGTTGTACTTATTTTTAACTTTTTATAAAATATTTTAGTGATTTTAAATAAAATAATTTAAAAGAATATAAATAAAAAGTTACTAAAAATTTAGGACCTAATGTTTTATATTGTTTGGACACAAAATTAGTTATTGTGTTGTTTAAAAACACATTTAGTAGTATAATGTTATTTTTCATAATTAGATAAATGAATTTAACTATATAGTAGAAGGTTGTATTTAATTTTAAAAATTACAAAAAAGTTGGATCCATGAGAATGATTTTGTTCTAATAAGAGAGATTTCTTCTTCATTTAAATTTAAATATGGTTAAAATCTAAAATATCCTAAATGAAACTGACTAACTATTAATCCGACCTAACTTACTCCACCCGACCCGACAATCCTCCCGGATCTAAACCTAATCTGCATGTTTTCTCTGTTTTCTTAGTTTCTTTATCTCTCTCATTCCTCTCAAATTCTCCTAAAACCCTAGATTCTGACTAAGGCGATGAAATCGACGGAATCAATTGTGCCTCCTCTCGTCCACTGTTTTCTTCTCATTCTCTTCTTCCATCGTCGAAATCAACAAAACCCTAGACTTTGTTTTCCGTCTCTTCTCTTATGTGTCCTATCTTCCTTCTCCTCTCTTTCGCGCTTCACCCGTGTATTAAACACCTTACTTACTACATTTGTTGTTGATTTTGTTGTGGGTTTGAAAGTATTTTGATTTGTGCTCGTTTGGATGTTTGGTTGTTAATCAGTTTGGTTATGGTCAAAGAAAAATTCTGGGTTTTATTTTTGATAAAAAGTTGTGTAATCTTTGTGTCAAAATTATTAACCGAAGAGAAAACCTTTAATTGAAAATGTTGAAAACAATAAATGTGTTTTCTTTTGAGATTATGGAGCGTGAATTTTTGCTTTTGAGACTCTGAAGATTGAATTTTTGGTTTTGAGATTAGTCTAGTGATGATTCTTGAGCTTGACCATGATTTAGAGTCAATGTTTTTCGTAATATGGTTTGTTATATTGATTTGGTTATGTTGATTGAAAGCGATTTTGGTTAGATTTTGTATAAAAAGTTGAAAATGTTCGTGTGAAACTTGTATATTTAGGAGAGTAGTCTAAAATCGAATTGAATGTTGGACATGTGAAAGCGAATTGGTGATTGAGGTGAATGAATGTTTGAAAGTTTAAATGTTTGAGCATATGTAGATTGAAAGCCAAACTAGATTGAATGAATGAATATTTGAATTTGAGCATGTGGATGTGCAAAAGAAAATTAGAGACTAAATAATTAAAAGTTTGGAGATTTAATGGTTGAATGAATAGTTTTGAGATTTGGCAAACCAATGATTTTTGAATTGGAGAATGATTTGGGAGAACTTTTTTTTTTTGGATATTGAATGTTTTTGTTAGTTTCAGTTGTGATTGAATGTTTGTTGTTTTCGGATATTCAGAGGATCGAGAAAATGACAGGCCGTAAACAATGTGTAGGGAAAAAACACCATAAGCGAAGAGGTTGTCCAAAGAAACATTTCTCCAGTAGTAGAAGAGCATGTAGAAGAGCTTTCAGACGAGAACAGTGGCGGAACTAGACATTCATTTTATAGGGGTCATAATTAATTTTTCATTGCTAAGGGGGTCATATATGAGTTTTGAACTCAAGACATGGCGGTTAAAAAACTATTTCTGACCAATTTACCACATAAAAAACATTGGATGTAAGCCCAAAAGTTTAATTTTGTAAATTTTATAGGGGTCAGTTGACCCCCTACTTACAAAGTGGCTCCGCCACTGGACGGAAACAATAGTGATGATCTATTTGTACATCTCAAGTATGCATTCCATAAATTATTTCACTGGTTAGAGTAGAAGAAATTGGTACTGATGGGTGACTTAGTTCTACTATAACATATTAGCATTACTGGTGTGACTAGTATTACTAGGACAGACTAGTTCTACTAAGTTCTAATATAATTTACAAGAATGCCAACTAGTGCAACCTATTGTGATATACTTCCAGAACACCTAGTTCACCAAGATTTGTAAGATGCATTGTAGGTGCTATGTGAACCTGTGATCATCAAAAAGCTTGAATCCGAGTTGCCCTAGTTCACAATCCAACCTTTGCTTTATAGATTACACACAATTCGAGTAAACTGGTTCTTCTTAAAAAACCAACTAACTTTTTCAGTTAGCGATCGTTTGTCTTAAAAAACCAACTAATTTTTTCAGTTAGCGATCGTTTGTAATGATCATTGGTTAACATCTTGATGTACTGATAAACTCGATTGGTAGCTAACTCAACTCCAAATTGGCAATACTTTCTTCGCTACTAAAATCCTGCAAAACCATTCTCTGTAACTCTTATTCGGTGGAGCTTGGTTCCAAAGCGAGTATCCCCTTTCTCTTCATTAACAGAGAATCCCCATCAGGTAATTGCACCCAATTCTCATACACCCATGACGAATAGACATGAATCATAGAAGAAGAAGACTTTTGAAAATGATTCTAACTTGCGCTAGAATAAAGAACAAGTGATTTTTCAATTTTTTTTGTTTTTGTTAAGAAAATTGATATAGTCAAATATCAAAATAGAAAAAGGATTTGCATATATTTTCGAAATATATGGTAAATGTACTTCCAATATTTTCAGAAATTTGGTCATAATTATTCGTAGATTACAAGTTCTATTCGGTGTAGAAATAAGATAAGATGTTCGAAAACAAATTCTACTAATCTTAGAACATTGAGTTGTTTGTAGAAAGCATTTTACTACAATTTTAGAGTATGTTAAGAATATAATATGCATTCAGAAAAAAATTGAAAATTTTGAAAATCGTAAATTACTTATCCTAATAAAAGTAGAATGCCAAACAAAACATGGAATTCAATTTTCAATATGCACCTTTTCCTAGAATATAAATCTGCTACATGTGTAACAAAATCTGAATTTTTATTTAATAAGGTTTAGAATCGTAAAATACTATTACATTGGTATAGATATTTTTTCAATAGTTCTTATTTTTCATAAATTTTATAGGTTTTTAAAATTATTTATTTCATTAATTTGATAAATAGAAAGTGCAATAAAAATAAAAATAGAAAAAATGTATTTCCCTATAAGGAAAAACATACTGAATTTTTGGTTTATATTTCTAATATTCGTTTTGATCAAATATGAAGTACAAATATGCATACAACTTTATTAATAAAATACTATTTAAAATGTTATTCTTTTCTAACAACCCAATTTAAAATTTCCTTATACACAAAATTTATAATAATTAATTATATAACCAAATAAAATGAAAAAAATGGAAATTGATTTATTTTTACTACCAAATAAAATTAGAATGAAACAAGTATTCTTTTTTTTCCCCACAAATTCAATTTTGCCCGGTACATTGTATAATGAATTTTTTACATCTAGATGCACTTTCTCACATTCAAATTACACTACAAAACACTTATCACTTGAAACACATTTTCTTTTGTTAAAAAGATTCTTATGACCCTAAACTAAAGAGAATCTCCCTCCTCTTCTTATTTCATTTTATTATTTTTCTTATTCTACTTTTTGTATTTATTTACTTTTATCTCAAGTTCTAAAATATATTAAACAAAAATAATTGTCATAATAAACTATATAAAAAATTCTCTATCTTTTAAGATCCATGTTCATATATATATTATATATATTAATGTGTAAACAAAATGTGGACGTGGACACGAAAACGTGGATAACAGAATTATAAATTAGTTGTGGACATGAACATCTTAACAGAATTATAAACTAGTTGTGGATATGGACAATATTCATTCGATTCCATTCATCATCTCGGGATCTAAATTCAATTCTAATCAAAATTACATCCATCCACATCATGACAAAGCGCAAATTCCTTAGATCAGAAATCCCTGACATGCAAGATCTATTACTCTCCGACAAAAAGTAAACGCTTCTTCGATTTTTCTCTCCGCTCATACTCATAATATCATACTTGATTGAAGTTTAACTGCATATGATTTATCAATTGAGCTGAAGAAGCCAAGTGTTTGTATTGGAGATAACAGAGTCTGTGTCTACGTTTTATGGTATAATTTTAGTAACATGAGTCAATGTCCACGTATTGTTGTATAGTTTTATGGAATCAAAACAGAGAGTTTGTCCACTTATCTACTATAAACACCTTTAACATCACATATTCACACATTACATCACTCATCCACACATCACCCGTCCACAAATCACCCAACCACACATCACCCATCCACAAATCACCCATCCACAACTGTCTTTTCCATTAAAAGCAAAATTGTCCGCAATCTGTTGCTGGTCCACAACAAAGTGTGCCACATGTAAGAAGTGTCTCTAAGCGTAATAGAAAGTTAAAAAGTGTCTATCAGTGTAATCTAACTCTTGTATAATTCTCTTCTATTATTTTCTGCTTTTTTCAACAGTTTCTCTCTCTCTTTAGAAAGAAAAGGTCAAAGTTGTCTGCTTCATTCATTTCACCGTAAAAAAAGCTGATACTTGCTGGAGGTAAACCAAACATCTTTTCACCATGGAATCAATGAAGACGCAGTATCTCAAATCTTGGTCTGGTAGAAAGAAGGAAAAGGAGAGGAAGAAGAGGTGGTTCCTGGAAAACGGAAGCCTCTTACTAGAAGAACTAATCTCTGACTCTAATGGTAAATCTATTCCTATACGCAGCTTTCCTTCCGACCAGATCCTTAAAGCCACTAATAACTTTGATTCAAGTTGTTTTGTCTCGGAAGATGCGTACTATAAGTGGTTCAGAGGTGATATAGAAGACAGATCTTATATGATCAAGAAGTTCTCCGAGGATAAAGTTACAGGACACAGAGTTGAAGAGGTTTACAATGATATTGTCTTGTCTGCTCGGATGAGCAATCACAACAACTTTCTAAAACTATTAGGATGCTCCCTCGGGTTTCC
This sequence comes from Brassica oleracea var. oleracea, assembly GCF_000695525.1. Classification (NCBI taxonomy): domain Eukaryota; kingdom Viridiplantae; phylum Streptophyta; class Magnoliopsida; order Brassicales; family Brassicaceae; genus Brassica; species Brassica oleracea. Next base: position 19,448,969 of record NC_027750.1, on the reverse strand, counting down.
TTTTCCTGTTCTTGTGTTTGAATTCGCTAGTAATGGAGTTTTGAATGGGAGAGGATGTATTAGTGTTAACGGGGAAGATTCTTTGTTGCCTTGGGGTTTACGGTTAAAGATTGGGAAAGAGATTGCAAATGCTGTGACATATCTTCACATGGCGTTCCCTAAGATCATCATACATAGAGACGTTAAGCCAATGCATGTTTTCTTGGACAGTAAATGGACCGTGAAGTTGTCTGATTTATCCTTCTCGATATCTCTTCCTGAAGGAAAAACAAGAATAGAAGCTGAAAGAATTATCGGAACATTTGGGTACCTTGATCCGCTATACCATGCCACGAGTTTTGTGACTGAGTATACTGATGTGTACAGCTTTGGGATCTGTTTGTTGGTTCTTGTCACTGGAAAACCGGTTGTCATTGCTGGATCTGATGGAGATCCTCAAGGTATTCTTAGCTATGTGGTAGGATTGTGGGAGAATGGGAAAGTCAATGAAGTACTTGATCCAATGATTGCTAAAGATATGACAAGTGGGCAAAAATCGCAGGTGGAAATGTGTGTTGGGCTGGCTTTGAGATGCTGCGAGGCGAGAGATGAATACAGACCAAAGATGATCCAAGTAGCTAAAGAACTCAAACTGATTGAGGCATTACTGAGAGATACTAGCTAGATGCATGAACTTTCTAATGTTTGTTGCATGCCCCTTTTATCCGTTAGGTTTTCTGTAAAAACATGTTTCAGCTTCATATTTTCGTTGGTTACGTTATCAAAACGAGATACTTAAAAAAGTCTGAAAACAGAGAGATTATTCAATAAACTAAGCTCTTAGACGATGCTTTGACAATTCCTACTGATTTGACTTCTTAGGCCATATCCATCATTGTAAGCAAGTCTTTTTTAATAGGCCAGAGTCTGGAAAATGTTTCACTTGTAAAGATGCAGAGTTTTGACGTATAGTTTGTACCAGCTGGAATTAATGCAGCAGGAACTGCTACTACGTGTAGTGCTAACCGATCAGTTTCCTTCTTGGCAGTGAAAGCAATATCTTTGAAATTACAAGATTGATTAGCATGTGACTCCATCTCCTCGGCTTTGAAATTTTAAGATTGATGGCTGGTCGGTCGACCCTCAGTGTGTATCCCAGCCTTAAGCAAGGCTTTATATGATGCAAATTTCTTAGGAATGCCTCATATCATCTTTTAATTTGACCAATTCCTTTTGTCCTTATAGTTTTACATAGGACAATAGCGTCATTCTTTATTGAACTCAACTTTGAGTTGAAACTTGTGGTGGATACATATCTTCAGTCATCCTCAGATTTTTTAGTTGAGAAGCCAAGTAACCTATGCAAGAATAGGGAACTTGGAACAATGAACCAAAAGTCTCAAAGGAACCGACTGTTTGTTCCAGAAGATGCGGATATGGCTAGGTTATAAGCAACTGCTGAAGGCAGAATCATTCTGTTTGAGACTTTTGGTCGTTTAATTCCTTGAATTTTTTTTTTTTTTTTTTTTTTTTTTTTTTTTCTGCTATTCTGACGAAGGAAAATATTTGATACCGTAACAATATGACAGCCTTTTTATAAACTTGGTCGTTTGGTTTCTTTTAAAAATAAGTTTTTTCCTTTTTACCCTAAAAAATCATCAAAGTTAATCAAGACGCGTATAAAAAAAGCTGATAGCAGACGGAAGAACAAACTAGCCTTTTGCCAAAAACGTATGGAGCAAAAGAAAATCCATGGATCATCATCAACACATGATGATAGTAATGATAGATCTCTATCCATAGAGGATATTCCCCTCGAGCTAATGGCCGAGATACTCTCAAGACTGCCAGGGAAATTGATTGGTAGGTCTCGCTCCGTCTCTAAGCTATATATGGTCTTCCATCACCACCACTCCATGTTTCATCAACTTATTCGCTGCTAGATCATCACAGCCTTGTGCTCTGCTAATCCTCAGTAAACGCGACAAGCTGTTTGTTTTCTCCTCTCCTCAAGCAGAGAGTTATCAATTTAAAATCCCCCGTGATGGTTTCCTTCAGCGCTACGATTCCGTCCACGGCTTGGTTTACTTGGAAACTTCTACGCAGCTCATGATTTGGAATCCAACCATGAAACGGTTCTTCACTTTACCTGAACCTGAAGGCAGCGAGGGCAAATACATCACAGGATCTTTGGGATATGATCCCATTGACTGTAAATACAAAGCACTGTGCCATCTTACAGGAGACAAGATTGGGATTCTAACATTAGGATCGCAAGAATTATGGAGAATACTATCCCAAGGTTTCCCAAGTCATTCTCGACGCATGTCAGATTGTGTGATATGCATTAATGGAGTCATATACTATCAATGTTGTTTTGGTCTTTCTCTGACTCATGCCATTATGAGCTTTGACGTCAGGTCTGAAAAGTTCCATTTGATAAAATATCCGTCCAGGGATGGTTGTTTTTTCGTATCTTATGAGGGAAGACTAGCTTTGATGGTAAGCTCCAATGGCCACTCTGGTATTGAATTGTGGATCTTGGTGAATGCAGAGAATCACCAATGGGTATACAAACACTTTCCTACACCTCATCTTCCTTACACATTTTGGGCTTTAAGGGATATGAAGTTGAAGGGTGTTACTGACGCGGGTGAATTTATCTACTTTTATTCACCATTCTCTATTTATAAACGTCGTACGGACCTTATTCACCTAAGTTCTGAAGGATGGAGTGGGTTCAGAGTTATATATTTTGATCCGAAGAAAAACTCTTCAAGAGATGTTATTTTTCCAGGAATTGCAATTGACGATTTGAAGCGACTTCGTGTACCTGGATCCGATTTTATGGAAGGCTTAAGTGTTGTACCAAATCACATTGAGAGTCTCATGTCATTGTAATCATTGGTTTACGTTTTATCTTAGACTGACACTTATATAATATTTTTTAAAGATTTTTCCCATCAAAGACAGCAACAACCTCAACTTAATATGTACATAGTTCCTGCCAGTGCAATTGCTAATGATCACGATATGGATAACTATGAATCAACATTTTACTTTCATAAAATAAGTCCATATATATTTTCACTGGGGAAGTCCACTTGAGTTCCTCTAAGTCCTCACACCCTTTCACCAGGTGTCACCAAACAATGGGTTAAGCATGAAGGCCTCAACCATGATGAAAGTTTAGCGAGAGGACCAGACATGGACACAACAAATAATAATACATAATCGATTTTTTTCCTCAAATTTTTGTGAGCAATATATATATATATATATCCCTTATATATGAAAAGAGAAGAATTAGTTTTAATCCATTCACACTACCTTCACCACGTGGCGTTCTCACATTAATTAAAAAAAAACTTACGCTGACATGTCGCTTTAATAGAGTTTCTCAGAATTTTGCTTCCTATTTTGCTTAGAAGTTAGAACAAACGAGAGACGTAAAGATACTCAACATCGAAAAGTTTTAGTTTACGCATAGCCACAAAGTCTACCGTTCTTACGTTTTAGAATCTTTAGCTTGAGCTTTTGCAAGCAAGACTTCTCTAGGAACCCGTCCATGAAAGTCCGTCTCTGTCCACGAATTTCCCGACGAGAGAAGTCAGATAGCTTCTCTGAGGATGATTGTACAACGTCTACGAATCGGAATAGTTAAGTATCAGAATATTATCCAGTGTTGCGAGCTCTAACTACATCCATGTCTTCCTCTCCAACTTCTTCACGGAGCTCCCATCAACTCCCAATAAGAAAGCAAGACGAAGAAGACATAGCATGAACTTGCAGAACGATCTTCCTCTCTTTTTAGGGAGAAGACTCACAATGGTTTCAAACAAGTCAGTCTGATCAACATGAGACATAGAGGAAGAAGCTCGCATAATGATCTTTTTGCTGCTCTGCCGCCGTCCCAAACCAGGAAAGTACTTTCTCGCATATACATCATAGCACGATTAAACTCTCCGCACATATACCCTTCGTTTCCATCGTCTTGATGAGCCTTCTAAACAAATCCACACGGTTTTGCTCTTTTCTATTCTTCATACTTCATCATACACAAATCTCTCATCTGTTCTTACATCACCCAAGTACTGGTACTCTGAAAACCTCATATGGTATCAGAGCCAGGTTGCTCAGACTCCTGGTGAAGACTTCCGCTACATACACAAGCTCCCAAGCTCACACCCTTGAAGATTCAGCTCATCATATCCCTTTGGTATATTCTCCTTGCATCCAACACTCCAACGGTGACATAAGGAAAGGATTGGATCAGAGTAAACCGCCCACACATTGCACATCTTGATTTGGACTTAACCGGATGACTTAGGCGAGAGGAGTGGGCTGTACGGTCGATGGTACGGACCTCCTGTCCGTACCACTTGCCCTATCTTTGTACATTGCCCTATCTTCCCTCTTGGTTGCACCATACATCTTCATGGTTTGCCCTAGGCCGTACATGGCCGTACTAAACGCCCTAGCTTTGCACCATACTGCCATCTTCTCCCAAACTCCTCCAAAGCCTTCACATGATCAGTCTAAGTCTTTCCTATACTTAACTTCACAAGATAACTACTTCAGAACACTTCTGAAGCTTGATTGAATTCTTCTGGACATCTTCTAGAGCTTGCCCTATTATTGTACAAGCTCTATCTTCTCTTCAGTTCAACATTTCTTACTCATAACCTAAACACAAAACCTAAGCATTCTTCACTCATTCTTCTATAATGGCTGCGATAACTGTTGTGTCAGATTTGAAACCGTTCAAGTCTATGTGGAAGATTAGGGTGAAGATCATACATTTGTGGAAGAAGTATTCTGCGGCTGGTGGATTAACGATTGAGATGGTTCTAATCGACTCTAACATAGGCATCCTTTACTCTTCATGTTACTAATTTAAGTATGCTTAATGTGTCATTATCTAATTTCCGACTATTTTTATTGGTCTTTTTAGGGTGTTAAGATTAACGCTTCTGTGAAAAAGGATCTGGTTAATCAGTTTGATTCATTCCTTTCACAAGGAGGTTCAAAGATTCTCATCAACTTTTCACTCAACCCCTCTTTCGGTTCATACCGCACAACCATACAACCCTACATCCATACAGAATTGGATTTCTCTTGACAACACGCATGAGGAGTTGTGTTGATTTTTCCGATGCCCTAAATGGTTTTGAACCAGTCAACTACAAGGACATTCGAGATGGTACACTCAATACGGACTATTCGGTGGTAAGTTCTATAATTATGCTACTTTCTTCTAATACGGAGTGTATATTTCAAGGATATAACTCATATATTTGTGTTTCAGATGTAATAGGTCAGACTGTGTAGGTGGCTCCAATTGAAGTTGTATCATCTAATGGGAAAGAAACTCATAAACTGACAGTGGAGCTTCGAAATGAAAAGTATGGCTGGCTGTCTTTACTCAAATGTCTCTCGCATCCAATGTATTGTATTGGTATGTTAAGTCTAAGTTTGTTTCTATTATGATAAGTTATTTAAACATGTTGTGTAAGATGGTTCACTTTACATTTTTCATTTAATTTCCATTCTTTGTTTAGACCTTTGTGGAGCTATGGTTGTTGTAGGGGAGTTGCAACAACTTGAAAAACTTGGACCTGGCGAGATTTATTCTTATCAGAATCCCATGATGGAGTTCACTTTGGTTAACACAGAGTTTGAACCTCTGACTTTTACTCAGCATTTACTTTAAAAACAGATGTTAGAGTTTAATATACATCTAAATGCTAACTCTACAATGAATTACAGCTTAACACACATTAAATGCCCATCCCTCTTGCAATGCTCACACTTCAGGCCTCTCCTATCCCCCTTCTTGTAAGGCGCCTTGTTGGGCTGAGAGCTTCTTTCAGCTTGAGAAGCAAAGGAGAGTGTTTCCTTTGTTCCAAACAACCCGATTGATCCCTCCTCCTTTTGGACTTGGGAACACACTTCTTCAAGTGTTGGGAGCTTCTCAGACCTCAAGATATGTTTAATCAAGGCGTTGTAGGCAAGACTGAGAGTTAACAGCAGGCCAAACACCTTATCTTGCTCCCTTCTTTCAATCAACACCTCCGGATCAACATATTGAGGTCTAAGCATCTCTAGCTCAGACCAAAGGGCTCTGAACTTGCCTAGATGCGCAGTGAACTCCTCATCTTCTTGGGATAGGATGTTGATAGACCTCTTGATCTCAAATACTCGGCTGATGTTGGAGATGTTCCCATATATCTTGTTAAGTGTACTCCAAAGGGCTTTAGCACTCTCACAATATGAGTATGCTTCAAGAATGGATGGAGACAGTGAGCTGTGGAGAATGGACAAGACCTTGAAGTCTTCTTGTTCCCACTTCTCCTTAGATACATATTTGGAACCGGATTCACCATCTGCTGAGCTTTCACTTGAACCGGCAGCCTTGGAGAGCTTTGGAGCATCCGTGAGGCAATGGCTCCATAAGCCTCTCCCTCCTAGAGCTGTCTTCACCAGGCGTGACCAGAGGAGGTAGTTGGGACTATTGAAAGTAACAGCAATGACAATGGCTCTTTTGGACTCCATGTTGAAGCCGGATGAACAAGACTGTTAAAGAACTCTTCAAGGTAGAAGCTTGGGACAAGGTGAGCTGAATCTTCAAGGGCGTGAGCTTGGGAGCTTGTGCATGTAGCGGAAGTCTTCACCAGGAGTCTGAGCAACCTGGCTCTGGTTACTCAGTCTCCTAATCTTGTTACTAAGTCTCTTAGTCTCTTTAATCTCTCATACTCTCCATTAATCTCTTAGACTTTCACCCATACTCTCTTTAATTCTCTTAATCTCTTTTCTATTCTTCATACTTCATCATACACAAATCTCTCATCTGTTCTTACATCACCCAAGTACTGGTACTCTGAAAACCTCATATGGTATCAGAGCCAGGTTGCTCAGACTCCTGGTGAAGACTTCCGCTACATACACAAGCTCCCAAGCTCACACCCTTGAAGATTCAGCTCATCATATCCCTTTGGTATATTCTCCTTGCATCCAACACTCCAACGGTGACATAAGGAAAGGATTGGATCAGAGTAAACCGCCCACACATTGCACATCTTGATTTGGACTTAACCGGATGACTTAGGCGAGAGGAGTGGGCTGTACGGTCGATGGTACGGACCTCCTGTCCGTACCACTTGCCCTATCTTTGTACATTGCCCTATCTTCCCTCTTGGTTGCACCATACATCTTCATGGTTTGCCCTAGGCCGTACATGGCCGTACTAAACGCCCTAGCTTTGCACCATACTGCCATCTTCTCCCAAACTCCTCCAAAGCCTTCACATGATCAGTCTAAGTCTTTCCTATACTTAACTTCACAAGATAACTACTTCAGAACACTTCTGAAGCTTGATTGAATTCTTCTGGACATCTTCTAGAGCTTGCCCTATTATTGTACAAGCTCTATCTTCTCTTCAGTTCAACATTTCTTACTCATAACCTAAACACAAAACCTAAGCATTCTTCACTAATTCTTCTATAATTGCTGCGATAATGTTGTGTTGGATTTGAAACCGTTCAAGTCTATGTGGAAGATTAGGGTGAAGATCATACATTTGTGGAAGAAGTATTCTGCGGCTGGTGGATTAACGATTGAGATGGTTCTAATCGACTCTAACATAGGCATCCTTTACTCTTCATGTTACTAATTTAAGTATGCTTAATGTGTCATTATCTAATTTCCGACTATTTTTATTGGTCTTTTTAGGGTGTTAAGATTAACGCTTCTGTGAAAAAGGATCTGGTTAATCAGTTTGATTCATTCCTTTCACAAGGAGGTTCAAAGATTCTCATCAACTTTTCACTCAACCCCTCTTTCGGTTCATACCGAACAACCATACAACCCTACATCCATACAGAATTGGATTTCTCTTGACAACACGCATGAGGAGTTGTGTTGATTTTTCCGATGCCCTAAATGGTTTTGAACCAGTCAACTACAAGGACATTCGAGATGGTACACTCAATACGGACTATTCGGTTGGTAAGTTCTATAATTATGCTACTTTCTTCTAATACGGAGTGTATATTTGAAGGATATAACTCATATATTTGTGTTCAAGATGTAATAGGTCAGACTGTGTAGGTGGCTCCAATTGAAGTTGTATCATCTAATGGGAAAGAAACTCATAAACTGACAGTGGAGCTTCGAAATGAAAAGTATGGCTGTCTTTACTCAAAGGTCTCTCGCATCCAATGTATTGTATTGGTATGTTAAGTCTAAGTTTGTTTCTATTGTGATAAGTTATTTAAACATGTTGTGTAAGATGGTTCACTTTACATTTTTCATTTAGTTTCCATTCTTTGTTTAGACCTTTGTGGAGCTATGGTTGTTGTAGGGGAGTTGCAACAACTTGAAGAACTTGGACCTGGCGAGATTTATTCGTATCAGAATCCCATGATGGAGTTCACTTTGGTTAACACAGAGTTTGAAACTCTGACTTTTACTCAGCATTTACTTTAGAAACAGATGTTAGAGTTTTATATACATCTAAATGCTAACTCTAAAATGAATTACAGCTTAACACACATTAAATGTGTTGCCAATCCTATTTTTATTTTATTTCAGTCTAGCTAAAACTGAATAGACACACTATGATGATGACTCATATAATTTGTTGGGCAATTTTTTCGAATAGCATTTTTTAAGTTTTTGTCAAAAAATAGTCGTTAAAAAAGAAAATGACCAAAATAGCCTTTTTTATTTTTAAAATTTTTAATATTTATTTTTTTATTTTTAAAAATATGAAACTCTATCCCCAAAACTCCGTCCCTTAAATCTAAACTCTAAGTCTAAATTAATTAACCTTAAGATAAAAATACATTTTTATTCTTTAATAAAACTTATTTCGATCATTTTTTCATTAAGGAATATTTTTGTGATAGAAAGTTAAAAATGATTATGCTAGGGAATTTTTCTAATTTTTTTTTTCTGAATAGAAAATTGATGTAAAAAAAAGATCTGGTTATTGTTTTTCTTTTTTTCCTATATGAATTAACAGATTATCAATGGCGGCATTTTAATGATGAAAGAATAAAAAAAACACATAACTTATGGAAGAAAAAGAAAACATAAATGATTATATGTAGGAAATAGTACGAGAGATGGACATATAAATTGAGATTCGGGGCCGTCTCGGTTTATTAATTGTTCGGTTTATTTCCCTTCCAAATTTAATTTCGAAGGAACAATTCTCCTGGGGACTTTCCCTCTGTTTCCAAGGTAACATTTTCTCGGGAAAATTTAGATTATTTTCTAGGGAAAGAACTCCCCGCGCTCTTTCTTTTCTTGAAACTAGGTCAAATCGTACTTTAGAAATTCATCTGGATAGAAATTGACTGACTAAAGATAGTCTGGATTGGATCTCATTGTAGTCAAATATTTTTCCGGGAAAACTCTTATTGCCGCACTATCTATTCTTAGAAATCTCTGTTTCTGATCGATACTCTTGATTTCGTTTCCGTTCGTTCATGTGTGGTATCTAGGCGAGAGACTTTCTCGGGAAGACATCGTAACACACGTTTTCTTCACTGATTCGTTTGCTTCGTAGTATATCGATGCAATTTTGGATTTTTTTTTTTGTTTTTGTGTCCAGGAAACGATGATGAAGATGGCAATTGATACGGAAGATTGGGAGGAGGAGATGAATACCGCACAAATTGTTAAGCCGTATATGGATAGGATTGTTTTGGATTATCTTGTGACTGAAGGAAAGTTGGAAGCGGCCCATATATTCATGGAAGAATCTCTAATCAGGGTAATGATTCAACATTTTTTTCTAAGTTTCTTGAGTGTTTCTATTCTCACTTTGTTGTGTTATCAGCTCAAATACAGCTTGTGGATGAGCGAATTACCCAACGAGTTGCTATTGTGGAAGCCATCAAAGCTGGAGATCTCAATTTTGCTAAAGAGGAGCTGAGTGCTTTCAAGCCTGAGGTACACTGTGATTTGATCTGTGTTCTCTCATCAATATTGTGGTTATAATCAAAACCTGAAACTTGTGCAGATACTGAGAAACTTCCATCTCCTTAAGCAACAGTTCATACAACTTATCCGTGAGGAAAGACACAATGATGCATTTGATTTTGCTCAGCTTCATCTGAAACCATTTCACGAGGATGTGTGTTTCTCATCTCCGTGTATTGTTTTTGATTATAGAGATCATAGTACTGACTGTTTTTATTCAGATGGCATTTTTAAAACAAGTGGAGGAAGTTATGTCTCTTCTCGTCTTTGAGAACATTTCAACATGTCCCGTGAAAGATTTTCTTGGCGAATCCCAATGGCTTAAGACAGCTAGTGAAGTAAATGCAGCAATTCTTAGCAGCTTCGGGAAAGGTAACTTTCTTTTTTTCATTTCACTGTTTGAAGTGTGTTCTCTTAGCACCTGTACCATGTTAACAAGTATGTTATGTTTGTGAATTAATAGGTCCCAAACTTCAACGCTTGCTGAAAAAGCTGACACTGAATCAGAAACAGTTGGATGAGAGAGCATATGAGTACCCACGTATGAGTGATATGTCCACTGGTGAGCTCATATACCCAGAAGAATGAAGAAACCAATCTGCCAGAGAAAACCACACCAATTTACACATTGCTACTGCTATTTTTGGTTTGTTTGTATTAACCGGGTTACTTTGTTTTTTCTTCTCTGGTTATTTTCGGTATAGCTTTTATCACATACAACATCATTTGTACAAAGATCATTTTGAATCAACGAAACAAACAAAGAGATATTCTCTCTAACGACTCCGTATCTAGTGTTTGATTCAATGAACTTCTCCCACTTCATTCACAAATTTCGCCCACTCTTCAAATCGAGAAGAGGTGGCCAACGAGGAAGAAGAATCTTATCAGGAGTTCTTTTTCACGTAAGTAATCAATGTTTGAAGTGGAGATCAAGATCCAATTCATTTCATGTTACACTTCTGACATATCTTATCTGCTGACATGTTTGGTTGTTGTGTAAATGGAACTCTGGTAGGGACTGTCTCCAAGTATATCAAGGGTCCTCTGTTTCCTACCGTCGCTTAACATGGCCAGAACGAGAAGTATGCTCCTCTTATTCTTTCCTTTCTTTTTGTTGAATTATCCTCCCAGCTCCTTGCATGTGAGGTTCATTGTTATGCTCTGGGGTTTTGTTCTGAATGTTGGCAGAGTTACTGTCAACTTTGGGCAGGAGAAGTTTGCTTTTGATCTTAAGGTAAGATACGATTGGCTACTATTTCTTAGCTTTTGAGTAATTCGAGCAAATTATTTACACTTGCCACATTTCAAAGGAAGTCAAGTGTATGAAACTGATATTTCAACTTCACTACCATTGATAAATCCATAAATAATACAAGATGCAAGCTCTTGCAGAAGGTCAACCATAATAATAAGCTTAGCCACTCCATAATCTTTCTTTAAGAGCAACTGCAACTGGTTTGTTTATCATCATAGGTAACCTGCTCATACTTTCCTCATTTAATATCAGATAAGGAACTCCACTCAATTCAACACTAACAGCTGTAGAGGTGATTTGAGGTTCATTAGGTGAGAATTCAGATTACCAAGGGGCGACGAACATTGGGAGATAGGTCAGCTCAGAAGGGAGAAGATATCCAGAATGTGTTGCCCAGAGCTTCCACTGCATGGCGTCTAGAACATGCATCTTTTTTTTTTAGATATTTGAATAAAAAAGATTTTGAGTACAGAATAAGTGAGTCTAAGAGCATTTGTATCTATAATTTGTTTTTTTCTTTTCATATTGTGTCTAATTTATAAAATAAAATAAAAACTAGGAGAGAAAATGGCGAATTATTGCCTCCGATACAAGCTTTCTCTCTTGGAAAATGGCAAACACATGATACAACATATATATTTTAATATTTATTATTTGAAAAATAATAATTATATGTGGTAAACTCTACCTTCCTCGAAGAAGAAGACGATGACATTTTCGAAAGATAAAGTCTTAAAAATATTAAAAATAAATGATCGTGAGAAGGTTTTCCAGCTTGTTTAAAGAAATTTATAATGTTTTTGCTTTTAACTTCATCATGATCACCTGATATTTATAGATCTTTATGTTTTACGATAATATTTGTTGAAATCATATCTTGTTAGGCTAAAAATAGAATTTACATGAGAAGCAGATGAAGCTATTTGACAATAGTTAAATTATAAACTGAAAATAATTTTGACTATTTTACTAACAAAAAGCCAAATGATTCATTTTCTTTATACTGCGTCATAGTCAGATGATAATTATATATTTTTAAACTTATCTATTACGATAATATTTGTTTAAATCATTTCTTGTTAGGCTAAAATATAAATTACATGAGAAGCGGATGAAGCTATTTGACTATAGTTAAATTATAAACTATAAACAACTTTGACCATTTTACTAACACAAAGCCAAATAATTTTTTTCTTTATACTTAGTCATAGTCAGATGATATTTATAGCTTTTAATTTTATCTTTTATGATAGTATTTGATTAAATTATTTTTGGTAGGCTAAAACTAAAATTCAAATAAGAAGCTTATGAAGTTTAAATTTGTCATGGTCACGTCGTTTTCATAGCTTTTAGTTTATTTCTTACAATAAGATTCAAGTGAGAAACGAATGAGTTTATTTGAATGAATTTTATTGTTAGTCTAAAAATAAGAGTCGCATGAGAAGCCAATATTTTATTTCCAACTGCCCATCCATCTTCAGTTCCAGCAAATCTAAATTTTGAAGTGGCTTGTTTCTTATATGACTAGCCTCGGAAATTTCCTTTAATTGAAATTATTTCAACATTAATAATGATAAACTCTTATAACAAAAATAGTATACGAGTTAAAACTTATTGAATGTGGCTTACATTGCACCGATCATCCCACCATTCCGAATCCATCTCGATTTCATTGGTAGTCTGATTAACATGTACTCCAGTTTTTTTTTTGCTTAACCTTTTGTATGCAGTGTACCATATTTTCAGACTATCATAATGATTCTTAAAGTTTTTCCATACTAGTTTATATCCCGCTGCTTTTTAAAATTTATCGAATAATCGTTCTTTTACTTCTTTTAAAAGGAGAGCCTCTTTCTAGTTCTCTTCTTCTTGTTCGGATACAAACATTTCAAGGAATGCATGAGTCTTGTTATCATTCCATGTGATCTTGTTTTATTAAAATATTAAACCAAAATACATTATATTCATATAACATAATATCCATAAAAGTTGTACTAAAATCATTTAACATATAAATACATTACCTTTCGAGAGGAAGACGATGACATTTCTGTAGAAATAAAAGATTTAAATTAATTTAATGTAACACTTAGAAAACTATATATATATATATATATATATATATATATATTGATTGTTGATAAGAAAAGCAAAATAATTCTTTACTTGTTGGTTTTGTGTGTTTGATGAAATGAGGTTTTCTTCATGTTTTATGTTGAAAAAAATATTCTTAAAATAATATTTAATTTATTTTTTTTTATTTTGAATCTTTCGTAAATATTTTCAGTTACCTTTATAATAGTTTCTATATTTTAATAAACTAATGTCTAATAATAGTAGGTTATGACTTTTTATTCATGTTAAAAACCTAACTAATTAATGATAATTATTTTATTAATTACTATACTTATTGTTTTCTTTATTTTGGTCAAAAATGAACAAAATACAAAAATGAAAAAAAAACAGTTTTTTTTTTTTAAAATGGACTTTCAAGGCTTTACAAATTTCTAAAGACTAAAAGAGTTGATTGGCAATTATTTTGCTTTGAAGGCTTTACGCAACCACAAAGCCTCAACAGCCCAAACAACAATCAGACCCTTTGTTGCCTCCGATACAAGCTTTCTCTCTTGGATATATTCTTATTTTCCCGGCGAAAATGGCGAATTATTTCTCGGAGGTTTCTGGAAAAAGAGGAACGCCGGAGGAAGAGGAAGCAAGATATCCGAGGGCGATGGATAAGAGCAACTTCGAAGATCCTTTCACCGATCTCTCAGATGACAATCTCACTGTCAAGTACACATACGGTGGCAGTTCTTCTAGCATGGAGGGCATGGTTCAGCCCCGAATTCAGGCGCCGATCAAGTGCATCGCTTACTACTTCGAGATTCTTGTGACTAACGCTGGGTCTGAGGGGCGAATCGCTACTGGTTTCTCCACGGCGAGTTGGATTGACAGTCTAGGGTAATGCGCTCTATCTTCGCCCCCTTTCTCCTGATTAAGGTGAAACTAGGTCTAGATGAAGTGATTCGCTAAAGAAGAGATTTAATCAACTTTGATGTGCGGCGTTTAGATTCAGTGAAATTGAGCAAATTGTGCGTTTGGATATTGTTGATTTTGTTTCTGTCACAGTAGATTGTTTGTAACGATTCAGTGAACTTGAGCAAATTTGTTTCTTGGACGAGGTCATGATGTACTTTTCTCTCCTCAAAGAGAGCAAAAACTGTTTTCTTCGTTGCTGTTTTGGTATATCACAAATGTTTGGCTTTGTTTTTGTGAAATTGGACTTCAATGGCTTTCTTTCATTTATACTTCTGATTGTAGATCATCGGACTTCAAGAAATGCTATTATCATGGTGACACTGGCCTCATTCACTGTCTCCAAGGAAAGGGTTTGACTATAACTGCTGCCAACAAAACTACTGCAAGCACGTATACAACCGGTGATATAGTGGGTTGCGGTATAGACTATGTTTCACAGGAATTTTTTTTCACGTGAGTAACCAACTAGAGATCCTATCCATTTCAAGTTTTCTTATTTGCTGACATCTTCCATTTCTTATTTGATGATAGCAAAAATGGATCTTTGGTAGGGACAAGCCCCAAGGTCTTCAATGGTGTTCTGTACCCAACAGTGGCTCTACACAGCAAAAACGAGGAGTATGTCTCTTCTTTTCTCTTTTGTGCATTGATTCTCTGTTTTACTAATCTTCTCTATGCTTTTTTTTTGCTTTTTGTTCTCAATGAAATCTCGGCAGAGTCACTGTGAATTTCCAACCCCAAACGTTTCGTTTTGATCTTGTGGTAAGATCCTCAATTTCCATATATGTGTCCGCATATGTTTCTCTGATAACAGTTTTGACCACTTATTATGAATGACACTTGTTTTAGGGACACAAAACATTTATCAAGGGAAAGCTCAGCGTGGAGATTGAGAAGATATCTATCTCTCCAAGCGTAACTCTAGACCTGGTGAAGAGCTACTTGGCTCGGTATGGGTATCAGAATACCCTCCATGCCCTGGGCGGTCCAGACAACACTGACTCTTCGGATTCAGATCCAGATAACAACTCTTCGGATTCAGAGAACCACTCTTCGGATTCAGATCCAGATACAGATCCAGACAACCACCCTCCACATCCGCCTTCTGGTCTTGAGGTAGTTCTCAGACAGCTTAGGGCTTCCTCTTACTTCTGCCGTCGATGAATCTATTCTGCCTTCACCAGTTGCTTATAGCCTAACCATATCGGCATCTTTTTGAACAAACACTCATAAACGTTCCACGGTTCCTTTCAGACTTTTTCGTCGTTTAATTTCTTTTAGAAAAATTCTCTTCTTTTTCTTTTTGGCTATTGTGGATAAAAGAAAATATTTGATTTCGTAACAATAGGGGGAAAACTTCAAATGTCTTTTTCAATCTCGCAAACAATATTGATACATCTATTCTTCTCTATCAAAAGAAGTGGAGTACACAACATATTTCATGTGTGTTTTTGTAAGTTGGCCATCTTATAGAAATCTAAAATTGGTTGCATAATTTGTTATAATAAATCTATAAAATACACGTTAACATTATTATCCTTAATTAAACATATTAAATAGAGGAATCACGACCCTCTCAGACTTTGGTTTAGTTTCAATTTCTATATATTTGTTATTTTTCATATACATAACACAAACATATGGTTTGAATCATTTATGAACGACAACAAAAAATCTTCTCATCCCACCACCAATATCATTATATTTTAGTGAACTGTTTGATAAATTTTTTTGAAGTTCATGATGATAAAGAATATTGAAGTTCCCTTCTCCCCGTCGTGAAAAAGAATCTTGCAGTTCAAGCAGATATTGATCTCACTATTATTGTCAACCACCTGTAAACGTTGAAACTTCAAAAAATGTGAAATCAAAATATTATATTAGGAAATATACATTTTTAAGACAATAACTATAAATTGTTAATATAATACGTGCTTATTTGCCAAATGACCAAAAGAATCAGAAATCAGATTTGTAGAGAGGAGAAAGAGATAGGAAGAGAAAGTAGAAGATAGTTGGTGTTTTTGGATAGTTAGTGAATTTGTTTTTTTTTCTGTTATTATGCCTAATTTCCCATATGGTATTCCAAAAATCAGTCAACTGGCATTTGAGTAAATTTGTGAAAACAAATACACGAAAACATGAATAACAAGATATTTTAAATATTTAACAATTTTCTTTTCATAACTAATTTTACAGAAGATCCTAATCTAAATTTATCCGATTCAAATATTTCTAATATACTTTAAAACTGATAAATATAATATCTTTTTGATCTTTTAAAAATAAACTAGATTTTGACCCGAGCTTAGAAAACACAGATTTATTTTCGAAATTACATTATTATTAATGAATTTATATATAAGACAGTGTAGGTTTCGAGGACACATTTATTCGGAACTACAAACCGAACCACACCAAACTGTAAAAATCAAAATTGAAAGAAATTTCATAAATAACCGAACATATCATATATTTGTGGAACCGAAATATTGAAACCGAACTGAGAGACTAATGGGTATTTGAATTTAAAAATATAAATTACATAATTAAAAATATTAAACATATTTAATTTCTAAATAACCGAATATCCTAAAAAAGCTATTTAAAAACCTAAGTACCCAAAAACATTTACCGAATATATTTTTATTCAAAATATTAAAAAATATTTGAATTATCTGATTTTTTTATCATCTGATATTTTATCGATACAATCTGAATTATCCGATATTTAAACTGAAAGACCTAAATTATCTGATATTTTTATCTATAAATTCGTAATTACCGGAAAAACCAGAACCAAACCAAAACTAAATTTGATCAGTATTTTTTTTTGCATATTTGCTAGTTCTCAACTTTGCTATTGAACCAAACCAAAATAACCCAACTGAAACCAACCCAAATTTTGTAAATAATTGAACAGTTGCTAAACAGTTTCTAAATTTGTAGAACCAAAACACTAAAACTAAAATACCGAACCAAAACCAAACAAAAACCAAAATACCAAACTGAAACGGAATGATGAGAAATAATAGTGTATATACATTTAAATGTTGTCAAAAAGGCATTCAATTTTTACAAATTATTAAACTCCTTTTAGTAGAGGTACATATATGGTTTTATAAATGAGATAAGATATTAGGAATGTTTTTATATTCGATCTAGACTCGCGGTCGAACAGCAAAACCCAGTTGCTGTATATAATTAGGACGGACTTGTGTTCTTCATGTAGTATTCTATCAGAGATTCTACCAACTAATATATTTCCATAAAATTCTGATTTATTGAAAACCTATTGATTACAAATCCAATAAGACCCAAAACACCCGTTATTAACCTTTGAACCAACACCGGTTCATACGGAGAAAACCCAGAAAATCTTATAATACTTTTTAAAAAAATGAATTAAACTTCTCATCTACTTTACAATATTACATAAAAGAATAAAATATTTATTTTGTTATATAAACTAAACACATTGTATTTATGTTATGCATTTCAGATTATAAGTTTTGTAATAATCAATACTATAACAATTTTAATGTAGATAAATTATTTCTTTTGTTTAGAAACATACAATGAGTTAGACCTATTGATATGAGAGATAATATCTTATGTTAAATAAATACACGTTATTGTATATCTTATGTTAAATAAATACACACGGATATGAGCCCATGCTTACGGCCCATTTGAATACCCGGGAGAGGATCCATCCGTGGGTTGCACCTCCCACCCGGGGGTTAGGTCTGTGTCTTTAATAGACCCGGGTTTAACCCTTTTGCTACTCGCATGACTTTCTTCAACTTTGAATAGTAATAAGGTCAACATATGTATTTTATCTTCTTTTAGTTCATAGGTGTATCTAAGGAGAGATGTAATTTAACTATTATGCGTTTTGCTTGAGTTAAGAAGAATGATCGATTAGGAAATTAAACATATTAGTAGCGATCGAGTTAATTTATGTGTGGGTCCCATAAATTGTGTTGCTATAATAAAGTTCAGTTATAATGTTTGGTTAGTTATAATAGGTTAGTTTAAGAATGAAAGGTTGCAACAATATCTACTATGCTATTGTGTTTGTATTCTATTTTGATACTACTTCATATTATGTATTATATTATGTATTATGCGTATATTTTGATGTTTGAGTTAGGGTTTATATTTCCTTTTAGTGTTTAGTGATTAGTGTTATGAGTTTAGTTTGTGGAAGTTTTAGGTTAATGTTGGGGTACGAATTACTTCATTCTTTGCAATCATAGAAAATTCAAAATTTAAACAATATGTACTATGTTATTTCTTTTGTTACTATTATATTATGACATTACTTCGTATTATGTACTATGTGCATATTTTTATATTTGGGTTAGAGTTTATATTTCCTTTTAAAGTTTAGTGATTAGTGTTTTGGTTTAGCTTACATGAGGTTTTGAGTTGATTTTGAGATAAGTATTACCTCATTCTATGCAATTATAGACATTTTAAAATATGAACAATATGTATTATACTATTTAATATGTTCCATTCTATTTATAATGTCTCTTTCTTCAATCCACACTAATTATACTGGTGATCACCACGAACACCACCACAACTACAGTAATCTCTGTCATGAAAGATTACTTTTTTTATGTACTGACGACTGCTTCATTCTCCATAACCATTACTACCATAGTTTTCACCACCGTTGTTGTAACCATCACCACCGCATCTTCCCTTCATTTCCGTTGCGGTAACCACCTCTATTCATCCTCCATCACTGAGCATCATTGATTTTTTTTATCAATACAATTTTGTTTTTTTAGGTTCACATGTTATTCACCGTCGACATCATCAATTTCTTTCACCTGCAACTTATTATAAAAATAGGTAAAACCAGATGAAATTTGAATTTTTTTTGTTATTGACTTAATAATCAAAGCTATATTTTTCATTTTGCCTCTAAAATTGGTTATTTCGCAAATTCACCCTAAAATTAAATGCAATTATACATGTAGCTTGTAGTTTTTATTTAATAACATATTTATTTTTGGTGATATAGTAATCGTTTAATAAAGTTTGTATAATAATATTTTATTTTACTCTGAAAAAATAAATCCAAAACCACCATTCATGTTTTTGAAAAAGCCAAAATCTACTGCACAATAAAAAATTAAAACCAAAATATAAAACATAAAAAATAAAACCAAAAAGTAAAAACTAAACAAACAATCATAACCTTAGTTAAGATTAGATTATGTAAGTTTGGTTAAAATTGGTTTGTTTA
>NC_027750.1:19409171-19429337 GCF_000695525.1 Brassica oleracea var. oleracea | reverse complement strand
TTTATACTATAACATTTGATTAGGAGCCTTGAAACTCCTATCATCAGTTTTCGATGCGAAAATAGTCAGTAATGAAATAAGAGGAGAGGTGATAATTAAAGAGAAGAAAAATATTCATTTCCCACAACTACTGCTGCACGTGGGCGAGAATCTCACGGAGATCGAGGGAAGTTGAATTGCTATACTTATTCCGTAAGACGCTCTCTTCTCGTTTAAATATCTTGGGCGAATGGAAAAATGTGTGTCGTTCTGAGACGACCTACACATCGTTTAGAAACGAATTGCATTCTGTTTTTGACTCGAAAATGGGCCAAAAACCAAATTAATTTGTTCCAAAAAGAACCTTATTGGACCCAAGACCCAAGCCCACGCCGAGCCGGACGGCGGCGCGCGCATAGGGAGCTTCCTTTCTCTCCTGAAGCCGTTTGAACATTTATAGCAAGGGAACATATATATACTGCTCAATCACTCCTCTTGTTACTGATGTGGGACTTTCCCATTCCTCATTACAATTGTATTATTTGGGCTGTTTATTATAAAAACCCATGTCACTTGTTTTTCACATTTTAATTAATGCTCAATGGGATTTAATTGGTCCAACAATCCTCCACATGAATAGAAATGACTCTAAACATATGCAGACTCGATATATTCTAGTTACTATACTTAAACTATTCCTGACTAGACAGACAAACAGACTTATCGAGAGTTTTTCGAAAAATTCACTGTGTTTGAGTTGGTGACATTTTTAAGCCTTGAACCACTCATAGTTATTATATGTCGGGTTTACTTTACGAGAAGGTGAACATGATGTCTTTAACAAACTGGTATTTTATGTAGACCGAGACAACATGCATAATGCATCTTCATTTTCTCGTAGAACTTAGTTCTCTATTGTGTTTATTGTGGCCCTGAACTTTTCATGATTTTCATGAGTGAACTTAGAGAATATAGTCTTGCATTCATTTTCCTACAAACGGTTCCATTTCACACTCATTAGATGATTGACCATGAAAAGTATTGAGTAATACTTCCCTTTAGAAGCAATGGAATCATTAAAAGCTTATGCTTATCCTTCTCACATTCGTTAGCACTTTTATCATCTTAGGAGCTGGGAAGAGACTACTTTTTCTCAAAGTTCTTTGATTAGATTATGTTTGATTTTGTTTTCCCTCTGAACCTACGTCTTGGGATCTCAAATCATGATAGGTAGGGTTGCAATCAAGCATCCGCATTCGTTATAGGATTTAACCACATTCCTTTTGATGATTTAGCAACAACATCTAGTGGGAAACCTTTAGTAAATGGATCCGCTAGGTTGTCAGCCGATTTGATGTAGTCTATTGCGATTACACCACTTGAGATAAGTTGTCTAATGGTTTTATGTCGTCTTCTGATGTGACGAGATTTACCATTGTAAAAGGATTATTCTGACCCCGAGCAGTAGCCGATTAACAGTCACAATGTATGCGTATAGCTGGCACATGTTTCCCCCATATATATATATATATATATCTTCCAAAAACTTTCTAAGCCATTCACCTTCTTCTATTGTTTTGTCTAAGGCTATGAACTCAGATTCCATGGTGGATCTGGCTAGCATTGTTTGTTTGGTAGATTTTCATGATATTGCTCATCCTCCTAGTGTTAAGACATATCCACTTGTGAATTTTAAGTTTCTAGAATCTGATATCCAATTAGCGTCATCGTATCTTTCTAAAACGGCTGGTTCTTTACCATAATGAAGTGAAAAATCTTTGGTGTAGCGCAAGTAATTGAGTACTCTCGTTATAGCTTTCCACTGTGTATGATATGGATTACTTGTATATTGACTAAGTACGTTTACTGCATCTAGATCTGGTCTGGTACAATTGATCAAATACATGGAACTTCCGATCACACGTGCATGGTAAACAGTGAAAGGATTGTAAACCACGTATGTGTGTGTTTCGGTTTTGAACATTGAATAGATGGAGAAGTAGAATTTGAACTTCCATATTGGGTAAAAATTGGATTCCGAATTCAGTTACATGTGGATATAGAAGTGGGCTTACTTATATGTGGATTTGGTAAATATATGATAGTTCTTCGGGGAAATAGAACGTCAGCCTTTTTATTCAACATCTTTCACATTTGAGATAACTGACATTTAGTTTGATTTATGTTGTTATATCGACATATCGGCAAAAACTTAGAAAACTAGGGTTCGAGTTTGGAAATTCGACATCACAACGATATAATATGGGGAATAAGAGTACTAAAAGCGAATAAAATGTTTCTAGAGTTCAAGTCCAAGTTCTATTTTTATTTGTGGGTAGAGTGTTCGATTTTCATATCTGGATACAATAATATTTTGACTAATATTTCAACTTCTGGGAGAGTTGAGGTTTTAATTTGAGGTCGAGTTTATTTCTGGGTTTGTTCAGTTTGTGGGGAAGTGAAGGAACAGTTTGAAAGGAGATTGTACTTTCGTTTTGGGAATACACTCTCGAAAATATGCTTCTAAGGTAAGTTTTGATAATTTATTTTGCTTGTGTATTTTTGGTACGTTCTATTGCTCTCTGAAACTTAGTAATTTATAGTTTGTTTTTGTAATTTTGTAATTTGATATGGTTAGTGGCTACTGATCAAGAAATGGCTCTTGTCATGGTGTAGAATCGCATGACATAGGTAGAATGGCTAGAGATGTATTATGATCGCAGAGTATTAAAAAATTAGCTTTTGAAGGCATGAAAGTTGATGCCTTTGACAATATGAATAAGTAACCAAGAACCATTTAAATCACCATACAATGTCTACATGTTGAATATATTGGTTAAGTACTATGTGTTAGGTTATCTGCTTGTGTTGTTTTTGTGTGGGATCACTAAAATAGCAATGGTATTGAGAAAGATTTATATTTTTGAATTGAGAAAGCATGCCAGTCCAGTGGTTGCAAAACTTCAAATTTAATTTCAAAATTATTTGTAATTTACATTATGCTCTTTATATTTGTCATAATTAATAGAAATCCATACAACTTTTATAGATAACTAGCACATATATAAAAATATTATAATAATATTAATTAATAAAATTTTACAATAAAATATAAAATTATAAATAGATATACATAATTAAATATTAAATTAGAAGCAAAATATCATATTATTACATAACATTATTTTCTTAATGCTCCATTTTCGGTTACACAAAATTTGTTTGAACAACATTTTAGAAGTTCCAGAGAAAATTTACTAGACTATTAGTGTTGTTGTAATATTTAAATTTGTGGCAGAGTTATGTTTTCATGTATCTTCTTAAAAAAAATTTATTAAGTTTCTTTTGTAATATTCTTGTTGTCTAATTCTACTTTTAAAATATTATAAATCTTATTTTAATTTTTTAAAAACTTTTATGTGTAAAATTTAAATTTATAAAAATATATTTAAAATATTTAAAATATACAAAAGTTTTAAAGATTTAAACTATAAATGAAAAAATACTTAAGAATCATAAATGTGATGTATAATTAATTATGAGGACCAAAATGCAAATAAAAAGATGAAACTTCAAATTTAGAGTTTTGAGTAATGAAACTTCAAATACGAAGTTTCACTTTTTAAAACTCTAAATTTGAAGTTTCGAAGTCGAAAAACAAAAAAACTTTATAAGGGAGATGCTCTTACAAAATATACTTTCGTTTTTGAAAATGCAGTTATACACTTCATAGCCAAAATCAGGCCTAGCTTAGCATTCAATGGTGAGAGACTACTTCTTGTCATGACCCCATCCAAACATCCACACCCTCATGACTGTCTAATCATCTTTGTTCTGAAATTCTGTCTACAGTTTGAACCCGATTGGAGGCCCTTGTAACTTTCACTGACAGCTGGTCGTGTGGTAAACTATTAATTTTAGATAAATCCGGTTTTCTAAAATAGTGATTTTATATTTGAAATGTTAATAATATTTTTAGGATCCCAATCAATATTACTAAAAAAGTATCATTCCTAATCTTCCACATATGCCATAATACTATAAAAATTGCTAATATAAAATTTCTCAAGGAAACTAATAAAATAAGTAGTCCAAATTTTGGAATACTACCAGTTACATAGAAAATACACTAGCGTTGAATGGAACCTGTAAGAGAGCATAGGTTTGTAGCACAGGAAGACACTTAAGTAGCACATGCTTTATCTTTTTTCAGTCCTCATAAGGTGAACATTTTTTTTTGTCACAAAATAAGGTGAACATTATATATCAAAAATAATCCCTCGTAACCTCAGGTGAACATTATATATCAGAAAAAACGAGGTTAGTAAAGAGATATGTCGAATGGTATCTAGTGAGCTATGGGCTAGATGGTCTGGTTGATAACCGGAGTTCAAATATATGGAAATGTATTATAAACTTGATATTTTTGATGTGGCTTGCAATATTGTAGAGGTGATAGTGGTGTTCTAAAGAAAGGTGAGTTCCAATGTTTTCAAACCTCTTCCACAGGTTCATTCTATGTTTTTCTTGAGGGAAAGAAAAACACGAATTTCGATAGGCCTCTCCTTTCGGTCGAGTCATGACTTCGCCCTCAGGTGGGAGTCATCCATTACGAAAAGACCTTCCTCTGAGTGGATAGGTGGAAGTACGCTATGATGATCCAGATAAATGTGTGGTTTCTGAACCCATTGAGATGACCCAAGAATTTCGCTATACTTTGGTTTTTAGGGATTTTAACCATGATATAAAGCTATTTCTAGAGTCTATTTTATGTGTGTTTGAGTCTGTTTTAGGATCTTTGCAGGGCAATGTATGTTTCAGAGCATTCTAGAGATTATGGAGCCATTTGAAACATCATGAGAAGTGAAGCTGGAAAGTTGAAGTTGAAGTCGTGATTTGGGGTCAGAAATTCGTCGAATTGAGTTTAAAAATGAATTGATATACAAGATAAATGATTTGTTTTTGGTTGTTCATGGTGGTTGATGTATTGATGACATTAGAACCGTGGAAAATAAGTGATGAAGATGTTTGATTAAAAATTTATTTTCAGAAAAAAATAATGATATTTTCATGAATAATTATATCTTTTACTTGGGAGGATGTCAAGACCCTAAAAAATTATATCTTTTATGGTGAATATGACAAATGAAAAATTAAAAAAGGAGAGATTTGTTTTGTCTTTGACCACAAGATTTAGGTCAATTGTGAAAGAAGAAGTAAATATAGTTGCATAGAAAAATTCATAGCGATCTACATTTTTATTAAACTTAGTTCCAATACGGATTGTCGGGTACAATATTAGCTATTATTTTGGCAACATGGTGGAAATCATCAATGGAATACTGCATAAATCTTGAAAATCATTAATCTTCATCAATATTTGGGGATCCAGTTTGATATGAAATTCTTCAAAAACGTCTTTACAATTTTCTGCGAAAGTCATCGCTGCTGCGATATTGACATTTAAGCTATGAAAATCCTTGGCTGCTAAATACTTGAGAGCTGAATCAAATGGCACAAGTGTATATTCAAAATTGTTGGAGCATAAGCTATATTGTTTCTTAATAAAAGGATCTTTGATGCTTTCCGCATGCAATTGTATTATTTTCTCGGTGTCTAAGGATTCATCATGCGCATATTTAATCAAAACCTTGACCAAACCAGACAGATTTAGTTTTGTAATATGAGGATCCGATTTGAAGAGCTCAAAACAAGATGAGGGATTCGGTGTACCCGTACATATGGTATTGATCTCAGTTTTTGTAACAGCCAAACTTAATCTCGTTGATGAAGAGATAAGAAAAAGCACAACAAAAAGAGCAACCCAAATTTTGTTTCTGAGATACTCCCCCATTTATATCTCTTTGCTTTTCTCTCTCTTAAGTTTATTAGCGATTTGTTATTTTAGACCCTGAACTATGTGTATATATATATATATACATAGTATATCGTTACCATCATTGACTCGTCAGTTTAGTTACATGATTTATATTAAATTTTAAATATTTTTTGTCTTCGGTAATCAATATATGATATATTTTAAAACATGCAGATTTTCTTTCTTTTTCTAATGAGAATTATGTTAGATTTAATATGGATTTGATTGATTTATTATCTTTTGACCACGTATTTTTGACAGATTTATTTGTATTTCAACTGATTTATTATCATTTGACCACAACCTTACTTATTTTGACAGATTTAATATGGATTTGATAGATTTATTATCTTTTGACTGCATATTTACTTTATTTTGACAGATTAATATCGATTCAATAGATTTTTTATACTTTGACCACAGATTTAATTATAACTAGTGTTTTGTCTGCACATGCGGGTATAATTTTTTTATTACTTAATATCTTACTAATCTAAAACCAACATAATAAGTTATTATTTATGTTTTCAAATAGTTAAATCAAACATCAAAGTATTTATATATCTCAAATATTTTCGTCAAAATATATAATTATTATTATGTTAACTTTTTTAAAACACTCATATCTTAGAAATAGTTTAGAAACTATCTTTATATAAATATTTTTCGCTGGACTAATATTTAATTATATATTGTTTGGTATCTTAATTTTATTAACTTTTATAATGAAAAATATTGTTTCCAGATAGCAACAAAATATAATATAAAAATTATATTATTCTTTATATATGTTTTTGATAATTTTATTATAGATTTTATAATCAATTATTTAAAATTTACTATAAGATAGAAATTTAATATTATTAAAATAAAATTCTTTTTTAATTATATATAAAATCATTAGTGGTATTGTTTAAATTAATAAATTATTGAGTAAGTTAGAAACAAGTAATAAATCAATAACCTAGTTAAAAGTCTAAAACCTAATAAAATATGAATAATATGAAAAAGTAACTAAATATTTAATATAACATATAAATTTAATATTATTAAAAAAATAATTTTGAAATTATATATAAGATTCAATAAGCGTATTTTTTAATTAATAAATTAGTGACTCAACTAAAAACTAATAATAAATCAATGATTTAGCTAAAACCTGATAAAATATGACAAATAAGTAAAATTACCTAAAATCATGAAGAACATGACAAATCAACAAATTCACTTCTCAAATAATAGTATAAATTTGATTAAAAAATTTTACTTTGGTGAACATATTTAATAACGAGTTAACAGGTTTGTTATTTCTTTGGTCACAGATTAATCAAATTTCACTTAACCGATTATTGAAAACCGAAAATCATTTAAACTATCTAGTTAATTAAGTATATGCTAAACTAGGGGGTGTCCGCGCTTCGCTCGGAATATTGTTTTATTGTTCTTAAATATGATTTTTGGATGATGTGATTATATGGTCAGTATATATTTGTGAAAAGCATTATTTGATGTTTTATTATGTTATGTAGTAGTAGGTAATAAGTTAATATATTATGTGTTTTTCTTTTTAATAATGCACTACAAGAAAACATAATCTTAACGAGGGCGGTTTTTCTCGTGAGTTCGTCGTAAAAGAGGCTTTACGACGAATTCTTTTACGACGAATTAGCGAGGAACCGCGTTTGCTCGTTACTCATATGTCGTAACACATATTTCCTCGCTAATTCGTCGTAACTTAGCGAGGAATATATTTCGTCGTAACGACGAAGTAGAGCATTTCGTCGTAAAGACCACGTCAATATTCCACGTAAGGAGGTCGCTATATTTCCTCGTAAATACCTCGAAACCTTCGTTTTTATTATTTTACAGAATTAAAAAATATAATTAAAAAATAATTAAAATTATTTAATTTATTAATAAAATTAAAATTTAAAATAAAAATAAATCAATATGAAAATATTTTATATATAAATAAGTTTTGAATTTATAATACAACAACCGGAAAAAAAAACTAAGGGTCGTTCATCGCCTGGTAGAATTCATCACTCCTCCTCGTAACATCCGTCTCGTTATGTACGTCGGATGACTCGCCTTGAATGGGATGTTTTTGTATGTATAATACTACTTGCTAGTGGTGAAGTGAGTTTCTGATGTAAAACATATTGAATATCAATAACTTTTTCTTTAGGCATTTGTTGATTCTAAGATTAACGGCGTCAAAATTGTATTTTAATTTTTTACATTTTTGAACATTATTCTTTTTAGATGTTTTTTGCACTCTCCCCCATATTTTGACCATGAGCCATCACCATCTATATATTTCGTTTACCTCTCCGGTGTGTAGTTCTTGTCACCATCACTGGGAAAAGACTCACCTCCGTGCTCTTGTTTTTTCTCACTTTCTTTTTTTGTGAGATTATCTGGTATTTATTATAGATCAAGCATATTAGTTCCATGTTGTGCGGTTGTTTCTTACGGCGTTGCATGTTATTTCGGTCAAAATTGGTCATCTTTTTCCTTAGATTTTGGCTAAGGTTAGAAACTATATCTCGTTGGGTTGGGTCAAAGTTTAGTTGTCATTGATGTTGTTTTCCTCGTCGCTGGTTTGCCATCAATAGTCTCTGCTCGTCTTGGTTTTCAAGATCTTGTTTTTGGTGATCTAACTTTTATGCTCTTTTCATAACTCGAGGATGGCTCTACAGTTTGTTGATTTCATTTTGTCTCTTTTTATCTCTTTGTTCTCTCATATCATTACACCTTTCGTCGCTGATCACGTCTCTGGTGGCTCTCCCTTTCGCCATATTTGCAACTCCAGGTTCGGATAGTATGTTTCTCTGTGTATGCTTTGTGCGCTTGTAAGGTTGTTTATGGTCTCAAGCTTAAGCTTTGGTTTCTCGGTGGTTGGCTTCAATTCTCCCCCAATCAGGTTGTTAATCTTCTTCTCATGCATCCCTTGGTGTTGGTGTGCGGAGTTGGTCTTTTGGAGTTTTGGTTTCTTCTATTTAGAGTTTTGTGGTTTATCGCTGGCATGAGCGCCTTGTATGTGCTTGTTTAGTTTGTGAGGTGCTTCTTATCTCTTAGCTGGTGGTTGTGCTTCCGGTGCTTTAGACATGTGTCCTTTTATTTCGTGGTGCTTTGTTCTCGTGATGATTATTCTTTTTCTAACCCGCTTTTTTGGTTTTTTTTGCGCTGGTGCTTGATCGCAATCCTTTGTGTTCCGGAGATTGTTTTGTCTCATATTTTATCTTTTTACCTTTTTCTGACATCTGATTGTTCTAGCCAAGACATTCTATGGTAAGATGAGATATGTTAGTCTTCTTTGTTGATATTTTTTCAGCTCCAAACCTTTATTGAGTTAGTGTTACTATGGTATTTTGTTTTTTTTTTCTGTGACTGTGGAAGTTTTATGTTTAGATTATGTATTGTACTGTAATTTATTCTTATTAGTTTGGTCATTTTATATTTTTAATAGTTAAATAAATATATAATTTGTAAATTAAATAATAGAAAATAATAAAAAAATAATAAAATAACAAAATTTATGTTATATTTAGTTGTGAATAAATTAAAAATGTAAAATATATTTCTATTATTTTATTTATTTCTTTATTCATCTTGAATTTTAGTGAAAAATAAAATAGATTATCAAACTTCATACGTTAATATTTAGTGTGAAAATGATTAGATAGTGCACAATTAGAAAGTATTTGGCCAAATTGCAATAATCTAAAAGAAGAAAGAAGTAAAATGTAAAAAAAATGCATGAATGACACGTGTCGCAAAAACCCTCTGCCACTTGTCAGAAGAATGGGAAAAAACTAACTTTATATATAGATAATGACTTAAACTAAACCAAGAAAAAGATTGCATCATTCACACATGTACAGAGCGAAATGGACGAAAAGACGTGTGAATAATTTGGAATAATCAGAAGAGACAATAAAATCTGAGTTGATTACACTAAGAGACACTTTTTGACTTTCTATTACACCTAGAGACACTTCTTACATGTGACACACTTTGTTGTGGGCTAGCAACAGATTGTGGACAATTTTGCCCTTTAATGGAAATGACACTTGTGGATGATTGATTTGTGGACGAGTGATGCGTGGTTGGGTGATTTGTGGACGGGTGATGTTAATGTGTTTATAATAGATAACATGGACAAACTCTCTGTCTTGATTCCATAAAACTATACAACAATACGTGGACATGGACTCATGTTACTAAAATTATACCATAAAACGTGGACAAGGACTCTATTATATCCAATACAAACACTTGGATACACTTGGCTTCTTCAGCTCAATTGATAAATTATCTGCAATTAAACTTCAATCAAAATGAGAAAGAGACGATATTGTGAGTATGAGCGGAGAGAAAAATCGAAGAAGCGTTTACCTTTTGTCGGAGAGTAATAGATCTTGCATGTCATAGATTTCTGATCTAAGGAATTTGCGCTTTGTCATGATGTGGGTGTATGTAATTTTGATTTGAGTTGAATTTAGATTCCGAGATGATGAATGGAATCAAAGGAATATTGTTCATGTCCACAACTAATTTATAATTCTGTTATTCACGCTTTGGTGTTCACGTCCACATTTTGTTTACACATTAATATATATAATATATATATGAACATGGATCTTAAAAGATAGAAAATTTTATATATAGTTTATTATGACAATTATTTTTGTTTAATATATTTTAGAACTTGAGATAAAAGTAAATAAATACATAAAGTAGAATAATAAAAATAATAAAATGAAATAAGAAGAACATAGAAATTCTCTTTAGTTTAGGGTTATAAGAGTATTTTTGACAAAAGAAAATGTGTCTCAAGTGATAAGTGTCTTGTAGTATAATTTGAATGTGGGAAAGTGTTTTAGATGTAAAAAATTCATAATATCTAAGGTACCTTCGTAGCTTTTAACCAATATATTTGCGATAAATGTCAGTATCTTACCAATCCTCAAGGCTTAGCTTAGTATTTTTAATCAATAATTTTCAGTTGTACGCTTATACTTGTACTAAAGAACAAAATATGAGACTGGCGTTCTCTATTAGTTTATGTAGGAAAATGGGGTTTAATATGTTACAAACAGAAGTTATCAGCCAAATGTAAATTCTCTAGTAACTTTAATATAGGAAAATAAAAATTCGTACAAAAATTTCACATATGCCATAATATCCATAAACATTGCTAATATAATTTTCCTCAAGGAAACATAAAATAAATAGTTCAAATTTCGGAATACCAGTTACATAGAAAACACACTACGGTAAAATGAAACTTGTGAGAGAGCATATGTTGTAGCACATGTGGACAGTCAAGTAGCACCATGCTTTGTCTTCTTTCAGTCCTCATAAGGGGAACATTATATATCAGAAATAATCCCTCGTGATCTCAGGTGAACATCATATATTATAAATAACTGATTTGATCAGGTTTTAACCATTAAATGCAAACTGTAAGTGCAAGTGTGCACGGCAGTACTTAGGGATTGAATATACAAGGACCCAAGTTACACAACTAATCTTCGATAGTAGAGTTAAGATAAGAAAAAATGGGTTTGTTATGTAGTTTCGAGAAGTAAGAAAGTAAACAAAACAATGTAAATCGATGTTAAAAAATGGATTAATAGCGCTGGCTCTTGGGAAATCTCTGAACACAGATTGACAGATATGATTATTCAACATGAAATGTATTAAGAGCCGTTCTAGAACTCAAATCAATTAATTAGATTGGCCTACTTCCGCAGTACTAAGCCCTATGTATTAGAATCCTAGAGACTAACTTCCGTTGAATTCCAGATTTCAGATATGCAATAAGATCAAGTTTAATAGGTTCGTGAAATTCCCTAACATCAACTTTCATTGCCTAAGAATATTTCGCTTATCTGAGTTTGTTTAGGTATTCAATCAAACACTTTTGATGCATTACACTGCCTATGAATCAGGAAATAGGTGAATAATCCATCTCAAACATTAAGAACAACCTACATGAAGAAAATTATAGATTATTCCTTATTCTAGCAAATCAAAATCAACAATCCATGAATTCCGTGGAATCCTTAAACTTAACTAATGAACTACTGATATATGGCAATAGAAACCCAAATAGATGTTGAATAATTCATAATGAATTAGAAATCAAAATTGGGGTTCAGAAATCGTCTCCAAATGTACGGATTCGTCTCCCCCAAATATCCAAAACCAACAAGTCTGATGAATAAAGAAAATGTACCTAAAAATGGCTGAAAATGGCAGATATAAGTCTAATTTTTGTCCTGTTTAAATTTGAGGCTAAACTAAACCAAAAACAAGGAAACCGTTTTTTTGTATTCAACCGGCAGATAGACTACTCTTCAGTAACACACGCACAACACAAATGGAACGACCTTAAACCAGTGAAATTGGAAATATAACTCAATAATCTATACTGTGACAAAATTTGAGTTAATTTCAGCATGGCAAGCCTTCCATCCATTGCTAAACTTCAGACAAATCTACATAGTTTTGTATCTTTAACAACTATTTTGCACTCAATTCGACTCCTTCTGTTCCAACTCGACCTATAACCTGAAAAAACTGATAAAATATTAAAAACACATACTATGACTCGACAATCGACTCAAAACAAATGTTAGAAACATGCAAAAACACCATTTATTAACTTCCAGGACTTAGGTCCGCAAACAAAACATTGGGAACTCACATATCCTTTAGAACATCATCTTAGCATTGCTAGTTGCAAGCCACATCAAAGATCACCAACCTTCAAAGGTACTTTCATGTACTCTGCCTAGAATTAGCAACCTAATATTTTTCAGTCCATAGCTAAATTCACCATCACTGACCTCGTTTAAGACTAAAGCATGTGGTCTCATTGAGGGAGTAACGATCAAACGGCACATGAATTCTTATCCATTCAGGCTTCGGTCATATAAACAGTCTTACTTCTAGTTTCTTTCCTCTCTCTTTCTCATTTCATTCAGTCATTTTATCTCTACCTCGTAAGTATCATTTTATTTTATTTCTTGACTGAGTTTATTGGACATGCTTCCATGAGACACAAACTCTAATGGGAGTAACCACTAAACGCTCGATTCACTTCTCCTGATTATAATAGCTATTGCAAGTAAATCATGACCTTAATATTAGGCCCTTAATAACAATAAATATTTATGGTTAACCAAACTAAAATCTTACATACTTGAATTTCCAGGCACCTTTTTTAAGTTATAATAAATATTTTTAGTTAAGTTTATTATGTTCTAAGTAAATTTAATAATTAATTCTAAGAAATGCCTTAAATTATTGTTTACAAAAAAATATATTATTATGTCTTAATAGTGTTTAGATTATAAACACTATTAAAAATGTAAAGTAAATTTTAAACTTGCCTGCGCCTTTAGAAGGCTTCGCTCGGCACCCGCCGGTAGAACCATAATCAGAAAAGTCTTTTTTTTTTTTTTTTGCTAACATTTGGAAAAGTCTAGTTCTCCAAAATAATTATAGTTACTTAGAAATTTGTGAGACATATATTATTGGAGGAGAAGCCTATCGTAGTATCATAATAAATGTGACGATAATTAAAAGTATTAAATTAAACTGTGATTCCTCATGTTTTGTTTAATACGTGATGGATGTGTATGTAACTACATTTGTTTTTTGTTCAAATAACAAAAAAAAACAGGAATGTGTATGTAACTACATATATCGTATTGAATAAAAAATTAAAGAAACCTTTAAACTGTTAAAATATGCGATTTGATTAATTAAATATTTTTTGATAAAAAAAAAAGAAAGATTAATTAAATATTATATAATAAATTAAATAGGAATTTGAATTAATAGTACTTTTTCACTTCATCTTCCATTGACCATTGTTTTTATTACTCCAACAATTAGATATCCTTTCACCAGGATTTAAACTTTTTAAATCACACATCAGCACATGATCTATATAATAGATACCTTACGGAACTAAACCACCAATGTAAGGAACCTTGGTTTGTGGAATCCAACTATCGCCGTCAATAAAACTAGAAACCGTGAAATTCGAAGCAATAGTGGCACTGATGATATGGTAACTAGGCCAAGTGACACGGTTTGTGGTGTTTGAACCGGTTCCAGAATTGTTGTATTCAGCAAAGTAGAGCGTTTTCAGTGCCTCACCAGAAGATTTATCCCAACCAGCTGGTTCAATAAATCCATCGATGTATGTTTGCATGATAATCGTCCTCGAATAATTTTTCCACGGCCGACCAAGATATGTTTTAACCGTATAGTTGCTCCTTGCGAGATCGTGTGTTGGTTTTATCGCACAGCCTTGGATTACAATTCCGGATTGGTCCTTTGGGTTGGTACGACCTTGTGCTGTAATCTCGTTACCATTGCCTTTGCTTGGTCGACGTGCATACAAGTTGCATTTCTGCAATACAACCACAGCATTACCGAAAATAAAATCGATTGTACCATATACGTCACATTCTCGATAGAATTGTTTGCCACTGCGGACCCACAAGGTATCCTGGTATCCTTCGATACTGCAATTGTAGAAAACGGATAAGTCCCCGCTGCACATCAATGCCAAAGCTTGTCCCTTTGTGGGTCCAGCCGTGTTTCGAATGGTCAAATGTTTGCAGATAAAATGTGAGCCTGATGCAACTGTAACGTAAAAGCGAAAGTCGGTGGTTAGAATAACAAAAAGAAATGAAATCTCACATATTGTAAATTGTTTATCAATAGTGACGATTGACAAATCCTATTTGCAAAATTAATTATGTACCCTCCAATGCTCATTTGAAATGCTTTCAAAATTATTTTTAGTTATTTGAAAGTTCTTACACTATTAGATATTTTTTTACTGAAAAACTAAAACAAAATTTTGATTCACAAGAAAACAAAACAAAATTTTGATTTTACGTAAACGATTTATGAGAATATTAACTTACTAAATGTGGCTGAGACATCTATTCCCCATCCATCCTCATAGCTATGGTTTCCGGTGATGATTGTTCGGTTAATTCCGGCGCCACTCATCATCAAATATCTCTTATTCTGATCGATCTTTATATATTCTTCATATTCTCCCTCCATTATCTTTATATGAAAAAAACCTTCATCTCCGTTACTATTATTTGGAGCCATTGCAACCGCGTCATTGATTCTACTGAAATTCCCAAACCCATTCTTGCTAACAGTTACGGTTACTCGAATCTTGACACCATCGGCATCATGTTGGAGAATGCTTTTTGAAATAGCCGTGCGGCTTGCGAAAAAATCAGAGAATACCGAAATGATAATAATGAGGTATAAAGTGGAAATCCGAAACATCTTTCTAATTCTTGTATTACTTTTCCTTAACAAACACTAAAAATTGTGTATTGTTGTTCCCTTTAATATAATGTTGTTTTTCGCAGCCTGTTGAGTGGACAGTAAACATTTAACTAAGCTTCAATGGTTGGTCAGTGGAACATTAGCTGAACGACGCTTTGTGAATCACGTTAGGCTTTTAGGTGGATAGATAAAAGAAGCTTCGTGCTTGTTTTTTTTCATCTTTGTGATTCGCGTGTGAAAGTAAGACTACGAGAGACTTGGTAATTGGATTAATGAACGATGATTAGTGTTGTTGAAATGTTATGATCATAGATTACCCAAACAAGGTCATTTGTTATCGTCGTGAAGTGTATAGGTTTTTCCTATTTTTTGTTTCTTACTTATTTATTTGAATCAAGTATAGTTGTTGGCAAGTGTCCGTCTCTTTTATGAAAGTTAAATGATAAGTTGATACATTAGTTTTTACCAAAAAAGTTGATACACTAGCTCGGAAGAGATCGTTAAGTAAAGATTCTTAACCTACCCACCGCTCCGACCAAACACGATTAATACTTTAGCCCATAAACTTCTGGTTCTTGAAATAGTTGATCAGTATCACATATGTTGCAATCATCATTTGTAATAGAAATATAAATAGTTGATCAGTATCACATATCAGCATGTATTTATCAAAGGATCGCAAATTATTATCATCAATGTTACAATCTTCGAGTTACTTTTGTAACAATAAATGCATACTAAAGCTACACATGGTATGAAGAATTGAACTAAGCTGGCAATAAACTGTGATTAACCAAAAATTTCTGTGAATCAAAAGAAAACATACAAGGGTGGTATATACTAAACCAGCCACCATGCACCTAAAGTTTTTTTTTATCGCAATTTATCATAAAAAATATATATCAAGAGTATCCGTAATTAATTATATGAGTACAAAATTTTAAATTAATATTAACAATGTTGTAGTACTACATATGAGAAATTATTCATAATAAGAGAATGTTAATAACTGAAGAGTGAAAGTATGATAGCGCTATTAAATATAAAAAAGAGATGGCAAAAATTGTTTCCTTGATGAGGAAGAATGACTTGTTGTTGTCGAACAGAATTCTGGAAGAAATATATGAAGAGATTAAAATAAAAAGATGAAGTCCGAAGTGTGTGGGTTGATGATTGATTATTATCACAGATCACGACATTACGTATAACTGTAGAAGCATATTTATAGTGAATTCGATGATTTGTTAATTCTAAAGTTTCTGTTGAGTGTTACTATCATTAGTTACGTGTTTTTTTTGTCATGCATGTAGACTCATATTTTTTTCTTTTTGGCAAAAAATTAAGACTCATATTTTGCCCCATCGTATTGCTAGCTATGCGTGGTTGAACGTTTTCATGAGTGTGTTCATGCTTAGATTTTGATTTTTTAAACTAGTTGGTTTCTTTCGTATATGCGTAGAAACAGGCTTTCTAAATAATACTTTTACGTTTTACCAGTCTAAACATAAAAACTGAAATCATAAATAATTATATATTTAGATTTTATATTGTTTACTAAGATTTGATTTTTTATTTAATTAGAAAAATCCCTATAATAAATTTTTTAGTTTATTTTTATAAAAATAGATTTCAATGAGGAAAATGACCAAAATATATTTTTATTAAAGGGTAAATATATATTTATACCCTAGAGTTAACTAATATAAACTTAGGGTTTAAAACTAAAAGGTGGGATTTTGAGAGTATAGTTTCAAATTTTTTTTAAAAAATTAAAATTAAAATTTTCAAAATAAAATAGCTATTTTGGTGAAAAAAAAACTTTAAAGTGCTATTCGAGAGAATTGCTCCTTTAATGAAAATATTTATTTTACACATTTTAATATATTTATTGGTTAAAATAAGTTGATTGATTAAACTTATTTATCATATTTATCTTAATAAACTATTTTTTAATCATACAAATAATTCATTGTATATCATTTGACCTAAATTAATTTAATAACTTGAAAACTCAATTAATCATATATTTACACTAATTAAGTACAATTTTAAATATTCAAATAATTAAATAAATATCCATTTTATGCTTGTTAAGATATATTTACAATTAATTTTACGGATACTGTTAATTATTTTTTTAGTTATAGTATTTTAAAAGAATTTTAACAATAATTATGAATATGATTTATATTTATGGCATATAACCACATTTTGTCATTATCTTATTTTAAGAATATAAGTTTATTGTGGCTAGCCAAATTTTTTTATTAATTTTATTTTAAGAATTTTCAAATCAAAAAATTTGTCACTAAAATTGTACATGTCACAATAAGATGTTAGCCATATCTCATTTTTTCTATGCAATATCATCATTTTTATTTCAAAATCATTATGATGATAACACATGCATAAACAAAGTTTAAAATAGCAATTAACAAAAATGTTTAGGGGATTAACATGAAAATTTGATTAAACAATGTATTAATAACTTGTAAAATTTTTATACTGTTTTTTCTATATCTCATAAAATGGTATACATCAGATATTAGTAAAAATAATATTATATATATATATATATATATATATATATATATATATATAAAATACAAATCTGTTAGAAATGCTTTACATATCTGTTATTCATCATAAACTGGACGAAAAATATAAGAGAAATTTATTAATTACAATACTTTAAAAAATCTCCCCTCTCTCCTCATTTGATAAATTAAATTTTAATATGTTTGAGTTTTAAACACACAAATTTGGGTTAATATCATTTCTAACTACACTCCAAAATAACAATCGGATAAATTTGGGGTTTTGTGAATAATATTACACCAAGTTTGATGTAATATTATTCATCATACTAAATATTTAAATAATATTATTTTATTTAGTAATATAGTTAATTATTTTTAATTTGTACAAATAGATATATCATACTGATTTGTACTTTAGTTTTATTTTCAGAAAATGAACATTAAATTATTATATATTCTATTTTACATTTTATAATATAGTAAATCAGTATTTATTAAATAATTAAATTTGTAACTAAAACCAACATGCTACTCTAGGCATGGGGATTCGGAGTCCCAATCGCGTTTCGGTTTTGCCCAATCGGATCTCGGTATTTCGGGTTTATCAAAATCTGCCCCATTCGGATTATATGAAAATTCGGTTCAGGACCAGTTCGGGTTCTATCCGGTTTGGGTCGGGATTAGTAAATCTTCAAAGAACCGGTACAACCCATTATGCTTTCGGATTTGGGTCTCAATCGGTTCTTCGGTTTAAAAGTACTTGATTTATACCTATTTTGTAATCAAAACATATAAAATCAATTCAAAAATAAGAAAGAAATATCAAACGTGATCATTCAAAATCAAACAAAAGGTAAACATAGTTATTGATAAAAACAAAACCAAATAAATGAGAGCATAAAACGAAAACCAAGTTCTCATGAAATAAGAAACATTATTCAATGAAAACAAAACCAAAATCTAAAAACTTCAAGATTCTACGGCTACCTTCAACCATCAATCTTCATGTAATAGATAATTATTTTAGATGTTCAATGATATCTTAATGTATCTTAGATACGTATTAGGAATTGAGATCATGTTTCGTACAAGTTCTTTTTGGAATTTTGAAATCTTCCGGGTTCTATCGGGTATCCATTTATGTTCGGGTTCGGTTCAGATAATATCAATAACCCGAAATACCATAAAAGAAGATCCATTCGATATTTACGTCGGGTTCGGATCGGTTCAGATTCATTTTTATCGGATCGGATTCGGTTCGGATTTTCGGGTTCAGTTTATTTGCCCAGCCCTATGCTACTCTAATCAAACGTATTAATACGCAATTGAAAATCAAAAGCTCATGATAAAAAATGAAACATAGGAGATACGAAGATAGTCTTTAGATAAAAATAAAAAAGATAGTATTTAAATCTGGTTTGGAGATTCAATGTAATTTTTTATATCTTGTGCAATGGTTCAAAAATTAAAGTCGTATTATATTTTAAATTGAAATTAAATTTTATTAATTTTTTTTATTTTCGATAATTTATTTTCAATATAAAATTTAAATTAATGAAAGTTTTAACTATTATTTTGTACTTTAAGTTTAAATACTAATGAAGTAAATATCTAATATTTATAAATTTAGTTAAAAGAGACATTACAAAATTTATAATGATTATAAATTTAGTATTTTGTACTCAAAGTTTAATTAAAAAGGCTAAATATCATATCAAATTAACCTAAATATAGCTTACTAAAAATTAAAGATTTTTGAAATTTGCGTACATGCTGTGTAAAGATTAACTAGAGATTAACCCGCACGTCCGTGCGGGTGTTAATTTTTATTTTTATAAATTGATATTTTTTTCATGATAAGTATGATATATTTTATATGTGTCATAATATAATTAATTGTATAAGTATTTAAATATGTTTAGGTTTTTATACATCCGAATCGAACTCGAATGAAATAGGGTAATATGATTACTTTTGGTTATTTTAGGTTAAGTTTAGTTTAAATTCAAAATACCCGAACTGAATTAGTTAATATTGTTACCTTTGGTACAAATATATGAACCGATCTTAGATACATTAGATTTTGAATATTTGTAGGTTTCTATATATAAAAACTAAATTCATCTTGACTTGGGAAGACCCGATTCGAAGCCCACATGAAAATTTATAATACCGGAATGAAACATAATTTCAAAACTCAAAATATCTGATACCCAAAAGAAATAAGCCGTAGCTGAATAGGTACCCGAATGTCTATGTCTAATTGATTATGCAAACATAGAAAACCAAATTTGTTAACCATTTTGAATTCTTGTCACAAATAAAGTATTTTCATTCAAAAATGTCAAATTATTATAGTTAATATGTAAAATAAATGCCGTCAAAATATTATAGTAAATATAATTAATGAAGTAGTTAAAAAAA
>NC_027750.1:19407452-19408096 GCF_000695525.1 Brassica oleracea var. oleracea | reverse complement strand
ACGTCCGTGCGGGTGTTAATTTTTATTTTTATAAATTGATATTTTTTTCATGATAAGTATTATATATTTT
Source organism: Brassica oleracea var. oleracea (assembly GCF_000695525.1). Lineage (NCBI taxonomy): Eukaryota > Viridiplantae > Streptophyta > Magnoliopsida > Brassicales > Brassicaceae > Brassica > Brassica oleracea. The sequence continues at coordinate 19,408,026 of NC_027750.1, read as the reverse complement.
ATATGTGTCATAATATAATTAATTGTATAAGTATTTAAATATTTTTAGGTTTTTATACATCCGAATCGAACTCGAATCAAATAGGGTAATATGGTTACTTTTGGTTATTTTAGGTTAAGTTTAGTTTAAATTCAAAATACCCGAACTGAATTAGTTAATATTGTTACCTTTGGTACAAATATATGAACCGATCTTAGATACATTAGATTTTGAATATTTGTAGGTTTCTATATATAAAAACTAAATTCATCTTGACTTGGGAAGATCCGATTCGAAGCCCACATGAAAATTTATAATACCAGAATGAAAAATAATTTCAAAACTCAAAATATCTGATACCCAAAAGAAATAAGCCGTAGCTGAATAGGTACCCGAATGTCTATGTCTAATTGATTATGTAAACATAAAAAACCAAATTTGTTAACCATTTTGAATTCTTGTCACAAATAAAGTATTTTCATTCAAAAATGTCAAATTATTATAGTTAATATGTAAAATAAATGCCGTCAAAATATTATAGTAAATATAATTAATTAAGTAGTTAAAAAAATGAGAAAATAAATGTAAGATAAAA
>NC_027750.1:19398551-19406618 GCF_000695525.1 Brassica oleracea var. oleracea | reverse complement strand
TTTTTTTTTCAAATTCAACGTAATTTTAACTCGAGTACAGTGATTTAATTCAATTTTTGATGAATAAGATGTCTAGTTTTCTGATAAGTTATAGTTTAGGTCTACATATGTTGTTTCTTTGGTAAAATAAATCAGTTGACCAGACAATTGATTGTCGTTGGTTAAAGTTGTCAAAGATGGTTTAATCGTAATATATGGTTAAATAATTAAATACAATTGAAATGGTTTATTTTAAGTATTAATCATGGTTTAGGTCAGTGGCATTAGAATGTAAATATTGAAGAAAAATCAAGGTTAAGATTTATTTGTACTCCTGTTTTAATAGATTAGATTCCACCCATTTTTGGTCTCACTTTTATAAATTATCACAAATCACGTACAAGCATATTTCTAGTGAATTTCGCTGATTTGTTAATTCTGAAGTTTAATGATGAGTACTTTTTAATTGAGTGTTAATATCATTTACTTACGTGTATTTCTGTCATGCGTGTAGACTCATGTGTTTGCCTGATCTTGTTGTTAACTATGTGGCTATACGTTTTCATAAGTGTATTTATGCCTAGATTTTTGTTTAAAAATTAGCATGGAATTTTAATTTAAAAGTTTTTCATTGTGAATAAATTTAATTTAATTTAGTTCAGAAGGTTTTATATCATTCATATTAAAAAAATTAGAAAAGGGTAAATGATCTAAAAATCCAACCCTAAACTGAACTAAATCAACCAAATTTTTTGAGTAAACCGAGCCAAACCTAAAACAGAAATTAAATTTATTGAACTATTAAATCAAACCGAATCTAAAGTAAATTAGTACCAACTGATAATTCGAAAACGACAAAAGCCAATCGATATCGAACTGAGTAAACTAAAATATCAAAGTTCCAAGAAAAACCAGAGGCAAACCAGAAATCAGATTTATTGAAGTGTCTTTGTTTGTCACAAAGCTGGCTTCTGTTAAGAGTACATAGTGGTGTGCTGTCTTTTCAATAATGTCAAGTGTCTTTATAAGATTATAGTATTACTTGTTCTGGTTTCTGATTTGAGAAAGTTTATATCTTTTGTGGTTCGTCAGGCCTGATTTTCTTCTCGATTACGTGCATAGTTTGTTTGTCATCTTTGGTTTTCTTTCACTACTCTACTCTAATGTAATTGAAGTATCTTTGTTTGTTACAATCTAACTGACCTGTGCAGCTGTGGTCAGTGGCGGATCAAAAATAAATTTTAAGAAGTGTCAAATTAATTGGGGTTGTACCAAATCAAAATATCTATACTATATTAAAAGGGATATATGAAGAATAGAGATACTATCCACGTAGGACAATTAAATCAACCAATGATAGAAGAGTATGCTGCCACATCACCATAGATTTGTCGTATGAAAAGAGAATCTGAGCTTTTTGTTTTGTCTCCTAAATATTTATCATGGACCAAGTCGAGCCCAATTCCGAAAACTCAATCTCAAATGCATCGATTGAATCTGTCTTTTCCACTTCGTCTTCTACATCTCAGTTCTGTAATCGTCGTTACCACCACCACCACCTGATCAATCTGAGCTCTTTAATCCCTCCTTGATAACGTTTCACCTCACTTTGATATTCCTATAAATCGCTTCGTCTAAACCTAAAACCACCCGAAATCCAAAACATCCACTGAAAAGAACAGCTATGGCCTTTAAATCCACCGGAAAGTCTCCCGCCGCCGTTTATTTCAAGGACCAGCAGAATCTGAGCTACAATTTCGGTTGAACCGTTTCTGGGAGGCTAGATACATTGCAAATGGTGGGAGCTTTATTGGGTTAGAGCTACTCCTCATCAACAAAGAGGTTTGAGTGCTTATTGTGTTGTGCCAACGTGTTTACACTCCTGGCCTTTATATTTTCTTTGTTTTGAATTTTCAGAGTACTTGGATGAATCAATGTTAATACCAAAGAACACTTCTGTTCTAATTCATCAAGTCCCAGGACGGCCTCGCGTCAGACTTATCACTGCACAAGAGTACGTTCTCACAGATCTTTTATTCCATCTGCTTTGTTCTCTTATTTAGCTATTTTATTGTAAGTTCAACAAAAATATGTTTAACTAAACATAAGTTGAAAGTGTGGCTATTGGTTAGAAGAAACACCTGGATTTTCATGTTAAATAATGCAATTATCTGAGCGTTGCAGGCCTAGAATCGAGAATAAAGTGGAACATGTTCAAGCTGAAACCAGCAATTCTCATGTTGCTCTGCCGCCTGCAGCAAAATATGTAAGTTGATTACAGTGAACATTTATATTGGCGTTGAGTGCACCCATTTTGACCCATTTTATAGCTAGAAAAGTACTAATTTTCACCCATTTTCACATTCTAGATTGAATATGAGTTCGGGAATGATTTTTACTTCATCCCTGATGTCTAAGGTGCACAGCATAATAATCCATGTCATGTTCTTGCACCAGCAGAAGAGAAAGTATATGAAGAAAGCTAACTTCAGGCCTCAATTGACACCCCGGCACTTGACTGGCAGAGGTAAACCATCTTTGACAAATGGTGGACGTGAAAATGTTGATGTTTTTAGACATTTATCAACCCTTTTATTCTTATTAGATTTAATAGGCAATGTCAAGATGATTTTGGGGCAGGGAGAGGTTACATATAGGGTACGAATGTGGTTTTGGTAATCTCTGTATTCTTTATTATTATATTTTACAATGTTTTCATTAGCTTTTGTTTTGTTTTATTTGCATCAAGTTTTAAGATACTGAGATTCGTTTGTTTACTTGACTAGAATGGAAAGTAAAACGCCGTCGTTGTAATGTCGCTGGTATGTCAGCTTTGTTTAGAGTTACTTTAATTTTCTTACACTTTAGTAAATAGATAAAAGGTACTAAGATAATTTTTATTCATTGTATCAGGACATTGTATTCATCATTGCCCCACAAATGGTGACTCTAATTACAATGTTAAAAGAGTTAAACCACCTACTGGTATCCCCAAGTCCATGTTGGTGGCTCTTATTCATTGCCAAGTGGTGCAGTTGCAGCTCTTAAACCAAAAGAGAAAGTTGTGTTTAGTCAGTATGTGAATGTTGTTATTTGGTCATATATTGAGTATAACTTAACTGCTTATGTGTCTTCAATGTATTCAGGGATGCTTTTGACAAGGAAATAGAGGGATTGCCTTCCACAACACGCTCTGTAGGAGAATTTACAAGCAGATGTTGTTTCCAGAGCTTCTGTGTGACAAGTGTAAGTACTCATAATTTGTTAAAAGTAATTCTCTTTAGATTGATCATAATTATATTCTTCATTTAATAAGTTATGTTGCTTTTGGTTGGTCATGCAGTTTCGGTATATGTTCTTTCTCTCAATTTTCGTGAATTCTTAAACCACAAAAAGCAAGGAGTAACTGGAGTAGAGGAAATGCTTAGTCATGTGATATAGAGTTCTTCTATACAATAGATAGTGAACATCACTAAAACCAAAGCAAGTATTTTGGATTGTTTTAAGGGTTATAGTTCTTTTATGTTTAGTTAAAGTGATCCATCTGAATCTATATATGATTGAACGTTGATGAATCTGATTCGTGCAACTCTCTATCATTTTATAGTTTCTCATATTTACTATCTATGTCCCACGAAGCCACGATATACATGAGATCAGTAACAAAACGCTTCATTCACGGAGAAGGTTTTAGTATGCAACAGTATATTCAGGTTTGTTGTGTTGCTTTACTAAATTTCTTAAATTTGATTTAACAAAGGAATAAAGAAACTGAGAAAAAGAGTTGATATTGTACCAACTAATACATTTTAAGTTAGTACTATATATTTTAAAATTTAATCAGTCAATATTTGTAGAAAAACCGCATCTAATTTTCATATATGAGAAAGACATATTATCACATCGTATCTAACTTTTAGACATGTAATAAAAATTAGTATTATAACCCAGAAATTAAATAATATTGTCTTCTCTTTAAGTGTGGATTTTAGAGATTCATCCCTTCTTAGGAAGTAACGCAAAAGATGAGACGTTTTGAACTCTCTCATAATAATTGTAAACATCAACACATAGATTCTAAGAACCTATTCTCTAATATCATTTAATAAGTACTTAATTGTTAGTAAAATGACACCATTTGATTATAAAACCAAAATATGAATCAATTTTAATTAACAATTTATTTTTACGAGAAACCAAATATATAAGATAAAAAGGTTTTGATAAAAAAACGATAAAAAGGTAATTTGACCATAACTTAAGTTTAATTAAATTTTATTCATTTCAGTTTTTCTCACTATTCCATACGTATATTTCGGATTTTTTCAATAAACTTTGATTTTTAATCATGGTTTATAATTTTATATTATGATCATAATATGTATGTATTATTATCAACTATAAAGATATTTGTTCAAACCCGGGCGTACTCTAGTTACAATAAAGGGGGAAAATGTTAGTAAATTAATGGAAGAAAGAGATTGTCTATCTCTCATGATTATGGAACCTTTTATATATACAGAGAATTACAATAGACCGTCGTAGATAAATGGAAAGTATACGAATCATAAAGTGATTAAGAAAAGGAAATCCTAAGCATACAAGGAAAAGGAAACTGTCTAAGTAGAAATGAAATATGCCTATTTGGTTATGACATTCACAAATCGGTTCATAACACTCCCCCTTGAATGTTATAACCATAAGAGTTCATAATACGCTTTGGATGTTGCCTCATTAAAACCATTCCAGGAAAACCCAGTGGGACAAAACCATGGATAAGGAAAAAGATTACAACATGTATTACTCTCCCTGATCTGAACCTCACTGAAAGGTTGATGTTGGAAGTAACTTGATGAATAGATCTTCTGAACTGTCACTTGAATGATCATGAAGTACTTAGACCCCTCTCGTCTTCTAGAACTCGTTGGTGAAAAAACTTGGGAAGAATATGTTACTTAGCCGTCGATCATTCTATACTCTGATCGAATGGACCTTAACTGCACGCGCCTACGGCTTTCCCCATGATAGTTGGTCTTTCTTTACCATCGGCCACAATCTGATCGAACATATTGAGTTATGGACCTCCGACCCTGCGGCCAAATATACTCACGAATTTCTTGGCAAATGTTGCTGCGATGGTTTGTTTCATAACCTGTATCAACAAAACCAATTAACCCTTCTTTGGACTGGTTAGTATAAAATAAATCAAAATATATGTCTAATCCCGTCCCAATGCCTTTAGGTCAGATATGAGCTAAGCTTAGATAGTAAATACATGGCAAAACATGTATCTGGCCTAGTGTAGCTTGCCAGATACATCAAAACTCCTATGGCACTGAGATATGGCATTTCGAGACCAAGAACTTCTTCATCCTCTCTCATTGGATCATGCACACGAATTTGTTCTTTATCAAATCTCTTGAGTACCTTTATGTATATGTCATTTGATGCACAAGGATTTCATTATTAATGTACTCAAACTGTAAACCCAAACAGAATTTCGTTTTGCCTCGGTTTTTCATCTCAAATCTTTCTTAATATATTCAGCTGTTTGGGACATGTATCCAGAGGTTCAGATTATCAACATACACTGATATTTTCGAATTTCTTTATGCAATGTTGTTCTCGAGAACTTGTTTTATCTTTGAGCTCAATAACCTCCGGTACTTCTAACTTTTTATCCAGTGGACCATCTAATTTCCTTTCTTATATATATAGCTAGACTTATTAGGAATCTAAAAGTATATGTATCCATCACAGGGGAGTATATTTCCTCATAACCTATTCATGGTCTATTGTGAGAATCATTGTGCAATAAGTCGTGCTTTATATCTCACGATTTCTCATATTCATTTCTCTTACTCACAAAGACCCATTTATATCCAATGGTTTATATCATATGGCGTCTATATTATATGACCAAATAAGCCTCTCTTCTTTAAATAGTCTAACTCCACATTTCCATTTAATCCAATATGATCTTACTAGTGCGCACTCTTATATTGACGTGGGTTCGTGATCCTCGTTTATATTCATAAATTCAAGTGCTACTTTGTATGCAAATAAATCATCTTATGTCGACATTCCTTATTGGTTTCATTATGTTCCAGACAAGATATAATCGATTGAGATTCATTATTATCAGGACCTTTAATACTTTGCAGCTTGGCGTCCCAAGCTACATTGTTTGGTACATGTACCTTAGAGCCGGTCGGCCTTATCTCCATGTCTGGGATGGTTTCCTTAGTAACCTCGGATTTGGATTTTGATTATCATTCTCTGCACCTTTCTTTTGTTTCCGAGGATTCTTATCTTTGGAACCTATCGGTCTACCACGTTTCAGACGTTGTTTAGACTCTGTAGCAACTTGATTATGTCCTTCTTGGACTTCAATTCGAATTTGTGCTTTATAAGTTGGTATATATGACTTAGTCACTCTCTTTCGGATCAGCAAATGAGTCTGGCAATTAATTAGCTAGCTTTTGTAAATGTATTATCTTTTGGACGTCTAATTCACATTCTTTAGTCCGAGGATCTTGCCAAGACAATGATGGTTGATTCCTTGTAATCTCTTTTACTCTTTTACCAGCTTATTACTTTCTCCCCCTAATCCGTATACATGGCCTCAAACTGATCACCCATATTTGGTTCAAAGTACTTAATAATCGTGGGAGAATCATATCCAACATATATCCCCATCCTCCTTTGAGGTCCCATCTTAGTTCTCTGTGGTGGAGTAATTTGTATATAGACGGCACATCTAAATGTCTTACGATGGGATATGTCTGGCTCTTGACCCGTTTATCTAATCGATGGGGAATATCTATGCTCACTAAATGGCCTAATGCGTATTAACTTAGATGCATGTAAATTTCGTGTGGCCCAAGCTGTGACTGGGAGTTTTGACCTTATAAGTAATGGTCTAGCAATCTGCTGTATGCGTTTAATAAAATATTTTGGCCAAGCCGTTCTTGGTATGGACATGTATCACGGAATTGTCCACACTTACCCCCATGGACATACCATAATCATTTAAATGCTTGAGACATGTATTTACCAGTTTATTATTTACTTAGTCTCTTTGACTGGTGATGGCCTATCAATGAGTTTTCCTTGTGTACATGCTATACACGTGAAATTCTTTGGGATAACTCTTTCTTCCTTTCAATGTGTGCCCATTTGTATATCAATTTCGCATTACGTTTGAACCAGGATGGCCAATCCGGTTATGCCATAAAGTAAATATTTTTCGCAGGTATTTAGCTTCTATCATCCTGATCTTGACATAGTAAAGACTAGTAGAAAATGCAGGTATAGTCTCGACCATTTTTCTATGGTCTTGGGCAAAATTTATATATCTAAAAGGAACTTTTTATTTCCTTTGCCCATTGTTTCAATATGGAAACCACTCTTATATCTTTTAAACTCAATGGGCTTCTATGAGTGAATATAAATCATTAGATCTCTTTAGTCTGGCCCTAGCCTATCATGAGAATGGCTATACCCGCAACTATATTTCTTAACTTATATATTTGAAAAATCATTCATTCCTTTTACTAAGTTCAGAGCAAACAAACCAATAAAATAAATTCAAAGTGATAAAACAAAGCAAGTATAAAAGCAAAACAAACAGAAGTCGAAATCAACATTATTCTTTTAGGCAATCAGAGGTTTCATATTCCGTAGGATCATCTCTTTCATGATCAAAAATCATCTTTACCATCTTTATATACCAAGTGGGCTTCAGGATTCTTCCCTTTCAGACTCTTGATAGAGGTCACAAAGATGTTTGGGAGTCCTACATATCTTAGCCCAATGGTTCTCCATTCTACATCTATGACACACTGATTTGGTCGAGCTTTGTGGTTTAAAGGATGGCCTTACTCTGTAAAAAACAATCAATTCAGATTTCAATCTTGTGAGGACAATGAAACTATCAATCTTAAAGACATTTAATCAATCAGTCAATTTCTAGCAAGTCTCAGCAATACTATTTCTATGTGCTCATAATATTATGGTTTATCAAGACTAGCAAAAACAGATTAAATTAATCATGCAATTAGGGTTTAACAATCAATGGATTTTAGC
>NC_027750.1:19386521-19398434 GCF_000695525.1 Brassica oleracea var. oleracea | reverse complement strand
TTTAGCATAAACCGTGTGTAAATAATTTATCTAGTATCCGAATTTATCAAACCTCGAAAACATATAATCAGATCGATCAATTTAATAGAACTCATAAGCATAATGAATTTAGGGTTTCAAGTTTCAGATATGCGGATTAAGGTTAGGACTAGAATTAGAGTTTCATGATTTCTAATCAGATCAATCAATAAAATCGAACCTCGCATAGAATCTTAAACCTCAAGACATTAGATTTTATCATGAATCTATCAACCTAGCATACGGATTCTCTATTCTCAAAGACATCCAAATCAGATCAATATAACCTATCATACGGATTATTTAGGGTTTCTATTTAAAACAGATCAGATTACAAAACTATCAATCCTAGCAGATGATATTAAACCTCAAGAATCATGTAATCAGATCATTTAGATTTTAAACAGGCAAACCTCAATCAATCTATCAACCTATCAGATTCAATCAATGTTTTAACAATTTTAAATCAGATGAACAATTAACCAAGCAGGATGAGAAAATAAATCAATCAATCCTAACTGTTATTAAAGCATTAATAAAAACAAGCAGGTCGGATTTAATCAAGACTTAAACATATCAGAATTATTAAACTAGCAGGATGAGAATAATAAATCTAGCAACTTAACGGTCAAACAATTCTAGCAACATAACATCAGATTCAATCAGATTTAAAACCTCAATGATCAAAACCGAAAACAATTTTGATTTCAAAAAATATTCGATTAGGGTTTTAATATATGATTTGTGTTATTATAGTATAATTAATTCTGATACTTATATTATTTATGGTTTATAGATATATGGTTAGGGTTTATCGGATTTTAACTTGAAAAATCTGATTTGGGGTTTTAATCATGTAGGAACATGATTTAGGGTTTGGGGTATCGAACTTTTAGAGCTTCGATTTACTCAATTAGGATTTTTGATCTATTACCCTATGGTTTTGATTCATAAAGATTAGGGTTTTAGGGTTTCATTAATCGAGAAGAACTTTGCGAGCTGGTACGTGCCGGATCGGATCGTCAGGTCGCGAAGAGCAGTCGGGATCATCAGTCGGATCGTCTATCGGATGTGCTATCGGGATCGCCTGGTCGTCGGTACGTCAGGATGCGAACAGATCGTCTAGTCGGGTACTTATCGGATCGTCGGATCGACTGAGTATCTACCGGGTCGTCGGATTGACTGGTCGTATCGGATGGCTTTATCGGATGAGAGGGTAACCGCCGAGAGAGAAAGAAAAATTAGGGTTTATGATGATCAAGGTTTCAAAACGAGAAAGAAAAGGAAAATAGGGTTTCTGGTCGATTTTAGAACTCAGAGAACTAGGGAGCTTCGTGCTGATAACGTATTGTAAATTAATGGGAGAAAGAGATTGTATATCTTTCATAATTATGGAGCCCTTTATATATATAGTGAATTACAATAGACCGTCATAGATAAATGGAAAGTATACGAATCCTAAAGTGATTAGGAAAAGGAAACTGTCTAAGTAGAAAAGAAATATGTCTATTTGGTTATGGCATTCACAAATCGGTTCATAACAGAAAACAAGTAATAGAGGGCATTTGAATCTAGATGACTTAGTTAAAATGGGAGTCAGGAAGGAAATAAATACACCAGTTGAGCTATGTATTTTTCAATTATGTGATACAAACTTGCTAATATATATTTTTAACCTGTGACAGGTGCAACCCTTTAATCGAACGTGGATCCGCCTCTGGTTGTGTGCTGAGTTACCTATAAAAGATTATATCACTGTTATCTATTATTAAGGAAAAGTTTATGTTGCCTATTCTACTGTCATTTGCTTATTTGCTTGCCCGAAAATTTAAAAGTGATCGTGAGAATCTTTGCGTGTCACGGTCTAGCTGACTTCTGCCTTGCTTGCTTAACGGAAGCTCGGTATGTTATTATTGCCTATTGTCTTCGTTTTGAGAGTTATCTATGGGGTCAATCAGATGTACGGTTTCTGGCTAATGTTTTATGTTCCTGTTCTTTTTTTTTGAATGAATGTTAAATTTATATTCTTCAAAAAATCCCTTTTACATCAAGTGCATCAAAAGTTTAATTTTAATCTAGTTTCCTCCAAAATATTTTCACTCTCTTGTCGAAAACCAATACTGCAGAACAACAACATATTTTCTCCCCCCTCTGCGCTTAGTAGACTGAGCTTGTTCTTAATGCATTTGTTGATAGTTTTGGTCAACACATAAACTAGTGTAGCCTTTTCTCCATGCCGACACCTGTTTCTCTCCCTCTAAATAGAATAAATGACACACTGTAATGCATATCTGAGACAGAACCTCTTTTTTACCTCAATGCTGTTATCCGATACAATCCCCACTAAATCATCCCAGTTGGTAGTGTAAGAGAGTTGCAGAAACACCTTCACAAGCGTTCCCCATCTTTGGATATGTAATGATCCTTAGAAAATATATGCGTGTCAGTTTCTGCAAGAGAATGGTTTGCTACATGTACCTAAGGGCCAAGGCACAAATACTCAAGCTCAGATGTTTTCTAATCCTAACATGGCCATGGATATGATGAAGAAAAACCTCTCAATGCTACAGAATGGCATTTGAGCACTATCGATGTTAGCTATGTGAGTAGCCGTTCGTGGTAACTCGAGTACCCAAGTTACATATTTTGCTTTCTGGCTATTGCACATTCCCGTGTTACATGAGCCTTACTTTCACGTTTTCAGGTACTTCTTAAACTTGTTTGTATTAAGAGGCTTGTTCAGCCTCTTTCTCAGAGATGAAAATGGTATATTTTTTTGCATATTTCTTAAATTCCTGTTTGAGTTTGGTAACTATGGTATATATATATATATATATATACATTTTCTTTTTATTATGTAGCCATTGATGACACACAACATATGATGCAAATGGGTGGGTTTGGGTTTGATGCATTAAAGGTATATGCAAGTGCAAAGATAACAGCACAAAACATCAATGCAGAAGCTAAATCAAAAGATAAAATAGATACAAGCAAAAAACTATTGTTTTATTAGAATTTGCCTAAATAATTTATTACAAAACTTGCTTATCAATCTTTACACATGCATGAACTCATACATTTATGATTATCCAGGTTTGATTTATGAATAGATGGATTCTTTACCATTTTTTATTCAAGATAATACAAATAGAAATTACACGAAGAAAAAGAATACATACTTGTGTTCCTCAATGTAATAACAAATCAGAAAGATCATAAATTTTATATTAAGTTGTTCAATCTTTTAACTTCAACATTAATGTTTCTGGTTTCACATGGTCAAATCAAAGATACATGGAATTTTTTTTATTATTTGTTACAGAGTTCGGTTATACCCGAAATAACCCGAACCTTAAAAATTTGAACCTGATCCGAAGTATAAAATAACCCGAACGGGTTCTGTACTTCTCCATCCGAAAACCCAAAAATCCAAAGCATCCGATCCGACGGGTACCCGAACAAACATGCCTAGTTGTTCCTATGAATTAATGGGGGAAAATATGCAATTGTTACAGTTTTGTCATGTATTATATATTTTCGCTAATGTTAGACAAATATGACACACTATTCAGTGTTTTTCGTCGGCAAAAGTTCGGCAGTTCATACTTCATATTGGTTCTTTATTATTGGATTGTTTAATTAATTACGGCCATTTTGAGTCTTTGATGACTCTTCGAACTCAATAAAAACTTCAACAAATTTACGCATCAGTCTTCTGTTAGTTTTCTTTGACCATTCATGCTTGTTCATTTTAATTTTCTCTTCAAAGTAATTAGTGTGGTAATAAAATTGGATTTTACTCTAATTGTATTTTATTTTAGAGTAAAAAAATATAGAGATAAACAAAAAAAAATCGATTACTCTATATATAAATTAAACCTATTATTTATTCTACTATAGAATAAAAAATAAAGTGAAATTAAACATTTTTACTCTAAATTTTATTTTCGAAGTGAAGAATAGAGTGGGTTGGAAATGTTCTTAGACCATACTTTACAAATTTTGTTGCTTCTGATTGTTTTTCATTCTGCTGAGAAATTATTACTTTAACTCTTCTAATTTACCTACAAATTTAATAATAAATCTACTTTTACAGATTTTATGCTTTTGACTATATTCGTTGGTGTACTGAGTGTTTTTATTCAGTGTTAGTAACATGACTATTGTTTATATTGGTGAAAACCAGGATATTTATGCGTAAACTTAATCTTAGTTTTTTTTTTTGAAAAAGGGCGTAACTCAATCTTAGTTCTCTTCAAACAAAATATCTTAATGCTTCGTATGAAATACTAAAACAAGAAAGAATCTAGTGATTCGTTTCTCGTACATATTTGTGTGAATATCAAAGAAAACACTGGAAAGCTCAAAAATAAACACTGAAACATAGAAGAATCAAAGGTTCAAAGAAGTAGGAAGTAAAGAGAAAATAGATTTTACTTTTTGGATTTTGATTTTAGTGTATATTTAAAATTTTTGAAAAATTTTGAGGGTGATTTTTTTTTTCTTCAAGATAAGATAACTATAGATAATAAATATCTTTTAAAAACAATAAAAATATTAAAACAATATTTATTATCACCAAAAATAAATAAACTTATATTAAAATTTTGTCTTAAAATTATAAAATAAAAAAACAAAAACTAAATTGTAAATAAATTTTATATGAACATAAAATACATAATTGATAAATGCAATGTTATTTTTAAAAATATGGTAAGAATAAATAAAATCTGTGCAGTTCTGATATCAATAGCAAGATTTTATAGTACATTTATTCTAGACAATGAATATTTAGATTTTATTAAAAACACTTTAAAAATATATTTTAAGAAGATGGTATAAAATTTATGTAATTCAAATATTTTAACATAAAGTTAATAGCTAAATTTTTAAATAATAATATATTTATTATAATAAATGTATTATAGTTATAAACTTTTAGATATAAAATATTAAAGTAAAATTATAGAATCTATTTTGTTAAAAGTATGATTGAATAAAAAAATAAATTTTAACAAAAAATTACTTTAAAAACTGTAAACATTCGACCTCTTAAACCCAAAAGGTAGAGGGAAATAGAATCCGTTAAAAGATTAAATGAAAGCATAATAATGACAGATGAATGTCGTCATAGGGGTGGGCGTTTGGTACCCGTTCGGGTTCGGATCGGGTATTTCAGATTTTTGGGTATTACTGTATAGAGGTGTAGAACCCGTTCGAGTATTTCTGTACTTCGGGTCGGGTTCGGGTATGTTTACTTCGGATTCGATTATTTCGGATCGGTTCAGATATTTGAATTTTGAAATAAAAAAAAATTAAAATTTTATTTTTCAAGTTTCTTGTATTTAAAAATATAACTTTCACTTAACTGATTTTTTATTTTTTAATAGATTAAATGATTAATAGATTTGGACATAACATTGTAAAACTGAAAAGACACTAATTTGGTTATTGTTTTTAAATTTCGTATGTAACTTTTATTAATTCTTGAAACAAAAAACTTGACATATATTTTAAGTGAGCAGCAAATCATTTCTTCCATAATTATATGTATATTATATGAACTTAAAATATGCGTAGTATCAATATAAATATTTTAAATAAAATGAGAGATATAAACTAGAAATATAAGGTTAATTAGTAATACATATGTTCGGTTATCTTCGGATATCTATTCAGATTTGGATATTATCTGTTCGGGTTCGGATTATATATATGTTCGGTTATATATAAGGTTAGTAATACATATATTCGGTTATCTCCTAATTCAATATCCATCCGGATATTTTGCTACTTTGATTCGGATTCGGTTCAAATTTTTCTGATCGGGTTCGGATATGGGGTAAACTACCCCGGTCGTCTATACCAGATGTCCAAGGGTACCACCACACCTAATAGTGAGCTAATCCATTTAACATACTTTATACTATATTGATTTAGACGTAATTGAGATTTTATAGCATCAAAAAACATATATTGGTAAAAAACAATCTTGCCTTGATGCTGTAGCTATGTTATAGGCCATTTCCTGTTTGGATAACCGACCATTCACTGTAAATGATAACAATATCCGACACTTCACAGATTGAGACAAGTTCCAAGTTACTTTATATGAGATCTCATAATTAAAAAACAAACCTCAAACTTATCAGAAAAATGAGTATTAGATTGTTATTTGTTAGTGTCATAAAGCCCTATAGATAAATATTTACGAAATTAATATATTGATAAATTCGTAAAAAATGATTACTGATTAAGTTTTAATTCAGTTAATATAAATGAACATCCCACTAAATTAACAAAGTTATGATTTCAATATTATTATTTATAAAAATACTGTATATATGATAATAACGGGTTTCTCCACGCGGCCACACATAAACACTTTAGGCATCAATGCATCATAATATAGTTTTACATTACTTTACTGATGTTCCTGCCTGCAGATATGACACATCAATATGCTCAACAGTTTTTATTTTTATTTTATTTAATATTTTTTGAAAAAGGGTTTTCATTAATCATTTTTTTTTGGTTTTCTGATACAAGGAAATAAATAAACAACAAAAGCCCAACAGGAACCCAAATGGGCCTGATAAACAACAAAGCCCCCTATTTTATTTAATATTTTCACTTTTTATTTCTTGAAGATCAATCAAGTCTATAAATGCCATCCTTCTCCTCGCACAACACAACTCACAAGTCAC
Source organism: Brassica oleracea var. oleracea (assembly GCF_000695525.1). Lineage (NCBI taxonomy): Eukaryota > Viridiplantae > Streptophyta > Magnoliopsida > Brassicales > Brassicaceae > Brassica > Brassica oleracea. The sequence continues at coordinate 19,391,706 of NC_027750.1, read as the reverse complement.
AACTCTCCATCCTTTTCTAAATATATACACACTTCATCTTCCCTTTGTTCATATATCTGCTTCAGATGGCTGGTGTTGAGGTAATCTTATTTATTTTTCACTAAATCGTATTATAAACTATATATTTTGGTACTTGGCACGTAAAAATCTTCAAAATATATATTATATAGCAGGTTCAGACAAAGAAACATGTTCGTGCAATATTTTGTATTTGGTAACTAAAGATTATATACCATCAGTTTATAAAGTCTACACATGAGAGCATTCAATTATCGATGATAAATAACTGACAATAATTAGTTGTTCATCAATACAAAGGCTGTCATATGAGTTTATGACTCACGAAGCAAAAGCTCAAGTCGATTTCTTACCGCAGGCTGAGAAAATAGTACCAAACACAGAAGAGGAGGCGACCACCGAGACGCCTAAGGAAACTGTTCAAGCTGATGGCTCCGAGACAGCTCCGGTTAAAGATGAGAAACAGGTAGAAGTTCCAGTAGCTGTCGGGGAGAAGGATGTTAAGCCGACGGCAGAGGAGGAGAAAACTGGTGAAGTGAAGACAGAATAGACTGCTTTTTTAAAGAACATTTCTTGTGTTTTTGTGTGTGCTGAATCCTATGTTTTACGAAATATTAGGTAATGTTGAGATTGGGAAAATAATAAAACACTTCAGGTGCGAGTATGATTATTGTAATGTTTAATTAAAATAAATAAATCATGGGATTTTGTTTTGTATCTTGTCTATGATGAAAGTGAAACAGTGTTTTTTTTTTAAACTTTTCATTCCCCCCTACCATAAAATTAATTAATTATCCTCAAGTTAAAGAAGCAGAAGTTAAAGAAAGGTTTCACCTCTCTCTCCCGGTCATAAACAGAGGCTGACCATAAATGATATATACACCAAAAGCACCAACCTAAGAACCTAAAGATCAGAGAGAGAGAGAGAGAGAGAGAGAGAGAGAGACCACTTTGATAATTTAGTCACCATTTACCGAAACTGGAGCTGACATGATCTTGAGTGATGAACCTTAGTCGCTGTTCCATGAGACCCATCGTCGGGTACTTTGGTAAACAGAGACGGTAAAAGCAAGTATGAGACGTTGGAAGACGATCATTAGCTTCATGTAACCTGTAGATATAAAGCTTTGATGACAACCCTCTAAACCCTTCCAACGGTATGAACTTATTGGATGTCCAAAAGAAGAGTACACTCCTCCGTTCTTCCTCTGTCATCTTCCTCAGAATCTACAAAGAAAAACTCCGGTTAAAGAGATTGGTTTAAAAACAAAGTCGAGCTTTCAAGTGTTTCTTACCTTCCAGAACCAGTCTATTTGGCGGTCGGTTTCTTTGAACCCGTTGTATTCTGTATGCGCTTTCCAATCATCTACGCTAATCTGATTCTCTCCTCCACGAAGCATCCCATCAAAATCCTCTAGATCTAAGTGACGGAAGAAAGACTGTATAGGAACTGAAAGTATATCAGAGAAGCCCTCTGAAAATTTCTCTACTAGCTCGGACACTGATGTGACGAATCGTTCACTGATTAGGAGCTTGACGTATTCCTCCCTGTTCTTGCTGTCAACAGCTGTGGACTTCCCGTCTTTAATTAGCTCTTTTGTCTCCCTTTTTCCTAGCTCCTCTGTTTCCAACACAAAGTTCAGACCGAGACCTGCGTTTGAATCGAAAAACACTGGATCCATCTCTAGAATCTGTTTGCAGCTGTTGTAGATGACTCGGTCCGTATCCTTGATATCTTCCAAAGAGATTGTCTGGTTGGTCAACTGTAGGTAGAAGACACGGTCGAATAGCACCCCCACTTGAACTTTGTGCATCAAAGCTAAAGCAATCACACGACCAGCGAACTTGAAGTACCCAAGATGCAATTGTTCCACCTTGGATGCTGAATGTAAAACAAAACAAAAAACATCAATTTAAATCATTGCAGAGCAAAGAGTAGCATCCTTAGCAACAAAGCTTAACCTGGATTAGGAGAGAATCTTCTGAAATCATCAGGCGATCGAAGGAAGAGGGTTCCTCCAGGACTAAATATCTCCTGACACACCAAGTAGAACCATTCTCTCAACACACCAGGACCTGTAGCTTCCTCATTCTTGAATTCCATAAACAGTGCACCATGAAGCCCCCCTGGGCTTGCTTGTGATATGTACTCATACGATTCTTTTAACACTTGGGACCGATCAATGAGCATTTCGTGCATCTCCGAATAGTCTTCTTTACCGTCAGGAAACAACATCATCGCCAAATGCCTCCTACATTCAAAGGTTGTAGCTTCCCTGTACTCAGAGATCCACCCATGATCATCCCCTCTCTTCACAAACTTCAGAATGAGAGCGCAGAACGGAACCTTCCTGGAGTTAATAAGACTAACAACCTTTTCCTTACCACCTTGATAGAGTTCAGACATCGAACTGACAATCTTCAGAATATTAAGATACTGACCCCACTTCAAAGGCATAGCTTCAGTGTTGGCAACTCCTCTCCCACCCAACGAAGACTCGATTCTCAACATACAGATATGCATTGTAGTCAACAACCTTCCAAATATCTGACAAATCCGCGCCACCTCGGCCTCCAAAACTGTACTTCTCAGAGGCAAAGCAAAGGGGATTAAGCTAGAGAGCTGGAAATCAATAGCGTACCTCAAGGGTCTCCAAAAGGAAGAGAACTTCTGAACGTCATACAAACTAGGCCCTAAGTTATCATCATACAACTGCTGCTCCATAAGATCAGCTAACTCGCTTAAACAAGGCAAAATCTCTTCCCCAACAGTCAACAATCTATAATGTAAACTAGTGAACTCTGTGCCAGACTTATCAACAAGCTCCTGAACAGTTTCCAGCAACGATCCCAGAGTGTTCCGGCACGATCCGTAAAGGCTGTTGTGAGGGCACACTCTCCTAAGCAATCTACAAAACTCCAACACAACGGGTAAACAACAGCTCTGCTGCTCATCAGGCAATGCTAAGCAGCTATTCAAGAAGAGCTTAATCGAACTCTCCCCACATGATTTGTTAGCTTCTAAGGGGGAAGTATATAGCATGACGAGAGAAGCTGGCACCGAAGAATTTGTGAATATTGTAAGATATTTCTCAGTAGAATCGATATACGAATTATCATCGCCGCCGCTTTCTCTAGGAATCGCGGAGAAGAAAGAAGAAAGCTTCTCGTTGATAGACATCCCTTGAGGGAGGTTGTTGTTCTCGCCTCCTCCTCCTCCGCTGTGCATTCGAGAGACAATGTACATGATGTCATCAACAACTCGGCAAGCCACGGGGTGATCTGTGCTACGCATACGGCCAACGAGGTGGAGAGACGAGTCTTGCGGGATGGAGTAGTAGCTCAAGGGGCGCTCGTCCTGTAGCTGCTTCCCTTTGTAGATTACACGCTGCTCATTCACCGGAATCTTGGTCTTCAGCTCGATTCTCTGGTGGAGATTCTCCACCGTGTCGCTCTTATCCGCCTGGATCACGATCGTCTTCCCTCCGGACACCATCCTCACGAAGAGCTGCAACCGAGTTGACTCGGAGCGAGTTGACGACTCAGTGGAGGAGGAGGAGGAAGAGTACTCGTACCGGTTCTGGGGGGAATTCTCATCGGATCTCCAAGGATTGAACGGTTGCTGCGACGGGGAGGTGTGATCGGCGTCGACCTCGTGCCTCTTCATCTTGTGGAGGATATTATTATCAACGCCGTTATCGTCGAATTTCCGTTTGTGGTTGTCGGAGTAACGGCTTAGAGTCATCGAGGGATGATAAAAGCCCTGTATAGGTGTATGTAGAGGAAGGCGATCGGAGGTTTCGTCTGGGTTTTAACTTTTAACAGAGCGGTCACTTGATTTCTCTATACGCCATCTTTCTCTTCTTTAAACATACAGACGCACACATTCATTTTTCTTTTTAAATCTTTTTCAATATCAAAAGGGGACAATTTAAAAAAAAAGAAGTAAAGTATAATATAATAAAAAGTTTCATACGTTTTTTTGATTCGCCTGAAAAATGTCAAAACAGCATTTAATTGTTGTGATATAAAATGTATATTTTATGACATGCAGATTTTTTTTTTTGTTTAGTTACAATCTACTACTGCATTTAAAATAAAAATAAAAATAAATTATGTGGACCAACAGATATAAATATGTATATATACATCCAATAATTTTAATTCAATGTTGTAAGTGTTTATTTAAATATAACTAGATTTTAATCCGCGTAAATTATTTCTATTTAAAATAGACAATTTTGAAACTTTATAAATATTTTGTTATGCATTTGTTAAGTTTTGATTAGCTTCAGTCAAAAATCTGTATTCGAAGAACCGCATCCGATTCGTAAAAGTTGTACCAAACCTGAACCACACCGAATTTTTTTTACAATTGTCCAAAAATTTAATATCAAAATAAATGGAATCGTACCCGACCTGAATCAAAATATTTTAAGTATCCAAAAATATCTAAGTCATAATTGTATACTTATTTTTATAGGTAGCTAGTATCTTAAAAATGCAAAATATATAATTTGCTTGGAATTATCCAAAGCTAATATATTTCTTTTTTAAACGCAAAAAATAACTTCTTTAGTTTTACTTTATTAGGAATATAATCGTATAATTTTGGAAGTTCATATATTCTTGGTCTAATCAAATCTTTTAAAAATGCCCAGTTATATAATACTAACTAGAACTTGATCCGCGCAACCGCGCGGGTTTTTGTTTTTATTTATTTTTATATAAATATTTTGTTTCAATTCTAAATTGATATATATTATAATATATGTGTCTATCAATTTTTAAAACATAATAAGTTTACGATATATTTTTTCATTGAATAGATTGTTTTAAATTTTTACATGTATTTGTATCTTCTTATATATATATATATATTTGGAGTATTATTTCATTATTAAAATCATAACTATATATATAAAGATTAGTAAAATATTTTTTTTTGTCATATTCAAAGATATTGTAACATTTCACAAATTTAGAAAGTTTTTAAAAAATCAAACTTTTCGCTTCATATATTTATATTATTGAGTAAATAATTAAACATTTAGTTTTTGTTTAATTTTTAAAATAAACTTTATAGTTTTAAATTTATTTTTATTGGTTTAAGGTAGTAAAGATTAATCATTGTTAGATAATATGATTTTTGTTATTTAAAAAAAAA
>NC_027750.1:19337854-19386440 GCF_000695525.1 Brassica oleracea var. oleracea | reverse complement strand
ACCCAATAAAATCATCTATTCTATAAATCCAATGGATCATCTATTCTTTAGGAATATAATCGTATAATTTTGGAAGTTCGTATATTCTTGGTCTAATCAAATCTCTTAAAAATGCCAACTTATATAATACTAATAAATGATTGTTATTAATGGGTGATAGGCCTAGCCAATCGGGTGACCATCGAGTTCAGGTCGGTTATAATCGGGTTTTGATTTTTGGGTTTACAAAAAACAACCCCATTCAGTTATTATAAAATTTCGGGGTTTGTCGCATTCGGATCGGGTTTGATAACACATCTTAAACCCGGTTGAACCCATTTAATTTTCGGGTTCGGTTCTGAACCGGGTTTCGGGTATCCATACCACTCATAATACCCGAAAGTTCCATACACCTGCATTTTTACTACATGGAACACTTACAGAGACACTGTAATGCTTAAAGGACAATACAAAGTAAAACACTTGTAGACTTTGTTAACATGATCCAAAACACACTTGTAGACTCTGTTAACATGATCCAAAACAGACGCTGGCAACACTAACCCATTTCTCGTTCCCGTGCAAACACAACCTGAAACATACTTCAAAGAACCTGAATAACACAACCATCTTACACATCACAGAACCTGAATAACACAACCATTAATAAACATGTACAAAGAAATGAGAAACTCCAAAGAACCTTTATTAAACTTCAATGTAAATCAAACTTGTTCATAATAAAACTTAAAAGCAATTGTCAAAGCAGAACACATCTCTAATGAGACCAAACGAAAATAAAAAAAACCCAAGCTAAAATCAAAACAAAAACAAAAAGACTTCAGACTTCAAGAGCAATCTTCAGTATTCAATCCTTACACTCCCAAACTCTGAAACGACAAATAAAACAATAAGTAAATGCACAAACAAACAAATAATATGTTAAAAGAACTAAGAGAAATAAAAACATAACTTTCTCAAGCTTGTCGAGCATTTCAACTTCCACTAGAATATGCTCATTCGTTTGGACGTTTTCAGAGAACTTAATATCAGCCTTCAGCCACTGCTCACTACACATCAAAACTTCTAAAAATATTGAAACTTTTGGTGCAATCTGCAAGTCCCTATCGTGAAACTGATATGATGGTCTCTTTAGACACAGTGCGTGAATAAATATAGTTGCTCATTGCGTATAAACTATAAAGTATGGTTGCTCATTACAAAAATCATTTTTAGATTGTGTATAAAGTATAGTTTTTTTCTTTTGACAAAGTGTATAAACTATAGTTGTTCATTACGTAAATCATATTTTTCCTTTCTTCTGCTTCTTGATTTAAACAAAGTCAAATTCATACAGTGAGATTTTAAACTCTATATTAAAAAAAATATAGTGAGATTAAATTTATATTTTTAATAATATCAATAATTGTATTCCAAAATTTAACAAATAATATGTTCTTACCATTAGATATTTAAAATGTTACAAACCCATGCCATATCTTCTCATAACTAAACTAGAGTGAGGCATGAATGATATAATCAGAATCCAACTTAAAGTTTCGATAACTACATCCCTGCGTATAGTCATGAGAGTGGCGATCTGTTTTGTGTATTTAAGAAATCACTCTGTTTTAATTGACAACTAGATCTTGACCCGTGCTTGCATAATATTTTATGATAAAAATTCAACTAATAACTTAACAAATATTTTGTTAATTTGTAAGAATTTTGTGTATTTAAAATATTTTTTTTATTTAAATCAGTACTTTTAAATTTGACCCGAACCCGCTGTCAAACCGGTTAATCCGGTGATCCGATAATTTGATGGATAACCGATATGTAATCCTATTTGATTTAAATTGTTATAGTTTCATAATTTTTATCTTTTAATTCAAATTTTAAATTATCTTTTAATCCAATTTTTAAAGTTCATTAGTTTGCAATTTTATGAAATTATGACGTTTCTAGAAAATTTTGATAGAGAAAATAATCAATATAAAATAATTAAGAACAATAAATATGTCTTGATCGTATTACTCCTTTTTATATAGCTTAATTAATTTTATTGTATTTTTTATGTAATTTATCTTGTTAATTACAGTATAAAATTTTTAAATTAATACTCTATAAATTAATATACACTAAAAATCTCTATAAAATAATATAATTTTATAGTCCCAAATCGAGTTTTTGGTTCAATTAGTATATCGATAAATTAATATCTCTATAAATTAATAAAAAAAATTATAGTTTTGGTCTAGTTCCAACATTATTAATTTATAGAGGTTTCACTATATTGAGTTTATATTATAATCAGTTTAAATTTGTTGTCAAAATTAGTGTTAAGCATTTTTATTTAGATAACATATATTTTGAACATTTTCAAAATTATTTTTGTTATTATATTTATTTTACAATGTATAACATTTATATATATATATATATATATATATATATATATTATGTAGTGGCTATTATTGAATTATTATGTTACTTAAATAAATGATATAACCATTATTTAGGAAATATAAATGAAATAACTAGATCTCGATCCGCGCAGATTTTTTTTCATTTAATATAAATATTTTGTTTTTCAATTCTAAATTGGTATATATTATAATATCTATGTGTCTATCAATTTTTAAAACATTATAAGTTTACGGCATATTTTTTAATTGAATAGATTGTTTCAAACTTTCGCATGTATTTGTATCTTCTTCTATATATATATTTTTGGATTATTATTTCATTATTAATATCATAACTATATATATAAATATTAGTAAAATATTATTTTATTGTCATATTCAGAAATATCGTAACATTTCACAAATTTAGATTTTTTTTTAAAAATTAATCATTTAGTTTTTGTATAATTTTTATAATAAACGTTATAGTTTAAATTTTGTTTTCATTGGTTTAAGGTAATAAAGATTAATCATTCTTAGATAATATGATTTTTGTTATTTAAAAAAAAATCTTTATAATTTTAAAAGTTAACATCGACAAATATTTAAATATTTAACATATAGAGGTATAGTATTAAAACATTAAATTATATCTATTTAATTTTTTTTTTGTCGTCTACCATCTAAACTAGATCAATATCTATTTAATTTATAGTATCTATAAATCCAATGGATCATCTATTGTTTAAATCTAATTATTGATAACCCAATAAAAATTTCTGGTAGGCCCAAAATTTAAATGATAAGATTAGAGATTAAATGTAACCTGACTTTATAAGAATAGGTCAATTAGGTCAATTTTTAAAAATATCATACATGAATCAAGATTGTGACTTCTGTTTTAATATATAAGATTCATTAAGTTAATTGATTTATTATTGTTTAAATTGTTTGTAGTATTTAAACCTGTAAAAATAATTTCTATTTATTTTCATTTTTTTATAAATTATTTGACTTTTTTTAATTATTTATTTTGTCCAAATAATTTAGAAAATAATTATTAGAAATTATTAAAAAGATGAGATCTAATATTTTATATTGTTTGGTCACAAAATTTATTATAGTATTGTTTGGAAACATGGATAGTAGTACAAAGAAATATGTATATTGTTTGGAAACAAGGATAGTTATATAAAAAAATGAATATTAATGATTTACCGTAAGTTTAACTATAAAATAGAAAGGTGTATTTAATTTAAAAACTTACAAAATAAATGTTAGGTCTAACACAATGTTTCTGTTTTAATAAGATACTAGATTTTGACATGTGCAACCGCGCGGATGTTTGTTTTCATTTTTCTATACATAAATTATTGTTTTAGAACATAAGTGTATATATTTTTAACATTAATCATAAACTTAAATGTTTATATAACTATTTCAAATACAATAATTTTATATTTCATATGTTATAATTAATCAATTGTTTAAAACCGTATGTATTTGTCACTTCTTATTATATATTTATCTTATTGTATTTGTATTTAATTACTATACAAATTAATATATTCATGAGAAAACATATTTGAAAATTATTTTGTATTTAATTTATGCTAAATTCTGACCCGTCTTTTAAAGATGTATTTCTTTTTACTAATATTTTTTTATGATTATTCATTTTAGATATTATATTATTGTCTATACAAAAGTCTAAGATATGTTAATTTTTAGACATGTATTATATAGTTTGTTAATTTTAAGCCGTTCTATCATCATATTATATTTTTAAAATAAATAATTTATATTTATGAAAATAAAATTTATAAATTTATCAATTGAATATACTTTTATCTTATTTATTTAGGTATAATAATTGTATTTTAACATGATCATGACTATAAAGTAGATAAATAGAATTTTATTTATTTATTTTTCATTTTATAAAGGATAACTTAAAATACATTAAGTTATTGTCAAAAATATTTTTACACAGATTTATTAGAATTTTTAAAATATAATATATAAATAAGTATTATATTTAAAATGAAAATATATTATACATTAAAGTAGTTACATGTATTATATAGTTTGCTAATGTTAACTCATCTTACCAACATATTATATTTTATTTTTGAACATAAATATTTTATACTTACGAAAATAAAATATATAAATTTATAAATTTATTATATTTAGCTGAATATAATAATTTCTTTCAATATGATTGATTATGATTATATAATAGATAAAATATTATAGAATTTGTTTTTCATTTGATAAACGATAACTGAATATATTAATTTATAATAATATTTCAAACTAATTTCAAAATTAGTGAAAATATTTAAATATAATTTTGAAAATGAAGATCTTGTAAAAATCTTTTAAAACAGATTTGTTAGAATTTTAAAATAAATATATTTATGTTTAAAATGAAAAGATATCAAAAGATATTATGATAAAAGTATTTTAAAATTTTTATGTATTATTAGTCTTAACAAAATACATTTAACAAGATTTCTAAGTGATTGTCCAAATTAAAAAATCACACAAAAAATAAGTCATAACTTCTATTTTAATATATAAGATTAGATCTTGACTCGCGCAATGGGACATGTATTTTTCAATTTATATACATAGATATTTATTTTAGATCATTGGTGGTGTACATTTTTAACGTTAATCATATATATAAATATTTGTATAACTATTTCAAATACAATAATTTCATAATTTATATGGTATAATTAATCAATTGTTAAAATCGTCACATGCATTTGTCGCTTCTTATTATATATTTATCTTAATGTGTTAGAATTTAGTTACTGAAAAAATTAATATATGCATGAAGCAAGATATCTAAAAAATTATTTGTGTTTAATTTATACTAAATTCTAACCCACCGTCCTTCAAAGCTCGATTTTCGTTTAGCAATATTTTTTACGTCTATTCATTTTAGATAATATATTATTGTACATACTAATTTTTAAGGTATGTAATTTTTTTTATACATGTATTATATAGTTTGCGAATATTAAGACGTTATGTCATCATATTATATTTTAACATAAATATTTATATTTATGAAAATAAATTTAAAAATTTATCAATTTAATATAATTTATCATATTAGTTCAATATAATAGTTTATTTTAACATGATTTATTATTATCATAAAATATATAAAATAAAATATAATTTTTATTTTTCATTTTATAAACGATAACTGGATATATATCAATGCATAATAATAATTCTATTTAAAATTAAACTATATCATTATTAAACTAGTTACAAAGATTTTATATTATTAGCTTTAGTGAATATATGGAACTTACCAACATAATTTCTGGTTTTATTTCTAAATTTAAAATTTATATATGGAAGTTAAATTAAATTTGACCTACATAATAGAGAATAAAGATTTTGAGATATTGTTAAGAACAACAAAAAATATTTTTAAAAGAGAAACTATAATATATTGTACTTACAAACTAATTTTGTAGTAAATATTTTTTTTTTGAAACAGAAAGGATATTTTTTTCTAATAAAATCTTTTAAAGATCTTTATAAAATGTATTTTTAAAATTACACAATTTAAATTGTTATTATCATTAAAATATAATTAAAATATATATATTATTTAATTTTTGTTCATCAATCAATAATAAATTTAATTTGAAATTTTAATTATATTTTATGATAACCAAAATTTAAGTTAATTAATTTTGAAAAATAAAATTTATCCTGAGTCTGAAAATATTTTCTTAGAATTGTCTCAAACAATATTTATTTGTATTTTAAATAAAAGATATGATTATTAAGTTATGTAAAATTTGATAATGTTTTTAGAAGATGGTCCAAATAAAAAAAAATTCACATATAAACAAAGTCATGACTTTTTTTCTTAACACTGGATAATTATGATATTACAACTATGAGAAATATTAGAGACGATTTTACATCCGAAACTTCTAGCTGCCGCATGAGGATTGACGCCTGACTGCTTCAGATAAACAAAGTCATGATTTATTCTTTAATATGTAAGATATTACTACTATCATATATGAATTTTAGTCAACAACGTCTTTAATCCTCACCTCATAATATTTACGGGAAGCACAAATCGACGATAGCTTCATATAACACAAACAACGAAGCTTTAGAAGGTTTGAGAATGGTCTTACGAGAAACTGCAGAACTTCAGTGCAGGAATCACCTTTCGTTACGGTCTCTCAGTGACAGGAACGGAATTTTTTGGGAAAGAAACCATCAGAGGAAGCTGGTCGTTGATCGTTGGTCGGATTTCATTGAGAATTAAAAGAAGCTTTGAGAAGCTGAAATTGGTACTCTATGAAGAAACTGGAGCAGAATTCTGAAGACTAGAAGCTGCATACGAGCCATGGGAGTCTTGAGAACCAGTGGAAAAGGTCACCAACTCACTCCATCATCGTTGACTTAAAAATGGCTTTTTGATAGATGAGAAGAAGAATAATATAGGAGATTAGGTCTAAGGTGGAGAATGCAAATATAGGCTCCAACTTTGTATTTTTTTTCCGGCCCATATAAAATTTATAAGCAAGAAAATGCCGAGCAAGTATAGATAAGAATTTAGAGTATAGGTAAGAACTTTCTTATTTCTGAATGCCACAATTCGACCAACACTCGACCACTCAGATTTAAGAACAGAATACTATCTTTTTGAAAAAAAAATTAATTTGAAAATTCTTACTTAAAAAGAAATTTCCAAACATATGAACACAAATTATAGATAAAAATGCTATGCTTTACTGAATTTATGCAAATCAACACACGTTTACCACAGAAATTTCTTCTATTTTTAAATAAAAACATATCAAATATTTATTAAAATATATATTGAAAAGATAAAAAGTTGTTATAGGAGAAATGCACATAAACAAACTTATAGAACCAAAAAGTAGAAACAGAAGTGGTCATATATATTTACAGCTAAAAAGTAAACAATAAAAAAAATTATTAGCAACGCATATAATTGTAATTTTTAGTAATTGAACAGCACTAGTTGTATATATACTATTCACTTATTGGAAAATAGTTTCATTGAATTAAAGAAAAAAACATATATGAAAGAAATTGTAATTCATTCCTTTTAATATTAAGATAAACATACTATAATAAAAATAACAAAATACACTTTGTTAAATTTAAGATCAATTTAAATTAAAGTAGGCTAAATATTTTGAAATACTTACTAGAACTGATAATAAATTTATGTAATTCTTTCAGATACTAACCCGCCCGTAGGGCGGACCAACTCTAGTATCTTTATTTTAATGTTAGCATCATTATAATTTATAAATTTTTTTTTTTGAATTTCAATAAAAGAAACGGATGCATGTATTTTCTTAATTTAGAATATAATGAAATAAATTTATTTTATATTGTATACAAACTATACAATCAAAAATATTTCTTTCTATATTTCGAAGGTGTTTTCTATTTTATTATTTCAAATAATGAACTTAGTGTAACAAAATATTGTTAGAATATATGATATGTATTAGCAACTTATAACACATTAAATTATATATTAAACATAAACCATTATATATTAATAATGTTGATCAAGACATATATATGAACAACATTTTTTCAAATTTTTCAGAGGGGGAAGAGTTTTATCTTTTGTTTTTTTTTATGTTACATATTTCTCTTCGATCTACGGATCGAGTTGTTTTGTTTCGCTAAGGCGATTATCTGTTTTCGCATAGGCTGTTTCGCATAGGCGATTTTGATGTGTTGTTTCATCCAATATCGGAGTGCTTGTCATTCTCATCTTCTCTGATATGGTTGAACGTGAATAAAAAAGTTCTGATTGTTCTAATCAGACTCTTAGACCCTCGCTTTCCACCCAGATTGATTTCGATCCCGGCAGTGATTGATCGGATACCTTAGATCATCGATCACCTTAACACTCCATAGTTGAATCAGACTTTTTTTGATAGTATAGCCATTTGGCTTGAAAAAAGCATCTCTGACTGGGGTTGAGCGGGTTCGAAGGATTTTGCAGTAATATCCATGGAGTTGATCAAGAAGAACTGGCGTTTATGACGGTTCAGCAAATGGTCCTTTTCCTAATTGACTAAAGCTTCCTCTGTTCTTAAACTTCGGCGAGACAAGTTATTTCTGATCAAGAGCTGCGGTTAATGGTGGAGAGGCATCCTCAAACGAAGATTAACAGTTCAGCAGGTGCAATCAGCCGACAGTACAAGCTCAAAAGTTTTTCATCCCATGGTGGCGCGTGAATCTCGTCTCAACAACATGCAGAAGTCTGGATGACGTGTGTCCTTCTCTTCTTCTTTTCTTTGACGTGTGGCAGGATAACAGGATTAGGAAGCGATGTTAATTTATGTATTAAATTAGGTTTTCATGGGCTGGTTATATTGTTTATTATAGTTAAAATGAACCGTTGTAATCTGAGTCTGTATTGCCCATTGGGCATTGCTTTAATAAAAAGCAAAAGTTGACAAAAAAAAATTTATTGTAAAATCAAAGGTAAACACATATAAGAAGTTGAAATAAATGTTAGACGAGACAAACAAAAATGTTAGCACATAAGTTACAAACAAAATATCATTTTGGTTGTCTGAATATATATAGGAAATATGAGTAACCACTACTATATAAAAAAATTTAAAAGATAACCGATTTTAAATTTAACCAATAAAAATAAAAAAAACATCTGTACTGTCAAACTCTAATTACGTTATTAGATGTAATCGAACGAGGTCTTCAAGGTTAAAACCAGTGAATATAATTATCAGAAAGGAGACCATAACCACGACGCTATAGCAAATGATAATCGATTCCATTCCTTTCGTGAATTCTTCTTTAAGTAAACACTTGAACAAGGTTCACCATCCGAGCCCTTTTAATATTAATCCATGATAAGAAGTAAGATCTAAGCCCATTTCGTTGTTTTTCTTGTCCTTTCAGCTTCTACAAGCCTAAAGTCTTCGGGAAATATGTACAGAAAGGATCTTCCTCTTCTGTCAACAAAAAATATTTAAAAGGGTTAATGTGTTGTCCAAAAAAGAAGAATATAGTTTTTATTTCGTTGTATATAAAACAAAACATTATAGAATAAAATAGTATTTCATTCTGTAAATTTTATTAGATAAAATTTAACTCCTTTAAAATAATCAATTTATTTTTAGTTAGTTTTCAAATGTACATGTTTTTCACTCATCTCACCTAAAATATCTATGCAGAAAAATCTCATCATTTTATTGTACCCTATTGCGATTCCTGTTAGAATGGGTTGTTTACACCGTGTTTAAGTATTATCAGCGGTTGACCCTAGACCTAAGAGATTATTTGGGTCGAAGATTCAGATACCGCTTGATTAACTAAAAAAAATTATAACAATAATTCAAAGCCTACAATTTTATAATCTATTGTATTTGAGGGTATATAAATATAGAAATGACAACTCTTCAGAAGAATAGATAGAGATCCATTGGAGCTAGTTTGACACGCAGAAAGTGAATGTCAAGCATGGTTTGATGCTAACGAAGCGGTACAACCAGTGTTACAACCAGTGGTTCAAGCTAATATCCCTGAGATAGCCCAAGTCATACGTTTGGGTAATATATGCTTGCTAGATGGATCTTGGACATCTTCTGCTCACTTTAGTGGATGCGGCTGGGTATGGATGGACAGTGCTGAGAATATTCAACTTATGGGAACAAAGAATTTCACTCGACGTGAATCAGCTTTGCATTCGGAAGTAGAAGCACTGCGGTGGGCGATGGAAAATATGTTTCAACATTCAACATGCCAGAGCTTTGGAACAGACTGCAAGGAGCTGATTGCAATGATAAAAGACCCTCAAGATTGGCTAAGCTTTGCGACAGAATTGGAGAGAATAAAGACATTACAGATATGCTTCCCGGACTTCAGCATCTTTTATGTTCCACGGACGCGCAATCAGATTTCAGATTTTTTAGCTAAGACTGCAAGATCCTTCCATAGGGAGTTACTTTTTATTGGTTGTTCTATTCCGGTTTGGTTACCCAGACCACCTCAAGTTTGAGTAATAGAATGGCCTTTTGACGTCAAAAAAAATAAAAAAAATACATAAAAGAGCGAAAGGAACCAAAGGACTGGTCAAGTTTCGTAATGGAATAAGAGGGCATTCAAGCTCTACAAATATGCTTCTCACAGTTCAAGATTTCACAATAGCGCAAAATGAAGTTAATGATTCTTTATCTAAGAATACACGTTTATTTCATAGAGAACTTTGTTACATTGGTTGTTTTATTCTGATATGGTTATCCAAATCTCCTCAAGTTTGAGTGATATATTAACCGTTTGATGTCAAAAACAAAAATACATGAAAATGTTTGTAGGTACTATTAGGAAAAAGTAATTCAAAATTTATTATTATTATAGAAAATTTCGAATTTGTTTCTATTAATAATTTATCATCGTGTATCTATTCATAAATAGATAATAAAAAGCTTAGCTTAAAAATAAGTTATACATTAAGTATTATTGTCAAGTAAATACACAAATACTTTATTTGAAATCATATAAATGTGTCATTGATAATATTGTTTAACTCAGATCCATTTCTTTACCAGTATTAGTTTTGATGCCAGAAATTTATTCTCTCTTAAGTTTTTTTTTGTTCAAATCTCTCCAAGTATATTAAAAGTTTATGTTGTTTATATGACTATATATGACTACATTGGTATTGAATTAAGTATCTGTCGTGAATCAATTTATGTACTTTCTTTATAATCCATCCAAATTCCAACTCATATAACCGCTAGATCGAAGTTCGATAATAGAATATATTACAGTATATGTAATAATTACGTGTACCTGTAACGTTTGATTGAGTATGAAGGCATCTCAAATCAATGATAAGTCCAAAAATGTCAAATTTGAGCAATGATAAAAGTCTGAATATGCCAAATTTGATCACGGGAGAGAGTTCATGCATTTTATAAGATTATCTAACTGGAGTAAAGAATAAGTCAAATAATTAGAATTAAAAAGGTATAATTTAAAACTGGTTCAGTTACAAAAAAAATAAAAATAAATTTAAAACTGGTTTAATTTGATCAATTAATCAGTAATTAGTTCATCAAAAACTGCAAATGATGCGACATGTTTTATTTCCCCGATGACCCGGTTAAGTTGTCTGCCTTAACTCAGTCTTAAATGGAAACTTGTTCGTCTCTATTTGACTATTCGTAGATACCACTATTCACTTTATTTTCTAATTTAAAATAAATTTTAGAATAAAAGTGTTTTAATCCAATGATATTCTATTTTTCATACTATAATAGAATAAAAAATATGATTAAATCTATATATAAAGTAACTTATTTTTTTGGATCGTCATTCTATTTTTTATTCTAAAATATAATATCACTAGAGCAATAATCAACTCTATTATAGAATTATTCTAAAGTTATTCTATTTTATAGAAAATAATAGAATAAACACAATTATAACAACACCAAAAAATAGTAGTACAACACCAAAACATTTTTAAAAATAAAGATAAAATCAGCAGAAAATAGTACACAAAAAGTTGAGTGAGTATACTAATTTTTATATACTATTATTAATGCTAATTGTTAGTGATTGATAAAGTATATATACCTACTACCAATGATATCCTTTTTTTTTTTGATAAGTAACGTATGATATTCTTTCTGATCTTTTATATTGTAAAGTTGAGAGCCATGTTATAAGCCATAAAACATTTTTACGTCATGTCATAAGATATTAGCAAACGTACTGGGATCAGTAGGAGAGTAAGCAGAGCAAAGCACAAACTTCTCAAGTTATATCGAAAGAAAAAGTGAGCAGACACATGCAATTTTGCTCTGTTTCTTAAATTATTGTCAAATTTGTGTTTTAATAAAGTTGAAATTGATTATTTTAGGAATAATTGGAAAAATGAGACATTTTGAACTTGCGTTTGTCCCACTAGGACTTTTTTTAGTTAGTTTGAGAATAAGAGTAATATTACTGTTAATACCATAATACCTTCAGATTAACCAAATTAAAATTCTAATTAAAATATATGATATTTATAAATTCAATTTTAGATATTAAAAAAAATATCGAGAAAGATAAAAGGGGCAAAACTTAATTTTACCCTAATTCGATTTTACCTTGTCTTCTTCGATGAGATGCTCAATCCTTCTATGACGATTTTGGCTTAAGAGCGAGGCTAGCTTCTTCATCAGTATTCTTTCCACTTTCTTTCATACATATTCTTCCACTTCCTTTCGTCTTTAATCTCTTTTTCGTATACCTCCTCAATTTTCTAAGACAAAAATCAACGATATCTATTTGTTCTTTCTCTAAGGGTTTCGTGGACGATTCTTACTCAAGCATCATCAATTTCATTAAAACCTAACGATTCTTCAGAAAAGGTATGCGATCTCTTCTCTAGATTTTTATAACCCTAAATTGTTTTAAGAATCGATTTGTCATCTATTTTAAACAGAAATTAGTTTATCATCTTCTACACTTCGATTCAGTCACGCATGTTATTTTTTTTTGTATTTGTAGAGTATTGATTTAGGCTTTGGTTTTGTGAAAGGGGGACAATTCGGGTCTTGATAGTAAAGCGGATGAAGACGATAGAGAGCTAGGATTCATGTTACATGTTGGGTTGTTGGCCGATTGTAATGTATGTTGTTCTTTGAGATCTTAGAAATAGGTGGAACATATGTTCTAAAATATGCAGATTGTAGAAGTAAAAGTACATTTATTTATATTTCTTTCGTTGTTTGTGCTCTCATTACAATTTTTTTCTTCACTTGTAAGTATGTTAGAGGAGTTACCTAAACGACTTTTTAAGGGGGGTGAGGAGATCCAAGTGAACCACATCAATAACAACTGTAAGTTGGTACACATTATGGGAAATTTGGAAGCATGGCTACCAAAGGAGCTGAAAAAAAGTGAAGAAATATCGGGTTTTTTCACAGATATTTGCCTTGCATGATAATGGAATGGGTTGCTCTGCGAGGGTGATACACAGCTTCCTGTGTAGGGAGCTGATCACTTTCATAAATCTTGAGCTTTGGTTTGTATTTGCGAGGCGACCACTCTGATTTTCATCGCAAGAGTTCCACGCAGTAACATGGCTGGAGTGCAACACTTGTCTTTCACATAAGGAATTCGATGTCTGGGAAGATGATTGTGGTTTCTGGAGAAAAGTGCTGAAGGGAAAAGAGGAGATTTGTATCTTGAACCTGTGGAAGAAGCACAACGAATCTATTAAGAAGTGGAGTAATGTTGATCGAATACTACTGATCTATCTTTGCATCATTATTTATGTAGTTTTAGCGAGAGATGAGAAAACTAATATCCCTCTCAAATACATAAAGGTGGTCATGGACCTTGAGAAGCTTCGAAAGTTTCTTTGGGAATTTTCAGCTTTGACCATCTTCTAGAGTCAGCAGCCAAAACTCGTGACACACTGAAGGAGAAGAAAGTTAGTTATGTGTTAGATGGCTTCTCTTACGCCTCGCCCATTTGGGCAATGGAAGCAATACCAAAGGTTGGAAAGTTGTTTGAAAAAAACTCGACAAATGTTTTAAGGACGGTTCTTGATGCATAAACTGGATGGAAGCTGCAAAAGTGTCATATGAGGAGATCATTCGGTTGGAGAACATATTTGCACCCGAGGTAATAATTTCAGTTTGAAATAAGTTCATTTGGTTTGAAATGAGTTATGAAAATATAAATTTGTTTACTTTTCATGTGTAAGATGTCATCTATCCGTACATCTCATGGACATGGAAAATATGGATGTATTTGACAATGATGACTTTTTCAGAAAAAGTGGTGGTGGAGGATGATAAAGTCAATTGGCTCAATACAATGATGGAGTAAGTATGACTTCAGTAACTATATTTGGGAGTTTAAAGACACTCCAGAGGTTGCTTTGGAGCTTGATTACAAAAAAGATTAGAATGATGAAGATTTTCGAACTCAAAAAGGATCTGAGAAGGTTGGCTCGACAGCTAAAAAGAGAAAGAAGAGATTTCTGGATCATGGTGTGGAAAAAATGAAGCATAATGTTCTTTCTAGTAGACCAAATCAAGCAGGGTTTGATGAAGATATGAAGGCTTTTATGACTTAGTTGTTTGAGCAGAAATATTTAGCAATAGAACAGAGGGTAGAAGAAGCAAATTGGTGACAAATTTGAGGAAATGGAGTCGAAGGCTTAAGGATTCTCTTAAGGAAGTCAGAGTTGCAACAGATCAAGGAGTGCCACGACGAATAACACACACTAGTTTTCTCCATTTTCCTTCATGTTATTGTCGTCTGTGTATACTTGGTTTGCATTTGTGTTTGTGTTTGTATTTGTGTTTGTGTCATCTAGGTATCGGCTTGAAATTTTGATGTGTCACATGTCTCGGTTTGGAAGTGTGTTTGGTTTGTAAGTTTCTTGTTTGAAAGTCCTATGTACGTAAACCATTTTGTTTGTAAGATTATGGAACTTTTTGTAAAATATTTATGTAAAGCTTGTGTATTTTGGTGTTGCTTATTATTGTCTTTTCTTGAATTAATAGGATGCATCAGAAACTTTATTCGATGTGGATTTGAGTCAAGCATCAGATATAATTCAAAATATAGGTACTTAAGAGTATCTACACAAAACAATGGGCGGAATTTCTCAAGATTCGTCTGTTCCCGGTTTTGATTTATCGCAACCAAAAAATTATGAAGAAACACTTAGGATTGGTCCTATTGCATTTAAAGGATGGCTGATATATTGAATTAAAACAAACATATGTGCGCGTGCAAGAGTCACCTTAGGATTAGATCATGAAATATGTCGATCCATCCAGACATTCAGCATGCAGAGTCCTGTTGCATATTTTATCCTTACATCGAATATACCACCATTTTCTCGTGGATTTGAGAACGGGGTAATCAAAATGATCTTCATCGCACAAATTTTCATTGTTGCCTTCAACACACTTTTACTTCTTAAATTTGATCCTTCTTTACGAAATCAAGTAACCAAGATTGGCCATCGTTTTCACTATTTCCATTGTTTTCACCCCTTAAACCAGCATCACCTCAACCATCCTCAGCAACATGATCCTTCCTTTCATCACAACTCCTTTGACGGTTTGACAAAGTCTACTCGATTTATTTCAGGAACTTCATCATCCTCAAAATTACTTGAATCACACGGCTTCTTATTCAAATCAATATTGAATCGTTCCTTTTGATTTACACCATACCAGAGAACGTGACACACAAGCATATAGACGAACCCTTCTTCGCATAGCGCACAAAATTAGATATTTTTCGATCATTGATGATAATAATGGGAGGCTTTCCTCTTTGAATCACCATCTCATAACTGAACTTGACATTAACGACATTATGGTCCATTACATAATCCTCACACACCATGATCTTCACCTGTTCCAACAAAGTAGTAGTTTCCAATGTTACCATTCAATCACACCTTTCTTTGTCAACCACACAGAATTCCACTGGTCACTGAAACTAGATATCCATATACCAGATTTAACATAGATTAAAACAATGTTGTGTCGATAGAGAGAAGAGGTGGTCAGATCGATGAAGAAGTAAGAGAAAAAGAGAACGAAAGAGAGAAAGATCGTGGGAGAAAAGATGATGTGTGAGATTTAGGGTAGATTTCATGTAGATAAATTTAGAAAAGGTATTAACCGAAATATAGAAACTTCCATATTTTCGTGATGCAGATAGAATATGTATCCTATGTAGAGTAGAGCAGTATATAATGGGTGAAAAATCTATTCTTTTCCACGCGTAGCATTAGGTAATAGCTAGAACAAGTTATGACACATAAACAAGAGAAGGTAAACCGTAGAATTAACTATAGAATATGTATTCGAGCTCTATGTCGACCAACGGTATCTGGCCATAATACAACCAAACGAATTATAGCAAGGTAGAATATATAATAAAATTTTGTTTGCTTTATATACTAAAGATAGATCACTTTATAATACTCCGATTTCTAAAGTAAGTAGACGAACATAATGAGTATTCTATTCTCAACTAAGACATTAAATAAAATATGATTTCACTTTTTTTTAAGTTAAAAAAAAACATATGAATAGTCCTACTTTTGTTTCTAATAGTTTTCATATTTTTGAAAAGTTTAAAATTTAATTTACTATTTTTTCCTTTACCAAAAGGTATAACATGTCTAAATAGCCTAAAGTTTTCCTACCAAAAAAAAAAAATAGCCTAAAGTTTTGAAAGTTTTAGTGGAACAAACTTAAGTTAAAAGTATCCCATTATTTCAATTCTCTCATGATTTTATCTTAACAAAAATGTGACATATGTTATACAGATTGATGACAAAATTAGTAAATACACTTTCTTTTGCCTGTACTCGGAGATGGTCGAATGTTACAAGTGATTCATTCTTATAACTAAATAAATAAAACATGTTTCCCTGTTTTTTTGGATTGACAAATAAGGCCGATATAAACAACAACATCGCTTGGTACTTTTATTAATCAAATTCAAAAGAAACAAATACAACAGATATAGATGAACAATGAAGAAAAAGAAGTACGAACTTGCCGATTACACACAGAAAGACCGATACATAATCCATATTATTGCATGATGAAAGTTACGTTCACCATTTAAAACAATCCACGAGAAATACAAAAAAGAAAAAAATCACACCAATTAAAAAACCACAAGAAGATAAGGTAATAAGTTCACGCATTCGTAAACCATATGATTTGTTTTTGTAAGGTTGGCTTTAGATAAGTACTCAACTTATGCGCATTGGAAATTCTTTGGAGCTTTTCTACTACAAACATTGAGGAGTACGCTCAGATTGATGGGAAGGTTAAGTTTGATGCCAAGAATGTTAGCCTTGAGAACGGTACAGAGACAGACCGCAGCCTCAAGGTCAGCCAAGCCTGCAATGAGAGAGCAGCATGGCTTTACGGGTGGGTTTCCCAATGTTAGGTCCACTAGTTTGAGCACATTAGCGCAAACACCTAGCTGTAGGGAATCTCTAGGACAAGAGCCTGTGCTTGGGGTGCTTGGGGTTGTTGGGGTGGTTGGGGTGGTTGGGGTGGCTGGGGTGGCTGGCGTGGGGATGCACTTGTAGCATGTAGCGGAAGTGTAAGTGAAGAGGAGGAGGTTGACAGCAAGGAAGAGTGCAAGAGAGGTTCTTGAAGCCATTTGTTTGTAGCGGAACTGTTCTAACAAAGACTCAAGAAGTAGTGTGTTTAATTTTCTTTGAGATCCGGTGGAGATAAATGGTGGGTGTTACTTGGTATTTATAGAATTTTCGTTAGGAGAGAAATGAAAAGGTTTATTGTTATTTTACTACAGGAGACTAGTTGACTAATTTTTATATTTACAATTTGATTATAGAAGGAGACTTAATGGTCATTTTCCAAAATTAGCTGGCAATCATAAACATAATACGGTACTAATTAAATAATCTTTAGTTAGTAATAAACTGGAGATGCCAAAAATATTTGGTGGTAGATACTAGAAAATGCATAGTGAATAATATTATTTAGAAAAGATAATAATATTATTACCTATACAGGTTTTTGTTAGTTAGTGCTCCCAGTTTTGCGACATACATAGAATAAAACTTCAGAAATAACAATATTTGGAAGTTTAAAATTTTTAATTTTAGAAAAATATTAATCAATCAATAAATTAATATTTAAGAAAGACATTTCTTTTTAATAATTTTCGAAAATTGTACTTCAAAAATGTTATATAAAAATTATATAAAATAACATGCATGATTTTAAATTATGATTAATAATCTTAGTCATCATAATAGAACAAAATGTTAAAAACCCTACTAAATTATCCAAGTGAAAATGGTATATGTTCAATAGTTCAAAAGTTACAAGTAGTTGTTGGTACTATCCTTAATGGTGATGATAACATTGAGTTAATGCTATGGTTTTTTTTTGGTTAAAGAGCTAATACTATGATTCATTAGGAATTTGCCACGCAAGGGATTAGTGATCTATTACAGTTTTGGACAGAGTTCACAATTAACTAAATAGATGAACAGTCAAATTTTAACAAAAGAAAGAAAGGAAATGCTCACCAAATCAGTTGCAATAGCAATGCCGAATGATATTATATCATATTTTTGCCTACCAAAAAAAGTAACAATAAAAATAACAAATGTAATATCTCAATTTTGGTGGAATTCACATAGGAATAGAAGCAGTTGACAAAAAAATGGAAGAAGTTTGTACTAGTTGTCTGGAACATCATGGCCCGAAGGTAAGGACGGACTCCTTCCTAAATCCAGGTTGCGAGTTCGAACCCTGCCGGAGGGAACTACTTCATGATGTCTCTGGACACCCCCACACGGATATGGATCTATGCTTTAGGGTTCATTTGCATACCCGGAAAAAGTATATATCTGTGGGTTGCACCTCTCCTTGGAGATTAGTCTGGGTCCTTTCCACAGGCTCGGAATATCCACAGGTTAAAAAAAAAAAAAAATTCGTACTAGTTTTTTTTTGAGAATAAATAGCATAAAAAGAGAGAAATAGGTTTCATGATTTTGACAGATTTTATTATGTTTATGTTGGAAAAACAACTATAAAGGTTAATAGAATAACCCAAATCATTATTTTCATGTTTTTAAAGTCTGGTACTTCAGGGATTCGAACCCCATGGAACCAGTAAAATCATACTCGCATCATATCGCTGGCACAGAATTGTATCAGCTACATATGTGGTAAGAAAATAACTAATCAAATGGATGGACACAAGATCCTCAATATCAGTATGGTGTCAACGAAGAGAGGACACCCTCTAAGACCAAGAGATGAACTCCAAAAAAAGCCTTTACCATCTTCCGGAGGTACCAGCAAGCATACCATGTAGAGTAGATCTGAAGTGATTATAGGCAGCAAGTATTCACCGAGGGACCAAAGACGACCACTTTTCAAACTACACACCAAACCTCACGAGCCGAAAGCCGAGTCGAAGCACTATCTTCACCTTCATACCTCAACTCGAGACTCATCTCAGAGGTAGTGGAATCCTTCAGAGCTCACTTAAACACAGTGGAAAAGAACCTGTTTCTCGATGACACCTAAGAGAGACACGAGACCAACCACTGGGGTTGGACGACACACCAAACCCAGAGATGGCAAATATTCACCGCAAACCGGGAAGGAGGGTCGAACCTTCTCTCCATCACCATGAGCTGTGAAATTCGGAAGCAAGATCTAGCAAACGGAAAATCGATCTACTTCTTTGAAACCCTAAACGCAGACTACAACCACCATAACCCGCTCCCACAACCTTGCCGCGAAACCAAAGGAAGCAGAATCACCTCTGGACTTGACACTACTCTCGAGCGGAGATAAAACCGAAAGTGAAACACCACATCCAGAGGCATATCGGATGGGAAGAGAGAAGCCAGAGGAGGAGTACAGGAAAATCGAAGGAGAAAGGAAAGGGTGCCTCCCGGCGTTAAAGCTCATGTGCTAGCTGGACACCAGCGGTTGAAATGATAAAATCTTTTTCTTTAAGAGGATAAGGAGAGAGAAGAAACGTCTTTTCTAAAGTCTTACTATCACAGTTATATCTTATATATTAAAACATAATTCATGACTTTGTTCATGTATGATTTTTTTTTGGGACCATCCTCTAGAAAGTTTATCAAATTTTATATAACTTAATCATTATATCCTTTAATATCTTTATCTTTTATTAAAATACAAATAAATATTGTTTAAGAAAATTCTAAGAAAACCTTTTCAGAATCAGGATAAAATTTCTTTTAAATATATTAACTTACATTTTAATTATCATAAAATATAATTAGAATTTAAAATTAAATTTATTTTTAATTTATGAACAAAAATTAAATCATATAAATATTTTAATTCTATTTTAATGATAATAACAATTAAATTGGTTAATTTTCAAAATACATTTTATAAAGATCTTTAAAATATTTTGTTAGAAAGAAATATCCTTTCTGTTTCAAATAAAAATATTTACTACAAAATTAGTTTGTAAGTACAATATATTATAGTTTTTCTTTTAAAAATATTTTGTTGTTGTTCCTAACAGTATCTCAAAATATTTATTCTCTATTATGTAGATCCAATTTAATTTAACTTCCATATATAAATTTCAAATTTAGAAATAAAACCAGAAATTATGTTGGTAAGTTCCATATATTCACTAAAGCTAATAATATAAAATCTTTGTACCTACTTTAATAATGATATAGTTTAATTTTAAATAGAATTATTATTATGCGTTGATATATATTCAGTTATCGTTTATAAAATAAACATTCTATTTATTTTTATATATTTTATAATAATAATAAATCATGTTAAAATAAACTATTATATTGAACTAATATGATAAATTATATTAAATTGATAAATTTTTAAATTTATTTTCATAAATATAAATATTTATGTTAAAAATATAATATGATGACAGAACGGCTTAATATCTAAAATGAGTTAATCTAAAATAAATTAAACACAAAATAATTTTTAGATATGTTGTTTCATGCATATATTAATTTTTTCAGTAACTAGTTGCAAATACAATAAGATAAATATATAATAAGAAGTGACAAATGCATGTGATGATTTTAAAAAATTGATTAATTATAACATATAAACTATGAAATTATTGTATTTGAAATAGTTATACAAATATTTATATATATGATTAACGTTAAAAATGTATACCACCAATGATCAAAAATAAATATCTATGTATTTAAATTGAAAAAATATTCGCGCGGTTGCGCGGGTCAAAATCTAGTGTTTATGTTTAAATGACGAGCAATATGAAAAAGCTTTGTGGAGGTGTTGCTAGAGAGAACCATATCGTTACATACATCCGAGCATTCAGCTTGTTACTCGTATCTGCTCCCATATTTTTGTAAGGAGAAGTATTCTTCATATTTATATTGTATGTGTCTCAAAGAATTACGGCTGATCCAGCCGAATCAAGAGGTAACGGAGCAGAGGAATATTTTTGGAACATCCTGAAGATCTTGTCAAATGGTCATAACATATCGTACATACTCGATATGGGGAAAGTTTGGGTGTTTGACGGCGTAGATGATAGTTCCCATGCTTGTAGCTGGTGGACATTCAAAGATCGCGTGGGTTATATTTTCCTCTGGCTCTCCACATCTTAGGCAGTAATTATCACACCGCAGATTGCGATGTATTAAGTTCCTTGTTACTGTTACCTGTCCCGAAATTAATTGCCATATAAGATGGCGAATTTTCTGAGGTGCGTTCACTTTCCAAGCAAAGGCTTAAAGTTCAGTGATGCTAGGTTGTGTAACTTCAGTTTCCTCCTCCGCATTCAATATATTTGTAGCAACCCAATACCCAGACTTAACCGTGTATTGGCCGTTTTTAGTGTAACTCCAGCAAAAAGAATCCTTGCGATGCGTTGGGCTTATGGCCAAACTCATAATCAGCTGTATATCCTCTTGCTCAACATACTGTGCCAGTATCCTAGCGTCCCATTCCTTTGATTCCGAGTTCATAAGGCTACTTACAAGCATTTTTGGATTTACGACTGGTACCCTAGGACCGGCCGGCCTAGCTGGCGTCGAAGGAGTCCACGGATCCTGCCACAAGTAATCCACGGATTCTGCCAGACATTGATTTCATATCCTGAGTGCACTTTACTCCTAATACCCAAAAGCAAAAGCTTCTTCGCTGCTGAAATACTCGTCCACACGTAGGATGGATTATCCACCGCAGCAATTCTCAAGGGCGAACTGAGGCGGTAATATTTCCCTTTAAGGACTCTCGCTACTAATGAATTCGGATACTGAACAAGGCCCACAGTTGTTTCGCTAGCAGTGCTAAATTAAATTCATGGATCATGCGGAATCCCACTCCACCCTCCTCTCTAGGAGCACACATCTTTTCCCATTTAGCCCAGTGAATCCCTCTTTTTGGCGGGTTTGAACTCCACCAAAACTAATATCTTCTGGTATTCCCAGGTACTTTCCCATTCCCCCTTCACTCTGAATCCCGAGAGTGTCTTTGATTTGTTGTCTATCATTCACCGTGATCCTCTTACCAAAGAGTAATGAGGACTTCTCAAAATTAATGCATTGGCCTGACGCTTTTCCATACTTCCTGACTACTTTCATAACTTCTTCACATTCACGGGGCTCCGCCTTACATAAGAAAAGACTATCATCAGCAAAGAGAAGGTGTGATACCGAGGGGCTAGCGCGTGCGACGCGCATCCCCGTTATTTTCCCTTGATTCTCTGCTTGATTAAGAAGGCTAACGAGCGCTTCCGTGCATAGAATAAATATGAAAGGAGAAAAAAGATCTCCTTGACTTAAACCTCTCCCTGGAACAATATTTCCCCTTGGTTCTCCATTCATCAGGACTTTATACTTAACCGAGGTGATGCATCGCATAATCCAGCCAATCCAAATCTCTGAGAAACCCATCTTCCGCATAACCGCCTCGATGAAAGACCATTCCATTCTATCATATGCTTTACTCATATCTGTTTTGATGGCCATTATCTTGACTCTCCCAGCTGGTTTAGTTCTCAGCGCATGGAACATCTCCTGAGCTATCATTATATTGTCAGTTATCTGTCTACCCGCAACAAAGACTGACTGGGTTTCACATATTCTTTGAGGAAGAACCTTCTATAATCTTTGGCATAAGACCTTAGATATAATCTTATAGCTGACATTGCACAGGCTGATCGGTCTGAACTTAGACATTTCATTGGGCTTCTCCGTTTTAGGAATTAGGCAGATATTGGTATCATCCCAAATCTATATCAAACAAGTTTTTCACAACAGAAAAATCCGCCACTTTCACTATATTTTGTTTCTATAACTTTCAACCACAACTGGACTTGATTATATTTAAGGAAAATTGTCAAAACGGAACAAAAATTCAGTATGGTTATCCTTTTAGTATAAAAACTTTTGTGTCCATTTTTTCTCTTTTTTACCCTTTCCAATTCTAAAAGTTAATGAAATAAATAGTTTTATGAGTCAAAAAAAATTGTAAAAAATAGAAACAATTGATAAAACACCCATATACACAAACTGAAAGTATAATTTATCTTCTACGAAAAATTGGTTAGTAGAAAGTGAATTCTAGATTAAATAAGTTCGTCTACTTTTTTTTAAACGAACAATCTACTTTTACTTAAAGTTATAAATAGGGGGAATGTGAATTCTACTAATTGTAAAGATAGCTATTTTTCTCTCGAATGAACTTCTACTTTTCTGTCGAATGCAACTTCTATTTTTATTACGTATTCTACAACTCCCGAAATGTGAAATCTAGACATTACTCTGACGGCTACATTAGGTAGAATCTGCTTATGAGATTTTTGTCTTCGTTCTATGCAGTGTAAAAAGTGTCTTCTACGGATAAGAAAACCGGATTTTAGCGAAAATTTAGGAAATTTCATTTAAGAAAATATTCTAAAAATATTTGAAATATTCTAACTTCCTAAAATGTGTATATTTGGTCACAAAAATATTCTAAAAATATTTGTAATCTTTGTGATTGCCTAAAACGTTACAAACATATATTTTTGATTTTTTGATATGTTTACAAACATATATATATTCAATGTTTTTTTATTTATTTACAAACATATATCGACTACAAATTATATATGTATATTTATTTTTATTTTTACAAATATATTTATTTATAGAATTATTTGAAATTCAATTGTGTATATAACAGGGAATATATAAATGTTATTGTCCATGCTATGCATGAGAATATTTTATTTTTAATTTACATTATATGTTAAAAGTAATAATTGAATTTAAGTATATAAGTATCGTAAAAATATTAGTATATAAGTGTTACTTATTATATTTTTTTTTAAATACACAATTATTTATCAAATATGATTAGACATTTAAAATATTTAATCAAAGTTTAAGATATTTAAATAATTTATAAAATATTTAACATACACTAAAAATTGTTGAATATCGACTAGAAACTTTTAGTCAATATTTTGGAAATATCTGTTTGTAAATTTAAATGTAAAATTTTTATAAAAAAATAAATATTAAAAAAAATTTGTGTGCTCTTTATGTTAATTAAATTTTTATTAATATATTCATTTGTTTTTATTAATGCATTTATTTATATAATTATTTTGAATCCAATTGTTTATATCAAATTTCTTATATTAATATAAAACATTAATGTATTATTTTTTATTTTTATTAATAGATTCTAAAATGTTGACTTAAAATTATATATATAAAAAATATTTTTAATTTAATTTTTATTTTTAATTCGTTTTTTAATATTTAAATACTTTTAAAATGTATTTATTTGATTAATTTTATTAATCAGGGGTTAGTTTTGGGATTATGAAAAAAAAATATTAAATAGACACTTTAATGATAGTATTATATCAAAAGGACAATCATGTTGAATTTTTGTTCCGTTTTGACATTTTTCCATTATTTTTATAGGTTTTGGCTAATTCTCCATGATATATAACCAAAATAGGTGAATGGATACATTTACTTAAGGGGGATGTGCAATCGATTTGAAATACAAAAGTAGATCTCTTTTTTTTAATCAAACAAAAGTAGATCTCATATTTAATCAAATGCAAAATTAATTTAAAGAGGTGACAAATTATTATTTACTCTTTATGACCAAACAAAAAACCAAGAAGTTAGTTTATGATTTCCTCCTTTGAAAGTCTACATTTGACAGAAAGAAGTTTACAATGTGTAGACTTCCTAAGAACTCTACATATTAGACTTATTCTGAAGTCTACGTTGTAATTTGATATAATAATTTTATTTTTAAAATGTATAAAACAAAATTTGTGTGAAATTTATTATAAACCATCAATACAAGAACCAATATGAGGTATATGAATTAAAATTTAATACGATTAAAAAAATTAAAATAATGTATATTGATTTGATAATCATGTGTTCAACAATGCCTATGATTTTTTTAAAATATAAAATTTCATTAAATCAGCTCAAAAAGGGGATCGGAACAGTAACACTGTTGCCGTTGCCGGTGAAACAGTGGCGGTTACAAAGATGTATGTATCTTTAAGGTTAGATTTTCGATTTATATTTTTTTATTAACTTACATTACGTTTAAATGTTTAGTAATTTATACTTTACAATATTTTATATTTGATACATAATGAATTAAGAGTTTTGGTTAATGGACATTTAGGATTTGGGGTTTGTAGTTTAGGGTTTAGTAGACTATGAATTCTACTTTATTTAGCTATAGTAGACTTCGCTTTTAGTGTGTAGTCTACTAATGTTAAATATTACAAAAATTATAATATTTTTAAATTAAATTACTTTTGTGTCTGGCCAAAATAAAATAAGAGATTTTATATGTAGTCTACGTTTTTTCCTAAGATCAGTAGACATTTTATGTAGTCTACACTTTAAATGGTTTTTGATCAATATTTTAACAATCTAGTCAACCACAAAACTAACATATCTTTGTAGAGTAGATTTCATACGAAGTCTACAAAAAAAATCAAAATTCTGGTCAAATGCAAAATTGACCTCTTATAGATTTCCGATGAAGTCTGCTATTAAAAATCAAAATTTTGGTTAAATCCAAAACTAATCTCTTATATGTGGACTTCTTCGTAAGTCTTTCATATTTTTTTTTTGTTTTCAACGATAAAGACATAGAATTCTAGTAAAGGCTGCATTGCAAAAATATAAGTTTGGTCAATTGTAAAGCTAACTTGTGCGTTGACAAGCAACCGCTTAGTAAGTCTATAGATATGCGTAGACATACAAAACAGTCTACTATTGCGAAAAATATTTAAATAGTAGCGAAAACCATGTAAATAGTTACATTTTTCGGTGTAAGCTCATTTAAAAAAAAATCACCGTCCAAACTTTGAACATGAGCAAAAAAAAACTTTTTGACGATTTTTTTGGTGAAAATCACCAAAATATAAAATTGGATCTATGAAAATGAAAGTTCTGAGTGGTTTTAGATGAAAGTGAAAAGAAAATGAGAAGAAATGAAGTTTTGTTGGTGTATAATGAAAACAAAAGAGATGGAAATTGAATGTTTGAGCTTTAAAAGATTTAAAATGATTGTTTATGGTGGTTAGAGAAATTGATGTTAGTGTCATTTTTGTAAATATGAAAAATGTTTAGGGTGTTTATGTTTTTTGTAAAAAAATTTAAAGAAAAAATTGTAATGACATTTTGTAAATATTGGAAAATGTCTGACTGGTGACCATTCGGGAAACAAGAGGAACAAACAGAAAAGGAATATACGGGAAAAAAATAGCAGGAATGAAAATGAATGGTTGTTCCTTCTCAAATTTAACAAGGAATAATTTTATCCTTTAATTCTCTACAAAAACAGGAACGAGAGGGAATGAGAATGAATTATTATTCCTTGCGAATGGTTATTTTTTATACGAACGTTAGGGAATGCATTATTCCCCATCATTCCCCGGTCACCATTCATACCCGTCGAATTTGACATCAATTTTTGAGTCATTTTGCAAAATCCATTTTATTTAAACACCATTTTATTTAAACACCATTTGGGCGTATTTAGAATGGAATGATTGTTCTTTATTCGTTCACGATTGTCCATGTGAACATATCTTAATCCTTCAACGAATTCCTTTGTCACGGGGCAAACTTATAACACAATTATTTTAAAGCATTATTTAGTTAATACTTAATCTCACACGAAGACAAATTTCTGGCTTCTTTTAAAATTGTTAAATATCCGTTCAACTTTTTAAATCCCAAATTGATAAACTAGATTAAATAATTCCATATAACAAGGGTTACAAGAAAAAAATACTATAAATATTTTGTCAGTAATATAATATGTGGGTTTTTAGTTCAAATTGTGACAGGACGTTTTGATCTCATGTAACCAGCTCTATAATTTAAGAGTTTGTGGAATGAAAGGCAAATCTACTAAACAAAAAGTTTTTTTTTTAATTTCTAGGATTTGTCAAATTATTAGATGATTTATAAAAAAAAATTGAAATAAAATCAAAATTCAATATTGTGAAAAAAATTAATTCTTTTTGTTTGAGATTAAGAAATTTCATATTAGTTTCTGAATCACAAGTTTGAAAAGACAGCTACCTTCAGTTAGGGTTCATACAAATCAAATATCCAGTTCTTTAAAGTATTTGTGATCCGATATGTTTTGTCCGAATAATCAATTATTTGATTCTGTTTGATCTATTGCTACTCGGATCTCCGGAAAATTATATATTTTTAACCATATATCTGATTTTAACCGTACAAATAAAATAATATTTTAGTACAAATAAATGTTATTTATTTTTCAAACTCTAATAACTAAAATAATCAATTTAATAAATAAAAATTGTAAAAATACTTAAAATGTAATAATTATACTATATATAATACTTTAAATATATGTATATAATATATCAGATATCTGTTTCTAAAAATATTAGTACGTATTTGTGATTTGTTTCATTTCTTATGGATATTAAATATTATTTTCTTTATTTTTGTAAAATTATGCATCTTCGGATTTTTCATTTCGAATCGAAACGAATAATGAATCAAATCAAAATTAAGAGATATTTTTCTAGCCCTGCCTTCAATATGATTAATTTATAAGAAGATATAAAGTTGTTAGATCCAGCTATATTATAGTATATAAAGTTATTATAACGACAAAATCAGCCATGTTAGTTTCTCTATCGAATTATATGTTTCGTGTATTGGTGGTATCTGTTTTATAAGGTCAAGGATGCCAAATATTTGGTTCACGGGTAGTAGCTATAGGAGAGATATAAAATACAATTATTCCATCGACGATTGTAATATGATAATCATCATGCCAAATCATTATTCAGTAAAGAAATTGATTGGTTAACTATTTTCTTTATCTGTTATGTTTTTCGAACTTCGACATTTTTCACATTCCAACAGCACAAAATGGAATTGTTGATTCTCTAGATAATTGTTGATTCTCTAGATAGGTACGCACTATCTTTTTATAGAAAACTTTGATACATTGTTTGTTTTATTTGGGTCTGTTTATCCAGAATATCTCAGGTTTGAATAATAGAATAGCTATTTGGTGTAAAAAAAACTATTTTCTTATGTGGTTTATAGTTTTTTGTTTGTTTTTGAATTTCTGTTAGTTAAAAAGCATCATCGGCATTTGATTAAAATAACCCAATAGAAATCTTATCTATTAAAATAGAAGTCATGACTTATTTCATGTGTGATTTTTTATTTGGACCACCACTTAGAAAATTGCTTAAACAATTTTTTGTATAAATATTTGAATTATTTTAAAACCAACTAATCAAAAAGATATTCTTTTATTTTCTTTAAATTTGCATCTGAATAAAATCTTTTCATACTTTTTTACAATATAAATTTATTTTTTTTCATTAAAATAAACCTTTTATTTTAATTATTTAATTAATTTAGTATTTATTTAAAATATAAATATATTTTTAATTTTTCACTAAAAACCCTTAAAATATTTTATTTATTTCGTCTTTGGAAAAATGTATATTTCATTTTTTCACTAAAACAAACCTTTTAAATATCTAAATAATTTTAATTATAATTAAAGCAATGTACAATTTTTTATTAATTTTATGATATTAATTTGATATAAATATTTTTCAATTAAATCTTGGATCTCTAACAGATATGATTTTCAATTTAAAACTTTGTACCATATGATTAAAAAATGTGCTATCAATATGAACAATCGGTTTACAAATGCTATTTTGATAGTACAATCGATTTGTGTTATTAAATATAGAGATCAGTTTAATTTATATTTTAATAATAGGAGTATATGAATACTTTGTATAAATGTAATCATTCTTATTTCTATATAGACTAAGTTTATACATTATTCATTAATGCCATTATTTTTGTACTATTTTTATCTTGTGAAGTTTTGAAAGTGCAATATGTATTGTAATAAATTATGTCATTAACTTAAATGACTGACAAATGATTGAAAAAAAAATATTTCATATTTCATATGTTTATTTCCAATCCGTTCATCATCAATTGTAGTGGCAGGTATAAATGTTAAATGTATAATGTGATGTATCATAGATGAAAAATTACCAAAAAACAAAATTAACACCGAAAACTCATTGTAAATAATCCAAGAGTTATGGACTAATACAACCAAAAGACTAAAATTTAAATCACCAATACACAACATAATAAACCTAAATAAAAAAAAGACAGTGTATGAAAATGCAGATTTAAAATGACAATGACAAAGACGATACACTACCATTTTTGGTTCAATAATTTAATTGAAACAGACGTTTTATGAATTAGACTTAGTATAGGTTATTGAATCAAATATTTAAATCATACAAATAATTAGATATAACATATATGTATGGCCAAAAACTACATATAGGTTAACATTGATGTATGGCCAAAATCTAAAATACAAGTATACCCTCAATTAAATATCTAAGCTAGTGTTAAATTAAATGTCATTTCCCGTAAATCTTAAATATTAAAACAGAAGACACAACATTGATTCATGTGTGATTTTTTTAAAAATGAACCTAATGGACCTATTCCTAGAAAGTCATGTTACATTTAAATTGATTAGTTTTCAAAATACATTTTATATATTGATTGTTAGAAAGAAATATCCTTTCTGTTTCAAATTAAAATATAAATATCCTTTCTGTTTCAAATTAAAATATTCACTACAAAATTAGTTTGTAAGTACAATATATTTATAGTTTCTCTTTTAAAAATATTTTGTTGTTGTTCTTAATAGTTTCTCAAAATATTTCTTATCTATTATGTAGGTCCGATTTAATTTAACTTCCATAAATAAATTTCAAATTTAGAAATAAAACAAGAAATTATGTTGGTAAGTTTCATATATTCACTAAAGTTAATAATATAAAATATTTGTAACTATTTTAATACTGATATATTTTAATTTTAAATAGAATTATTATTATGCATTGATATATATTCAGTTACCGTTTATAAAATTTAAAATAACAATTCTACTTTATTTTTATATATTTTATAATAATAATAAATCATTTTAAAATAAACTATTATATTGAACTAAATATGATAAATTATAATAAATTGATAAACCATATAATACATGTATAAAAAATTTACATATCTTAAAATTTTGTATATGCAATAATATATTATCTTTTTGTTTGACATCAGAATAATATATTATCTAAAATGAATAAAAATAAAAATATTGCTAAAAGAAAATACAGCTTTGAAGGACGGAGGGGGGGGAAGGGGGTCAGAATTTAGTATAAATTAAACACAAAATAATTTTCAGACATGTTGTTTTATGCATATATTAATTTTTTTCAGTAACTAAATGCAAATACAATAAGATAAATATATAATAAGAAGTGACAAATACATGTGACGATTTTAAACAATTGATTAATTATAATATATAAACTATGAAATTATTGTATTTGAAATAGTTATATAAATATTTAAATATATGATTAACGTAAAAATGTCTACCACCAATGATCTAAAATAAAGATCTATGTATATAAATTGAAAAAATACACGCGCTGTTGTTTAGTATAAATTAAACACAAAATAATTTTCAGATATGTTGTTTCATGTATATATTAATTTTTTTCAGTAACTAGATGCAAATACAATAAGATAAATATATAATAAGAACTGACAAATGCATGTGACGATTTTAAACAATTGATTAATTATAACATATAAACTATGAAATTATTGTATTTGAAATAGTTATATAAATATTTAAATATATGATTAACGTTAAAAATGTCTACCACCAATGATCTAAAATAAAGATCTATGTATATAAATTGAAAAAATATCTGCACTGTTGTGCGGGTCAAGATCTAATTTCAGTTTAAAATAGACATTTGTCTATGCAAACGGTTCACATAGCCGATAGTACAACAAATTGTAATACATTAGTTCACAATGTCGTTTAGTAAGTTATAATCGTGATTCGTGACGTTGATATAAACTACTGTCTATCGTTATAATTCATAGACTGGTCGTACATTAGATTGTGATACTTTATGAAAAATAGTTGGGTTCACCATTTGCCTCAACTCTTATCACCAATTAACATTTTATGTATAATAATAAAAAATGTATTAAAACTTTTAAAAAATGCAAAATAATTGGGAAAAAGAAAGACGCCGACATTAATATCGTTAGCAAAATCTTGAATCATAAACACCAAATCCTAAATCTTAAACACTAAATCCTGAATTCTAAACTTAAATCCTCAACACTAAACCCTAACGTCGGCGTTAACGTCAACGTCGTTCCATTAAGTCTTAGGATTTATAGGGTTATATATAGGGTTTTGAGTTTTAGGGTTTAGGGTTTAGGGTTTTATGGTTTAGGATTTTAGGGTTTAAGGTTTAGAGTTTAGGGTTTTCTAAGAGCGCTGATGTCGTTAAATTTGGCATCGTTTCTTTTTTTTTCCAGCTATTTAGTTTTTTTTTATATATATTTTAATATCTTTTCAATAATCCTACGTGGTACTTTGATTGATAATAAAATATGAAGTGAATTTAAGCGTTCACCATAGAGGTGAAAACAAGTATTATTCATATTTTATTACTTTTGTTTATCTAAAAATTTAACCAGAATTTTGAATTGAAAGCAGATGAAACTTAAAAAATATGGTGGTAGACTCTAAATTTTATGTCTTATCGGTTGATTTAGTCAGTTTCAAAAGAAATACATTTAATGCTATAAAGTGAATTATATACTAATTCAATATTAAATGACTTTAGACTAATACCAGGAGTATCGAGATTATTTGTTAATAAACTACCATATAAACTGCATAAAAGAACTTTTTAAGTCTAGGCCGACTAATTTTGCTTCTAGTAGAAATTGAATCTAGAAAAAGGAATTTATGCTTTTTTTGTGTGCAATGGAATTTATGCAATACCCCAAATTTTTAACTTTTAAACTATGAGTACTTCGTTCTAGTCAAAATAGGGTGGCCCACTAATTTATCTTTCTTGTAGCTCATTTTTACGCATGCACGCATCGCTACTTACTCTAGAAACACTCAACCATCCATACTAAGGCCATGTTTATCAGGAGGTTCTTAGCGTAATATAAGAACCGTCTCTTAATTTTAACTAAGAAAAATTAAGAACCGTTTCTTAAATATATTATTCAAAAGTCGGTTCTTAGTTTTTTTTAGTTAAAAGTTAAGAGACGGTTTTTATATCGCTAAGAATTTCCCAATAAACATGCCAGGTTGCCCTCGACCAAACCCAATGAAACGTTGATTTCATGTTCTTTATTTTGGCAGGCCTCTACATCAATTGCAATTTATATATTATACATTCAATTTATTACCTGGTCCAGTTGACAATAACAAATGCATATAACAAAAGTCCAATTCCCCTATTTTCAAATGCATGAAATAACAAAAAAAAAAGTTCCTTTTCACTAACAAGTTTTTTTCATTTTTTGACAAATATGTTCTTTTTCAACAATTATATTTGTATTTATTTATTATACACCGGTGGTATAACATTTCTATTTTCAAACAAAATTTTATGAATTTTTTATAAAATAAAATAGAATCCCCTTTTTTTATTTTATTTCAAGCCACCATAATTTCAGGGCCGGCTTGTATATTAGTTAATTAGCATATGGATTTTAATGCATAATTAGTCTCTGATTAGTGTTCATTTAATCGGGCATGCATCTATTCTATTAAAATACAAGTCATAACTTATTTTATGTGTGATTTTTTAATTTGGACGATCCTTTAGAAACTTTATTAAATGTATTTTATTAAAAATAATAACACATATAATCTTTGAACTATTTTAATCCTAATATCTTTTGATGTCTTTTCATTTTAAATATATATATTAAAAAAACTAACAAATCTGTTTTAAAAGATTTTAACAAGATCTTAATTTTCAAAAATTATATGTAAATTTTTTCACTAATCTTTTAATTAGTTTTGATATATTATTATATATTAATATATTCAGTTATCGTTTATAAAATGAAAAATAAAAAATTATATCCTATTTTTATCTATTATATAATCATAATCAATCATACTAAAAGAAAATTATTATATTGAGCTAAATATGGTAAAATTATATATAATTTATTTCCATAATTATAAATATTTATGTTCAAAAAGATAATATGTTGGTAAGACGGGTTAACATTAGCAACCTATATAATACATGTATGAAAATTAACATGTATTTCATTAAAGCTAATAATATAAAATATTTGCAACTACTTTAATCATGATATATTTTCATTATATATATATATATATATATATATATATATTCTACTAAATCTGTTGATAAATATTTCAACAATATTTTAATTTTTAAAAAGTTTATGTAAATATTTTCACTAATTTTGTAATTAGCAATGAACTATTATTATGCATTAATAAATATTCAATTATCATTTATAAAATGAAGAATTCTATCCGATTTTTATCTATTTTATAATCATAATCAATCATACTAAAATAAATTTATTATATTGAACGAAAATGATAAATTTATATTAAATTGATAAATTTTATAAATTTTACTTTCATAAATATAAAATATTCATGTTAAAAATAAAGTACGATGACAGAATGACTTAACATTAGCAAAATATATAATACATGTATAAAATTAAGATTTTTCTTTATATAATAATATATTATCTAAAATGAATAAAAATAAAAAAAAATATTACTAAAAGAAAATTTAGCTTTGAAAGGCAGGTCAGAATTTAGCATAAATTAAATAAAAAATAATTTTCAAATACAATAAGATAAATATATAATAAGAAGCAACAATACATATGACGGTTTTAAACAATTGATTAATTATAACATATAAACTACAAAAATTATTAAATTATTGTATCTCAAATAGTTATATAATCATTTAAATATATGATCAACTTTTTAAAAATGTATACTACTAATGATCTAAAATAAATATATACATATATAAAATTGAAAAAAATATATTCGCGGTTGCGCGGATCGAGATCTAGTATTAATTAATTAACATATTCCTTTTTATGCATAACTAGTCCCTGATTAGTGTTCACTTATTCGTCTTATTTCATTTCAAGTAATGTGAACTATCAGAAATTCACGTAAGCATGACCAAGAACAAATACAATAAGCAGAGAGTAGATGCAACGAATTAATTTCCATCAGGGCTGCCGTAATTAACTTAAAGCAGAGAAAGTATGTGCTTTAGGCACTAAATAGTTCTAAAAATCTTTAGGGGCATCAAGCTAATAAATCTCGTTAGCGGGTTAGTGGTTGCGTCGTTATGTGTTAAAAGTTTCACGTTAATTTGTCTCCAAATCCGAAACTAGAACTTATAATATGCATGGTCTAGTCATAAATGTCATTTAATCCTAAAATTTCTAGGTTGTGTTTTAGTATTTTCTGATGACATTTAGTAAATTAAAATACTTCTCTAGTTTTGTTCTACTAAAACGATGCAAACATTTAATGTAACACCGAAAAGTGTTATCTTATTCATCAAACAATTGAAATAAATTACAAAACAGACTCATTTTTTAGTTGATGAGGATCTTCTTATCCTCATCCACCAATTCAAATAAGAGAAGAAAAAAATACAGGAACACAAATTAAAGTTCGACCAAATTTGAAACATAACAAATTCAGATTTTTGGAATATTTTGACATGTTTGAGAAATTAAGGGCATTGGAAGCCACGAGGAGCCTTTCTGCTGCAAACGTTGAGAAGCAAGCTAAGGTTGATTGGAAGGTTAATGTTGATGCCGAGAATGCTAGCTTTAAGCGCGGTGCAAAGACAAACTGCAGCTTCTAGATCGACCAAACCGGCAATGAGGCTGCAACACGGCTTAACTGGAGGAGCACCTAATGTGACATTCAATAAGTTAAGCGCGTTCACACAAACACCAAGCTTTACGGTATCTTTTGGGCATGTCTGGATTGCTGGAGCAGTAGGGGTAGGCTTGGGTTTGTATGGCCCTGGTGGACAACCAGAGCGGGCGGCTTCAGTTAGGGCGAAAAAGAGTATGTTCAAGGCAAGGAAAATGGCAAGAGAGTTTCTACTAGCCATTTTTATTAGCCTTGAAATTAGATTGAGTGTTGTTTATGTTTGAGATTGGTGAAGAAATTGAGTGTCTAAGTGGGTGTATTTATAGGGTAAGTGGGATCGTTTTAGTAAAGATTACATGGGTTATAAGATTGTAATAGTTTGATTATTCAAATACAACTTTGGGTTATAATAATGATAAACAATGTAAAATCAAAAATATCGAGAATATGAATGTGACCGACCATGTGTTAGCCCTAGCCCCTAGAGTATATTTAGCTGGCGGTCTGCAGCAAGAGTTTGGAACGAAGTGTATCGAGTGTACATTTAAAAAAAATATACTGAAATTTAAAATAGCAATTAAATTCTATAATTCATATATATATTATACATTATGCCGTTACGAAATTATGTATATTAGTATTGAATATATAGTACATCAACAAAATTTAAGAGGTATCTAATAATATTATTAATTTATTTTAAATATCAAAATATTAATTCAAATATATAAATATTATTCCAGAATTTTCACTTGAGTTAATTTTAGTAGCACATGTTTTTGAATAAAAAATTTGACGATATGTTTTATGGTTTTTATAAATAAAACTAGAAAAATATTGTGGATATTTTGATGAAAAATGAAAAAGATGAATTTATTTCATTTCTTCCTATATCTCATTTATTTTATTCAATTCATTTTTATCCGATCGGTTCGTACCATTCCCAGCAATAAATACATATGGTAGTGGACGAGAAGACAAGATCCATATTATTGAGCTTCAAACCCAATTGGAGCCCATATTAAATTGCACCCCTATTTCTTTAATATTGTTAATATCACTTTATTTCTATGAAATTGAAGTAATAAAAAGAAAAATAATTTGGTTTATTTCTATAAATACATATGGTAGTGGACGAGAAGACAAGATCCATATTATTGAGCTTCAAACCCAATTGGAGCCCATATTAAATTGCACCCCTATTTCTTTAATATTGTTAATATCACTTTATTTCTATGAAATTGAAGTAATAAAAAGAAAAATAATTTGGTTTATTTCTATAAATACATATGGTAGTGGACGAGAAGACAAGATCCATATTATTGAGCTTCAAACCCAATTGGAGCCCATATTAAATAGTACCCCTATTTCTTTAATATTGTTAATATCACTTTATTTCTATGAAATTGAAGTAATAAAAAGAAAAATAATTTGCTTTCTCTCCTCTTCACTTTCATTTTCTTCAAACATCAAACCCGAATATTTGAAAACTCAAAATCCCACCTTCTTCTTCTTCTGCAAACCCTAAGGCATTTTCAATGGGACACAAAAAATTTCTCTGTAATTCATATTAAAATATAGTAACTCAATTATAAAATTTAATTTATTCCGATGTTTCACTTTATAATAGAGTTACTCTATAACAAAAATGAAATATAGAGTAATGTTGTCTTTTTACTTCAAATATAGAGTGAAAAAACAACTTTGCTATATATTTCACTCTATTATAGAGTGAACCATTGGAGTAAATTCAACTCTATAATAGAGTTATACTATTTTAGAGTGAAATATAGAGTATATTTCTATGTACCATTGGAAATAGTGTAAGACAGGCGATGGAAACACAAACGCAAGTGTGCTCACAAATCGTGCCTCTTTGTGACCTAATTATTCGTCTCTCTCATCAGCTGCTTTCCTATTCGTCCTACTTCTATACATGGTCAAGATTTTAGGGATTTAAACCACTTAAAAAATTAGTAAAAATTTCTTATATAATTTTAAGGGCCTATATATAAAATTCTAAAAAAATTTGGGAACCAAAACCAATATTTATCTGGGTTATGCTTAGATCCGATTCTGTTTGTATATGTTGGATAATTCCAAGACTTTTGGAATAATTTAACTTATTAATAACTGTTTAATAAGTTAGAAGATAAACATAAAAATGAAATCTAAATTAGGATATGAAGTTTATTATTTAGATTAGTTTTGTGTTTTTATATTCCACTTAAAATAGGGATGTCTTTCGTATAAATAGCAACTCTGAGAGCTTTAATTTTGAGAAGTTTATAAATCAATAAAGATAAGATGTTCTTTAGTCTCTGTGTTTCTAAGGATTTGACTAGAAGCATTTCTATCATCAATTCAAATTTCAAAGAGAAAACTACCAATTTTGTTATCTCCGTTTTTGTATGTTGGCTTGCAATTTCTCCAGAAGCTCCTTTGACAGCACAATATACCTCATAGGTTGAGGGAAATGGAACGTTACCAGCTCAAAAGAGATAGTCTTGTTAGAGAAACATGTAATGATTGTGAGCTAGATCTACTCTACCTTGTACATTCTGGTATCTCATCTCTTCTTCACCAGGTGCTTCTTGCTTGCTTCCTACTTTGTCTTGGAGTTATTTCGTTTTCATACTGTTTATCTGAGAGTTTATTTTGTGTTTATCTTTGTCTCTTTTTCTTACTTTAAAATGATCAACAACTAGTTTGGTATTGGTTAAGGAACAATTCTATATCAATCTTTTGGTTCTTCTTCTATATGAATAATGAAAGCTTTGGAATTTCAGATTGATGAGCTTGTTGTGAAAGCAACG
This sequence comes from Brassica oleracea var. oleracea, assembly GCF_000695525.1. Classification (NCBI taxonomy): domain Eukaryota; kingdom Viridiplantae; phylum Streptophyta; class Magnoliopsida; order Brassicales; family Brassicaceae; genus Brassica; species Brassica oleracea. The sequence continues at coordinate 19,348,262 of NC_027750.1, read as the reverse complement.
AAGCTTAAGACCATGAGTAAACAAGGGAAAAGAGAAGTTGAGTCTTTCAGATCTGTCTTGTCCAATATGCATTCCTCACTAAAGGTTTTAACCTATTGTGCTTTTGTTTCTTTCTAGTGTTTGATCACTTGCTTTAGAACTGCAATCTGTTTTTTTTTCTTCTAATTTACAGCAATGGTTTCCTCGACTGTCAAGAAGCAGTATCATGTTCTCAATTGTTTCCCAAGGATCAAGAAAAACAGTCTTTGATGAGCACAGACATTGTTGTGCGTTCAAGCGAAGAAGAAAAATATTTGTTTGATGTTTAGAGTCCTGAGCCTAGTAGACTACTACTCAATTCGGGCCCTTGGTCCTTCCTTCTCCTCTTGTGGCATGGCGTGGTGATCATAGCGCTGACAAGGGTAGACAACTCTTTCTGCGGACACCACTACGCTTCAAAAGATACAAGTAACTCTTTAGGTCATGCCATGGATTCCTCTCAATAGAAAAATTCAGTCTGCGCTTCTAATGACCCCTTTCTTGAAGATGTCTCCTCCAAAATCTAGTACACTGTTTAAACCTGTTCTTGAACCTTCTCAACCGGGAAAGCAAGGAGGTTGTAAGTTCACCTGCTCTGAACTGGGATCACAGAGCTCTGGATCCTCTAGTGAGGATCTCCTTTCAAAGTATCATAGGAGATGAAACTGATGGATCAACATGCTTCATATTGAATCCTCACCTGTTTAGTCGTTTTAGTGGAGTCTATTAATGAGAATAAACTGATGATGAAACTGATGGATCAAGAACGGTTTTATCGTATGATTTACCAGAAGCAAAACAAACCTAAAGGTACAATAATTTGATGTTTTGGTCCTTTTCACATTATATATGATCTCTTATTTTACTTTCTCGACTGTCTCTAAATTGATTGTCAAAAGCACTGTAGTCTGTTATAAATTTTTCCTTTGTAAATTTATGGATTTTACAATTTAATCGTGTTATTGTGGCTTGACTACTAGAGGAACTTAATACAATTTGTTATACATCCTTTTTTGGTAATAATTGTTGATTTGGCATACATCTTAAACTACATCCACACTTTTCGCGGGAATCACAGCCGTGCCCACCTTGAAATGAACCAATATAAATTAATCAAAAATTTTACATTCTATACTTTGTGTATCACTTTTTATTTTATAATTTTTAATCCATGTGACAAAAATAAGTTATTTTGAATTATTTCATTTTAAATATAATACTCATAAAATCATGTAAACAAAAAAATATTATCTCGCCTCAGGCCCCTATATCTCTTCGCACGGCACTGAACATTCGGTATACAAATTCTTTTTACGTACAATATTATTTATTTAGCCTTTTTTATATTTTATTAAATAATAAATATATATTGAATAATTGAGAAGCAAATAATTATATATAATTAAATTGGCTTGAATACATATAACAAAATAATCACTCTATTTCTTTACAAATTTTTATGATAAATAAATCAAAACAATCATATTTACCTATTTTCTGTGGTATATAGTTAAATTTAAATGATATTAATGTACATATATAGTATAAATTTTAATATGTTTATATATTAAATAAGACTTTCTTCTTAGCGGAATTTTCATGTTTACCACTTTTTTGTTACCATTATTCATGTTTACCACCACTAAAGACACATTTTAAAAAATATATTCTTTATTAAGTAGCAAAACACTATTATATTTTGTTCTTTATATATATAATAAATAATTATTTAAATAAATAAAAAATAAATTTTTTATTTATATTTTCGAATTATACTTTTTCAAATTCGAAATTATTTATAAATATTTTTTAGAATTTTTTTTCAAAATTTCTTTTTGTAAATCGAAATTATTTTTGAAACTATTTTTTTATTTTTAAGTATTTATTTATAAATTTATTATAATCCTAAATTTTTCATTCCAAAAATCCTAGGGTTATAAATGTCTTTTACCGTTCATTAAAAATGAGGATAAAAGTGGTTATTGTAAACATGAAAATAGTACTATGAATATGGTATTTTTGGTAATTTCTCTTCTACTTATATGATTTTATGATCATTTTTATTTTTATAAAAAAAATTTAACTACTGAAAACAAAAACTTCAATGTGGACTCTTAATAATTTTAATAATTTATAAAAATATTTTAAAATTCAATGCAATTTACAAAATTAAAATATGTTGGTCTCAGTTTTTGTTAAATGCCATTGATCACAAATTTTTAAATGTAAAAATTTTAGACATTTTAGTAGTTTAAAGTCATCTAAGAAAAATTAAAATATAACATATACTAAAAAAATAAATTTTTATTATATGGTGAATATAATTGTTTAATTTATTTTAACAATTTAAAATTAAACAAACATGATGAGGGATATAAAATTGTTACCAAAGCTTTATTATTCAATGCAATTTACAAAATTAAAATATGTTGGTCTCAGTTTTTGTTAAATGCCATTGATCACAAATTTTTAAATGTAAGACTTTTAGAAATTTTAGTAGTTTAAAGTCACCTAAGAAAAATTAAAATATAACATATACTAAAAATATAAAAATATAAATTTTTATTATATGGTGAATATAATTGTTTAATTTAACAATTTAAAATTAAACAAAAATGATGAGGAATATAAAAATTGTTACTAAAGCTTTATTATTCAAAAATTAAAATCATTAATTGCGATATATATTTTAATCATATTAGGTAATTCCGTAGTTTTTATTTAAGGAAAGAAAAAAAATCATTTTGTACATTAATAATTAATTTTTGTTTATTTTAATAAAAACTATAGTATATGCTTATGGACCAACTTAATTTTCTATTGATTCTAAGAATCATTCTAGTGATAACACGTGTCATAGTTAAAAGATTGTAATTTTTCTCTTTTAATATATAAGGAATTTTTGCTTTTCTTGATTAGAAAATATTTCCTTCACCTATTATTTTTCATATTTTAGACGGTTCGAAAGTAAAACTATACGTATACCTACCATTTTCAAGTGGACACATGCTCCCAACTAAATAAAGAAACTTCGTATCAAAAACCAAAAACTAAAATCTTAAAACCAAAAACTAAAACTAAAAACTAGGTTAAACAGTAAACACCTTTATTTTCATAGGACCCTGCATTCTAGGCAATTTTGGCCAAATATTATATTTTTTTCTAGGTTGGGAGCGCTCATGGAGATAATTCTCTACACAAAAGGACTAAGCCACCTTTTAGGGGTTGAAAATGAGGGCATTGACGGCTAACGACATCTCTATCCTTGCTCCATAATTTACTCTGAAAGTAGAGTAGAAAATAGAGTATAAACAAAAAATAGAAAAATCAGTCTATTTATAAAATAATCATTTTTTTGTTTCTTTATTATTTTATTATGAAGTAAATTATGGATGTGTGTTGGAGATGCTTTAAAAAGAATGATGGATGCGCTATTCTTTGGCTATCGCAGCTCAATAAATTTTAAGGATAACATCCCAAATGATTGTTTTAACATTTTTTTCTTTTTTTCACATATTTTCGAGAACTTTTATGTAGATGATTCATATTTTATTTTTATATCTTTTCAGGTTGAAGATAAAAATCATAAGTAATTCACTAATTTTTTTTTTTTTCTGTGGCAAAGATCACACGATATATAAGTTTCTTTTTCTTCTGAATTTTCTTATTAAGCTTATCAAACTTACATTAACACTATTTCTCTATGGGCTTTATTCCCCTAACAAAACAATCATTTAAGAGAGCCAATTAAAAACACAAAGCCAAACCATCGGGTATAGATCAGATCAACAACCACGTGGTGGAGTCGAAGCCATAAAATTTTGGGAGAGGACATGTCGCCATCGCTCCCGATCCACAACCACACCGTCAAAGACGGCAACAGAACCCACCTACGGTTTGCCACTTCCAGATGAATTAGTATTGAGTTGCTTAGCCCGCGCCTCGAGATTGCACTACCCTATTCTCACACTCGTCTCCAAGACCTTTGGATCACTCACTGCTTCACCGGAGCTTTACCAGATACGATCTCTCTTAAACCGCACCGAGAAGTGTCTCTATGTGTGCTTACAGTTCCCTACTGAACCCAACCTTCGTTGGTTCACTCTCTGTCGGAAACCAGACAAAACCGTTAACAAGACAGAGTCATTAAGTGGTAATATTTTGGTTCCTGATTCGCTACTCTCCTCCCATAGAATTGTCCAATCTCGTAGCTGTTGATCATAAACTCTACGCCATCAACAAAGAAGATGACGTCACCTCCTGCTCGTCTAACGTATTCTTCCACGACTGCCGAACGCACACGTGGGTGGTCGAAGGACTTGTTGATTCAGCGTCTGGTAGGAGTGTTTTCCTTACAAAGGACTTGGTAGAGTTTGGTAGTGCTTGTTTGATAGAGAAAATATACTATTGTTATGGATCTACTGGAGAGTTTCTTTGGTCTAACAATAGCGCCGAGGTAGATGGTTGGAAGAAAGCTGAAGGTTTGGAAGGACTGTCTAAGCTTGCCCGTTATAGCAATGTTATTTTGGTTGATTGTGGTGTTAAGATGGTGGTGTTTTGGGATAAGTATGTGCCTGCACGTGGTGGGTATAAGGAGAAGATGATTTGGTGTGCTGAGATTTCTCTGGAAATGCGCAGCAGCGGTGAACAGGTTTGAGGGAAGGTCGAGTGGTTCGATGCTGTGCTTAAAGTACCCAAGTCTTACAAATTCGTGTATTCCATTGCTGCTACCGTTTGATTAACGACTCACGATGTGTGCGTTTGTCTTGTGTGTGAATATGATGTGTGCGTTTGTCTTGTGTTTTTAGGGGACAATGGTTCCCTTATAGACATATGTATTCACTAGCTTGCTTACTCTGTCTCTTTGAAAACACTTTTTGTTTGTGTTGATGTTGCATTAGTTGCTACGGTTCTCTTTACAACCATGCGAATAGTCCAAAGCCTATGAAACTTTTTATAAGAACTTTTTTTTTTAATATTATTAACCTATTACAAGCCATGACCGTAGTCATACAGTGTTTTGACAAGTGATAACAAGAAAAGGGAACATATGATGAACCAGAAACAATCAAAGATCGATCTTGGACTGACTTAAAATACTATGAAGGAGATACTTCTAGCCACGTCCACCTCGATCCACGACCTCGGTTTCCCCTTCCACGAACCGTTGACTGCAAATGCATCTCTTTAGCTTTTATGGATGGTTTAACCGGTCTCTCTCTGAGAATCCTCTTTCCTAAAGGTGTCAAATCATTCATCGGATCAATCTCTTTGTCTGAATCTGATGAGTCTTCTTCTTCCTCAAGAGTAATCAATGAGGCAAACTTGTTGGAACCAAGGTCGGCTCATCTATTCTACTACTTTCCCTCTGGACCATAGAGGTTGCATGAGCAATATGAGTGTCAATAACTGGTAAAATCTGGGCAGACTCCAAAACTGGACTCAATGGTTTCTTTGATGTTGGTTAGTGCAGACTGAGCTGACATACATGTCTTCAAGAACAGAGATTGTAGCTAGTGGTATGAGATTGTCAACTTTGGCAACAGTATTTGGATCAACCAAGTTGGATTCATTGTGTACATCCAGAAGAATGTCAGGAGATACAACAATCTCTGAAACTGGAACTAAAGTAGTGTTAGGTTGAGGAGATTCAAAGGCAGTGACAGAAGTGGTCGTAACCACATCACTAATGTTGGAGGCCATCTCAATACCCTTGGGAGCAGCAATATGGGACTCATCGACCTTTTGCAAGCAACGCTTGACCTTATGCCCAAGCTGACCACATCTACTACATTTCGAAGGCAACCAAGCATATTCTACATCAACCATGGAAATGAAACTATTTTCATCATTAGCAGCGATTTTTGAAGGAAATGCTTTGCTTAACTCTACCTCAACCAAAATCTTAGCTTCACCCATTAAAATGGGATCTAACCGGGGTTTGTGAGTTGCCATCGGAGCACATAAACCAGAAGCTATATGACTTATTCCAAGAATAGAGTAGAAGATGTTAGGAATTTTCTTCAAAGTTACCCACACCGGAACAGTTTTGATCTCCGGGATAGCTAAAGATGCTTCCGGTTTCCATGGAGCAACAAACATTAAGCAGTCATCAACATGCCAAAGCCCTCTTTGAAGAACCCACATTCTAGTCGATTCATCGGGAATATGGAACAAGTAATTAGATTCCCCAAGCTTCATTATAGTGATTCTACATTTCCTTCCCCATAACTTATTGAAAACTGCATAGATTAAACCACCAGGCGGAGGCAAGCATCTATAGAACTGACCCAAGATATATTCTTTTTGATTCTCTAATCCTTGTAAGAGAACATGCCTTGGTATAGTTAACTTAGGAGTACCATCTTCCAGGTACTCAGGTTCTGTTGCTCGGTAAAGATTCCTAGAAGCAGGATTCATCTTTGCTGCCCATGGAAATCGAATAGCATCTTCTTTCCTGTCTAGCGAATTTTAAGCTTGTGCCACTGCTGGGAAAGATTTAGTGACTGAGGAGCCTTAAATATTTCCCCTCTCATTTGACCCTTCTGAGATTCCTGTACAGACGGCCAGAGTTCAATTTTTATAAGAACTTTATTTGTTAACCAAGTAAAATGATCAAAAAGAAATCAGTTACCGGTCCTACAATGTGATTCGGTTCAAATATACTAATAAGAATCATCATTTCAAAAAAGTATGTTGAGATTCCATATTTAATATTTATAGAAAAACAAAACTAATATATAAATTTTTGTGTCAATATCCCCTTTTGTAAGTTTATGTTGGAGGTCAATAAAACTTGCGAAGGTATGTGATTTTTCCGTACCGACTAATCTCTAGGGCCTGCCCATCAATGCCATCAAAATCATGTTTCTCGCAGTGAGAATTAGATATCTATTTCACCTGACTACACAAACAAACATATCTGAAATGATAGGTTTCGAACCAGGAGTCCTTAATATCTTTCCAATCTCACCGTACCACTCGACCATATTTGTATTGTAGATTTTTCCTTTAGGTTCCGTCAGATCTGCTACGGTTTACATTCATTTTAAAATCGGAATTAATGAGAATTGTTGAACATTTTAGCACTAATGATATTATGATCAAGACAGTTACAATAAAACACGAAGTACAAGCCAATACACATATGAAAAGCCAGACTGTGGGTCATAAAATTCCAAATTACCAATCTTCAAAGATAATCGCCAGCGCCAGCTACATATAGGAATCGAGTGATTATCAACACCTGTGCATGGATTCCAATTTAAATCTTGTTTTTGGGAAGTTTTACCTTTAACCATTTAATTTTAAAAGTATATATAATTTAATAATATTATTTGTGAATTAAAATTTTAAAGAAAACAATAGCATTAAGTTTTACAAAAACAATTTTTCTCTTTAGAAATAAAAACTAATATCTAATTATTACTATTAGTAAAAAATTACCATATTGAAATAAAAAACGATTTATCTTAACTATTTAATAAAATAACGATCCACTTTTAGTAAAAAAAAACGGCCAGGATCAACGAGTTATCCTTCAATAAAATTGACATATTCAAACTACGACAGCACAACAGTGTGTTGATATTTATATATCCTTCAGTTTTTACCACTAAATAAGAGCCATGATTGTCAGTTAAAAAAATAATAATAATAAGAGCCATGATTGTACACATTTCTGAATGATATATGAAAAAACGATTTATTGTAACCACTTAATAAAACAATGTTCCACTCTCACTAAAATATCAAAGAAGTTAATAATTGCTCAAAATGATTTAGTAAGACAGCTTTATTTAACTGTCCAAACCCTTGCAATCCTAATATATATACTAATATACACACATCCTCTCTTCATTTTACTTCACCACTCTCTAGAGCAACACTTCCATCTTAAGATTGCTCAATTTGAAGTATATCTTTGGAAAGATGGCTTCAAAAATCTCAGCCTCCCTTATCATTTTCCTCACATTCAACATTCTCTTTTTCACGCTAACTTTTGGAGCTCGACCTTGTAGAACTGAAACCAGCGAGAATCTCGACGGGTTGGGGAATCCCCCATGAAAAGTCAGATCCGGTGGAACCAGATCTGTAATGAGACAGCCAAGATCTGCGACTCACAAGGACAAGCTTTCTACGGGGAGGAAACTTGGCGTGAGAAGAGATGTTGACAGAGACGGAGAACCAGGTCGGAGGGCTAACGTAAACGGTGGAAACGAAATGGAAACGAGAAAGATGAGAAGAGCTAAAACGAAGGACCCGACGCCAGCGGCCAGAGGGCTCACCGGCGTCGAGAGACGGCGGCTGCAATCGAGTCTCGATACTTGATATTTATATATCCTTCAGTTTTTCACTACTAAATAAGAGCCATGATTGTCAGTTAAAAATATAATAATAATAAGAGCCATGATTGTCAGTTAAAAAAATAATAATAAGAGAGCCATGATTGTACATATTTCTGAATTATGAAAAAAACGATTTATTGTAACCACTTAATAAAACAATGTTCTACTCTCACTAAAATATCAAAGAAGTTAATAATTGCTCAAAATGATTTAGTAAGACAGCTTTATTTAACTGTCCAAACCCTTGCAATCCTAATATATATACACACATCCTCTCTTCATTTTACTTCACCACTCTCTAGAGCAACACTTCCATCTTAAGATTGCTCAATTTGAAGTATATCTTTGGAAAGATGGCTTCAAAAATCTCAGCCTCCCTTATCATTTTCCTCACATTCAACATTCTCTTTTTCACGCTAACTACTGCTTGTGGCGGTGGCTGCGGTTCTATTCCCAAACCTAAACCCAAGCCCACCCCAACTCCATATATCCTCCTCAGGAAGTTGCCCTAGAAAAACTCTCAAACTTGGAGTTTGTGCCAAAGCCCTCAAGGATCTTCTCAAAATCGAATTGGGCACGCCACCAGTTAAGCCTTGTTGTTCACTCCTTAGAGCACCTCCATCCATAAGAACCTGGGTTCTTTAGATTAATTTAAGAGTTAAAAAGGTGATTTAAAAGGTTAAGAACCTTGGTTAGTGCTAATTAATTTTTTGACCTCCATTGGGAGAACCTCATAGGGGTTCTTAAATTTTTTTTTTTTTAATTAGAATGATTTAAATAAAAACATACATAAAAGTTTTAATAAAAATGACATAAAAGAATATTACAAATACAAATCGTAAATGAAAAAAAACCGATTAGTTGAAATCTTGATTTGTTCCAAATTTTTGCCATATATGCTCAACCAAATCGGCTTTCAACTGTTGATGTATTTTATTATCACGAACTCGATTCCGAATGCTCATCATATTGCCAAGATTTGAAGGCATATCAGTAGAATACGTGAAATACACTTGTGAACTTCGGTTTGATTCCGGTTGTGCGAAAACTGATACATCAAGCTGAGGGTACCCATCTCGTTCGTCTTCTACGATCATATTGTGTAGAATGATACATGCTCTCATTATCTTTCCAATTTTTATTTTATCCCACAAAAGAGCGGGATTTTTGACTATGGCAAATCAAGCTTGCAAGACCCCAAAAGCATGCTCGACATCTTTACGTACATCCTCTTGATGTGTAGCGAATAAGGATGCTTTCGGACCTTGCGGAAGTGGAATAGATTGGACAAAAGCAGTCCATTTTGAATATATATCATCTGCGCGATAGTAAGCCAAATGGTACTCGTGTCCGTTGACACTGTAATTAACTTTTGGAGCTCGACCTTGTAAGATATCATCAAAAACCAGTGATCGATCAAGAACATTGATATCGTTTAATGTACCTGGAGGTCCGAAAAACGCATGCCATATCCAGAGATCTTGTGAAGCTACAGCCTCTAAAACAATGGTTGGCTTTCCTGATCCACGTGTATATTGACCTTTCCATGCGGTCGGACAATTCTTCCACTCCCAATGCATACAATCAATGCTCCCTATCATCCCGGGAAATCCGCGTATCTCTCCAATATTGAGTAGTCATTGAAGATCTTCTGGCGTGGGTCTTCTTAGATACTCATCTCCAAATAGATTTATGATTGCTTCAACAAAATGTTCTAAGATAAAAGCGCGGTGGTCTCACCAAGTCGGAGGTATTCGTCGACCGCATCAGCTGGGCAACCATATGCCATCATACGAATTGCTGTCGTTGCCTTTTGTAACAGAGAGTGACCGAACCTTCCAGTAGCATCTCTTCTTTGTTGAAAGTATGAGATTTCAGCGGAGAGTCAATCAACAATACGCATGAACAAGGGCTTGTTCATTCGAAACCGGCGTCGAAACATGTGAGAAGGATATGTTGCATCTTCACTAAAATAATCGTTCCATAACTGCATGTGTCCTTGTTCTCGTTGTCTTTCAATGTAGGCTCGTTTCTTTTTTGAC
>NC_027750.1:19320967-19337649 GCF_000695525.1 Brassica oleracea var. oleracea | reverse complement strand
GGATTTGATTATTTGGAAAGAAATGTGAAAAGGATTTGATAAGAAAGAAGGTAGATGTTCGAAAATAAGAAAGAAGCTATGCGATTGTGTTGGAAATAAGGAAGAAGGTAGATGTTGGAAAATAAGAAAGAAGGTAGATCAAAAGAAGCTATGCGATTGTGTTTCAACAATTTATAAAGAAACATATACATAAAGGTACAACTCATAATGGTGATTGTTGTGTCACCAGATACAACTCATAAAGATACAACACAAGGTCACGAGATACAACTCATAATACAATAACAATTTTTTCTTTATTACTACAACATGTCTTGTTGTGTCACGAGAACTCCAATACACAAGGTTACTGTCTTGTTGTGTCACGAGATATACCACACCACCTGCAATAAAGCCAAAGACACAACAGAAACAGCAACAAGACAAAGACACAACAGAAACAGCAACAAGACAATAACAAGTGAGTTTCATTACTAGAGTTTCAAGGACTGAAAGCATTACATAGTGATCACACGAGACAACAAACTTGAGACCCGACTCGATACCAAACTAGAAACCAAACTAGAAACCAAACTACAGACCCGACTCGAGACCAAACTAACTTGTCAACTAGACTCGAAATTAAGTTGCAATACTAACTTGACAACATGTCAGTTATTAGTTTATTCTTCAAAGCGATTTCAAGCTCACTTAGAGGCTCTGACTTGGCAATTAAGCTATCATCAATTTTTGCTTGTTAAGCTTCTCCTTCAAGACAAAGTCATTTTGCCTTATCTCCCACATGGTCTGAAGCTCCACTGCCTCTTCCGAAGTCTTTCCCTTGCTTTTTCCTTTGGCCTTAGCTGCTTTTACACCAATCGGCCGAGCCATAGCTTGATCTTCTCCAAGGCAACCTTGCACAGAGGTCGATGATTGTGCAGTCTGGTCATCCAGCTTTCTTCTTTTGGAGCTTACCTTGTCTTTGGTTGAAGAAGCGCCACACCATTTTTGATCATGGCTAAGCTCCAACCAGGCATGCTCGAGTGTAAATTTTAGCTTGTAGTCATTGAAGAATATCTCATGCGCCATCTTCAAAACATCATCCTCACTCATCCCACTGGATTTAGCTTTAGTTGCAGCTTCATAACACCCAACAAACTTACATACACCCTCGTTGATCTTCCCCCACCTTTGTTTACAGTACTTGGCTCCCTCTTTTGCAAAGCAGAAAGCTTTGGGCTTGATGCAACATAGGATGCAATCTGTTTCCGAAATGCGATTGCCTTCTGCTCATTCGCCACCACGGGATCCTTGGAGGTGTTCAACCAAGCACTGATGAGAACGAGATCTTCAGTTGGTGACCACTTCCTCCTTTCTTTACGGTTAGAGATGACGTGTTTTTCGTTTGCATCGTCAGCCCATTGTGTACCGAAGACAGAGGCATCTGATGAAGAGAGTTCTATACTAGGAATGACAAAGGAGAAAGAGGTGTTTGGTTGTTGACTGTTTAAGAGGTTTTGAAAACTACCAGCTTGACTAAATGGATCCATAGCGAAGAAGAAGTACATATGAATTACAGAGGAAGAAGGAGATACGAAGAAGGATGTCTTATAGAAGAAGGAGATACGAAGAAGAAGGAGAAGGAGATAAGAAGTTGTATCTTCTTATCAAAGGAGAAGGAGATACAGAGGAAGAAGGAGATACAGAGGAAAAAGAGATACAGAGGAAGAAGGAGATACGAAGAAGAAGGAGATACAGAGGAAGAAGGAGTTGTTCGGTTTTAAATGCAACGTTAAGCTTGAGTTTAGTAGGTGTTAGTTATAAATGGCAATCAATATATCTACCTAAAACTAAAACAACCAAGACAGACAATGTATTTACCTAAAACTAAACCAACCAACAAACGAAAGTTCATTTACCTAAAAATAAACCAATCAATGCTCGGTTCTTTCAACTCAACTAACAAGTACAATGATATTAAAAGGATTGTATATTTACCTCTTCCAAACTGAATTGACAGACGGCTGCATTGATGATGCAACTTCAATGCTACCATCTACACCCAAACTCTCCAGGACAGGAGCTGGAACACCTTCCCCTTCATGAGCTTTCCAACAGAAGATGCTCTGTCCCGATGTAGTTATGTCCTCAAAGTCAAAGAAGAACAACATATCAATTTTGATAAATAATCAACAAACCTATGGCAAGAGAACGTGACAAAGAGTTATCATTATGGATAAACAGAGAGACTTTGGTAATTAATCAACTTTTGTTTCTTATCAGAGAGTTATAATTATGGATAAATAGAGAGACTTTGATAATTAAACAGAGAGAACGAGACAAAGAGTTATCATTTTTGATTTTTTAGTCCGGATATTCGGATCCATAAGTTTTATTAATAACTATTTCAAAATAGTAATATCTATATATAAAAACTAATTTTATTTATTATATTTTCATTTTTATAATAGTATATATAAATTTTATGTAAATTATTGTTAATATTTTATATATATTAGTATTATTATTTTTATTTATTTTAAGGATCTAGATCGGGATCCGGATATCCGCCGGATATTACAATTTTTAGAAAGATATCCGACGCCTGGATATCCGAGAACCCCGGATCCGGATAAAGATAGTAAAATTATGGATCTGGATCCGGATACCTTAAAATTGCTCGGATACCCGATCCGTCTCACGTCTAGTAATGATATTATGATCAGGACAGCTACAATAAAACAAGAAGTATAAGCCAATACACATATGAAAACCCAGACTGTGTGGTCATAAACTTCCAAATTACCAATCTACAAACACAATTGCCAGACGCCAGCTACAATACGAGTGATTATTCTACACATGTGCAGGGATTCCAATTTAAATCTAGTTTTTTTTTTAACTAAAAGAAAAACAGTTAGGCCACAAGGAATTCCAATTTGTTTACTAAATCTAGTTTTTGGCAAGCAAGTTTAACTGTGACACAAAATACCGTTTTACCTTTAACCAATTAATATTAATATATATATTATTTGGGAAGTAAAATTTTTTTAAAAGAATATTGGCATTAATTTTTTACAAAATAAAATAATTTTTTTTTAAAAATAAAAAGCTATAATATCTATTTATTACCAGGAAAAATTGTATGTTTACCACTTTCATGGTACCACTTTTCATATTTACCAGTACCACCACTAAAGAAACATTTTCAAAAATATATTCTTCATTAAGTGGCAAAAAACTCTTACACACTTGTTATCTATATATATATATATAATAAATCATTATTTAAATAAATAAATAAAAAAATTATGTTTTCGAATTATACTTTTTCAAATTTGAACTTTTTTATAAGTTTTTTTTTTAATTTTTTTTCAAAATTTTGTTTTTTTTTTCAAAAATTTCTTTTTGAAAATCGAAAATTATGTTTGAAACTATTTTTTATTTTTTTAAAAAAATTTTAAGTATTTATTTATATATTTATTAGAATCCTAAATTTCACATTCCAAAAACCCTAACTCACCCCTCAACTCTAAACCCTAAGCCTAGATTAGATAAAGGGGTATAAGTATCTTTTACCATTCATTAAAAGTGATGGTGAAAGTGATTAGTGTAAACATGAAAAGTGGTACTATGAATGTGGTATTTGTGTTAATTTTCCTTATTACTATTAATAAAAATAAACATATCTCTTTAATATTATTTGAGAAATCAATTTCTTATGTGTTTCTCTCACGTTGATTCTTATTATTTAATTAAAATGATAATATTAATGAAGTAAGTTTATTATTAAAATGTCATTACTAATTTTTTTTATTTAACCTTTTTAAAAAAAATTATTTCCCAATCCCCTTATTATAGAAAAAGCATTATCTTTAGTATACATATATGCTTTTTATATTTAAAACATGTAATTTAATAAACAATATTATTTATAATTTTTTCACGTTCATTAGAAACATCATTTACTATTTAGTTTTATATTAATCAATTTTTAATATCTAAATAAAAAATAAAAATTTACAATCTTAATAATATATGAATGTTCATATCTCTACATAAATACAAATTATTTTTCAAGTTTGAACTACCAACAAAAGTATTTCAATATATAAATTCTACTTTATTCATAAAAAGCTGTATTTTCTCCATAAAAAAATCACAATCATTATTTTTTTAAAGAAATTCATTCATCTTTGAATACATGAAATATCAAAATGAATATCATAAAGTCAATTTATAATGGAAGAATACTTCAAATCATTCAGCTGGCTACACATTTTATCGAGACAATGATTATAACATGTAATAGAATTAGTTAAAAGGTTTTAATACCTATCATGTTTGCTACTCTTCTAGAAACAAGATTTTAATTTAGAATGCGGCACATTTTATTTTTACTTAGTGTTGACTTCACATTAGAAAACTAATTCTGTTGTTTACTGGAAAGATTTCTAAAATTAATTAGTTTTAATTGAATTCTGTGTTTTTAAAAATAACATCTGAATGTTTTAAACTACCAATTTTGAATAAAATGATAAATCTTAACTTCAATTAATAAAATTTTAATGTGATGTTATATTTTAAATAATGCAATTTTAAACTGGTCTTAAGCCATATTTTCATTTTTGAAATTTTGTTAGTTTGAAATTTTAAACTGGTCTTAAACCATTTTTTTTTAATTTTCTTTATAAGTTATTTGTGATTTTTCATAATTCACAAACTCCAGTGATAAAAAAAATAAATAAAATACAAATTTAAAATTAATATAACCATACAAAAAATACGAAACTAACTACACTAGATTAAAATTAGATTAAATTTGTTTAAAAATCAAACTAGAATTTTAGAAACAAATATAGGGAAGTTGAATATTCTGAAAAATCAAGTCATTAAAACATCACAACTCAATAACTCATAAATAACTGTCTTATCTAAAATAATAAAAATATCAAACTAAAAGAAACACAAATAAATTTTAATAACTAAATTTAGTTTTTTCGTAAATATTCATTCCTGCGTATAGAAGCGGATAACTCACCTAATTGAAATTAAAAAAAAAGATTTACATTAACCACTTAATAAAAAAAAATTCACTTTTTGTAAAACAACGATCAACCAGTTAAAACTTCAATAAAATCAATATTATTAAAACAGAAGTACAAAGTTGGATCCAACTTGCTTCTATGTAAAATATTTTTAAAATACTATACCCTATAATTAATTCCACTAAATCAATTTTAATGGTAAGATTCTAAACAATTGAAAAGAAATATTCGATGGATAAGGAAGTCTTACACAATAACAAAAGCCACCTCTGCTTCTCAAAACCAAAAAGGAATATTCAATATAAAGCTAAACAATTCTATCTCAACAAATTTCACAAACAAATAAATTAAACAAACAAACATTCGTTAATGACCATTAGTTTTATACACCATAGTTTAGTTTATATGATTATATCTTTATATATTAATCGTATTGCTTATGATAGATATCTTATGTGATTTTGTTATTGTGTATAATTTTTCAAAGGTTTCCAAATGTTAATCTACTTATGAAATAACTAAGTCTAGGTTCAATTTCTAAACAAGTTGGAGTTAAAAGAGATATAATAAAAATACAATAATATTAAAACTAATAGTTATTTAAATATCTAATGCAAATTTTAAAATTAACTTTCAAATTTTAAATTCTACAATTCAAATCAAATTGAATTTACATATTGGTCACCAATCGGTTCAACCGGTTAGCCTCAAGATTTACCGGGGTTTTACGAATTTTATTGGGTTTTAAATAAAAGATATTTCATAAAACTAAAATCGTATTACATATCGGATTACTGGCTTACCGGTTTGACTATGGATCCGGGTCGAGTTTAGAGACGATGATTTAAATAAAATAATGTTTTAAATAGACATAATTCTTACAAATTAACAAAATATTTATAACATTGTTTATTAAAGTTTATCATAAAATATTCTGCGCTTTAAAAGCATGGATCAAAATCTAGTTAGTTGACATATTAAAACTACTACAGCATTGATCAAAAAAAAAAAACTACTACAGCATAACATCACACTACTAAACCTGTTCCATGATTGTGCACATTTCTGAATGATATATAAAAAGCGAATTATTGTAACCACTTAATAAAACAATGTTCACTGTCACTAAAATATCAAAGAAGTTAATAATTGCTCAAGATGATTTATTAAGACAGCTTTTTTTAACTGTCCAAACCCTTGCAATCCTAATATATATACATACATCCACTCTTCATTTTACTTCACCATCCTCTAAAGCAACACTTCCATCTTAGAACGTGCTCAATTTGAAATTTATCTTTGGAAAGATGGCTTCCAAAAACTCAGCCTCCCTTATCATTTTCCTCACATTCAACATCCTCTTTTTCACGCTAACTACTGCTTGTGGCGGTGGCTGCGGTTCCATTCCCAAACCTAAACCTAAGCCCACCCCAACTCCATCCTCCTCAGGAAGCTGCCCTAGAAAAACTCTCAAACTTGGCGTTTGTGCCAATGTCCTAAAGGATCTTCTCAAAATTGAACTGGGCACGCCACCGGTCAAGCCTTGTTGTTCACTCCTTAAGGGTTTGGTTGATCTTGAGGCTGCTGCTTGTCTCTGTACCGCCTTAAAGGCAAATGTTCTAGGAATTAAGCTTAATGTTCCCGTCTCTCTCAGTCTTCTTCTTAATGCTTGTGGCAGGAAGACCCCTCGTGGATTCATATGCGCTTGATCTACTATCAATGCTTCGATTGGAGAATATATATCCTCTCTTTTTCATATTCATCTCTCTTTATATCGTTCTTTGAAATTACCTATTTTCAGTTTTTAATCCAATAAATGCTACTTCTATTTCTGTTATTGTATTCGCTTTAAAAAGTGTGCCCATGCATAATAAAAGTAATTAATCGGCTTCCAGTTTCCGCATTAGTTATAGAAAAAATATTCATGTAATAATTTTACTATGTAGATTAAAAAACAAATAAATTTATGTTGACCTGATATATCCGTTAAAATATATCGATTAGACTAAGAAAAACTCGAGATGTTTGTAAGAACAGCAAAACATAAGAAATTTACAATTTTATTAAAATATAGGAGATTTTAATTAGTATTAAAAAATAAAAACACAACAATAATCCCAGAAACTAATCATACATACGAAATAAAACCAATCGAATCTTATTCTACAACTAAATAAAGAGGATTCCATTGTTTTTGATTGATCACTCAGCAATATGGATTTATTGAGAGTTGCCTGCACTGAAACCATAATGTATACACAAAACATTGTTCAGTAGAACTAAATCTGATAAACCTATTCTATCACGATATGTCCCGTATAATGATTACGCATATGTTGCCAACACAGTGTTGGTACATATATAGTATGGATCCCCAACAAATAAGCATTATAAGTAAATTATTGAACGTAGCAATACAACATACAGTGTTGGTACATTTAAACTAATAATCTTACTAATACAATAACAGTATTAGTATACAACATATCTTTAAAACATAGAACAACACGTAAGTCTACAGTTAGTGAAATATAGTCCATATAAAAATTGAATTACATTATATCTGTTTCTAATTTAAGGTATCTGAACAATTTTTAGATTCTAAAGAATATTGATAGAGTGTGAATTAATAGAACCAAACTGTTTCAATGCATCAGTGAGCTTCGAAAACCAGCATATATCTCGGGGCTTTTCAACCCATAATCGCCTTATCTAGTATGCAGACCTTGTTAGGATCAGCGTGTTGAAAGCCTTGAGGATGCTTCATATAGATTTTTTCAGTGGGATCACTATGCAAAAAGGCATTGTGAACATCCATCTGATGCATAATCCATCCCTTTCCTGCAATAACTTGCAGAGACTCCTCACCGTTGTCATTTTAGCTACCGGTGCGAAAGTTTCTTTGAAATCTTTTCTTTTGACTTGCATGTTCCCTAAGGCAACCAACCTAGATTTATGCCTTTCAACAGTACCATCTGTATTATATTTGATCTTGTACACCCACATATTACCAATGGCCTTCTTACCCGGAAGTAAAACCACAATACTGAATGTCTTGTTCACTTCAAAAGCGACAATGTCATCTTTCATAGAGTTTCACCATATTTCATGTTGAACCGCCTCTTTGTAACTCTTTGGTTCTACTCCACTTGTTATCGGAGCCAAGAAGGCTTTGTGAGCTGGAGAAAACCGTTTGTGAGAAATATAATTGACAAGTGGATATGATGTTTTACCTTGGACTGACGAGGACTCTGATTGTGTATTGGGCGCAGTGTGATCGTGATGGGGTTCTTCTTTGATACAGCGTGCATTGTAGTTAACATAATCACACAATTTTAGGAGGGAATCTTCTCTTTGTGTCCTCTACTTTGCCCAGGTTCTGCTTCAATATTATTCAAGTAATTCAATTTTTCTAGAAAATTCAAATCATAGAAATATAATCCCTTTAAACCTATGATTGTACTCATAAATCTTAACTAAAAAATAGAATCATTTATATAAAATTTGAATTATAGTTACATAAAACCATGTTTATCGCAGATTTTAAAAAATATAAAGTATTTTATTTTTTCAAATAATGAATGTACGGTATCAAAATGTTGTCAGAAGATATTGTTATGCGTAAACAACCAATAACACAGTAAATTACTTACAAAATCATAAACCCTATTATATTATAATATTGTTGATCAATAAATATTAACAACATTGTTATTGAGTTACAATATATATATAAATGTAAACAATTCTTCAAAATATTTATTGCAAAATCAAAAGTAAACACATATAGAATTAAAATAAATGTTCTGTGAGACAAACAAAAACGTTTTAAATAACAATTGAGTTACATTCTATATCAATTTGGTTGTTTGAATATCGAAAGAAAATAGGAGGTAGCCACCAACGTATACAAAAACATTTTAAAGGATAACCATGTATTGAAACTAATCAATACAAATACAAATAAAAATTCGTTGTTCTATTCCGGTCTGATTCTCCAGACCACTTCAAGTTTGATTAATAGATCAGCCATTTGATGTCAAAAAAAAAATCAATACAAATGAAAAAAATATTCGCGTGATTGTGCAGATCAAAATCTAGTGTTATTTTATATTGGTTAGACAATATTTTATTATTTTAAAAGTAGATAATCTCCAACCAAAACGATTATGGAATCAATCAATAGCACTCTTATTTGTATTTATATTTTTATTTATTATATTTTGAGAACTTCTCTAATTAAGGTCCTAATTTTTGGTCAAAAAATCGGAAAATATAATTACACAAATAAGTAATTAGAATAAGATGGATAGTACAAAGCGCAGACGACTTCCAGCAAATTCATCACTGGAATAGATTGATGTCCTATGTATTAATGATACGTTCCCTATCTAGTACGTTTCTTAAAAGCATTAGTTTTATCTCTCTACTTCTAGAAATACAGCCCAAGTTTTGCCGACGACAATGTATGAAAGTGCTTGATTCCGGATTCCCTTTCATTTTAGATATGATATGATAAAGATGATATGTCAATAAGGAGCGGTTTTGACTTTTGAGGTATGATTATGTCCGATTCGAAAAATAAAAGGGACTAAGACATATATTTCTACCCAGCAATACTTTTTTTTTTTTGAACATATACCCAGCAATACTTGCTTTCTGCTTTCAAAAAAAAAAAAACTTGCTTTCTGCAGGCTAACTTATTTTAGATCCCAACCATATTAATTTGGGATGATGATATTTTGGCCAACTAAAATTTTGTTTGTTTAATGTTGAGAGATCGACTGATACTGATTTCAGTTCGTTGTTTCGGTCACTTACCCGCCCAAAATTATCAATGTTTTTTTTTAAATACATATTCTGTTCAGTATGTTTCATGCTTTAAGTTGGAGTCGGTTTAAACCAACGCTTAATACGTTTTAATTGTATGATGAAAATAATTCAGATAAATATATATATATATACTGAACGAAATAATTAGAATGAGAAAAGAATACATACAAGTTTTTTTGGACCCGGCACAAGACTATGACTCATGATCCTCCGATTGACATAAAAAAAAATGCTTCCAAGGCTTTTAGTTTTCTTTTGTCGATCTAATACTTGTATATCCAAAAATTAATACATATATAGCATATGAAGCACTCTGTGACAAATGAGATTCAAGCCCAACCCGAACCATTGATGTCCTCCAAATTAATAACATAAGATGATTATAAATATTCTTTTTTTTAAAAAAAAAGATGATTATAAATTTTGAAAACATTAAAATATATAGAGCATTTTGTATTGGCTGGGATTTTATCTACACATGTAAAGTTATAGAAGCTCTCATGTAATATGGCAATAGACTCTGAATAAATGTGCAATGGGGTCTTGAATTATAATCATGGTAGTGATAATAACAGCAGTTACAATTCAATAATACTATCATGAACGCACAAATGGAATTATTTATTTATAATTTTACAAAACCAACGTTCGGTTCTACGAATCTACACAACGGTGGTGGAGGGAACAAGTAATATTTGGTATATATGCTTTTGTAGAATGACAAATATATATAATATATAATCGATTATACTAAAACAAGTTGGTACTCTATTTTTACACCCTTGTAAAACCCTATAAATACCCACAACTTCTCTTCATTTCTCTTCATCTCTGTCTTAAACACACTTGACAATCCTTATAACTCTGAGTCTCTCATATTTCGAGAAAGAGAATGGCTTCAAGGAACTCGTCCTCTGTTGCTCTTTTCTTCGCCCTCAACATCCTCTTTTTCACCTTAACCGTTGCAACTGATTGTGGTTGCAGCCCAAGTCCCAAACCCAAGCCGGTCCCAAGTCCTAAGCCCCCCAAGCATGTCCCAAGTCCTTCAGTCCCAAGTCCCTCTGTCCCAAGTCCATCGGTCCCACACCCTAATCCTAGGCCGGCCACACCTCCGAGGACCCCTGGCTCATCAGGAAACTGTCCAATAGATGCTCTCAAGCTCGGTGTATGTGGAAATGTCCTAAGCGGCCTACTCAACATACAATTGGGTCAGCCATCAGCTCAACGATGCTGCTCGGTTATCCAAGGTTTGGTTGACCTCGAGGCTGCGGTTTGTCTCTGCACTGCTCTTAGGGCTAACGTTCTTGGGATCAACCTTAACGTTCCTATATCTCTCAGCGTTCTTCTCAACAAGTGTAACAAGAAGGTTCCGTCTGGTTTTGAATGCACTTGAAACAGCTATGCATACGGCATACGACGCACACACAGTTTCCTCTGCGAAATATTTAAGTTTGAATAAATGCATGCAAGCTACAGTCTAATATTTAAATCTTAATTTTGTTTAAGTGATATAATAAATGTGTAAGAGTTTTATATATTCTCTTAAACGTTCCTCGTCGTTGGTTCTTGTATGTTTTTCTAGCCATCTATACCTATTTTCAAATACTTAACACTTGCATTCGGATTATTGTTACAATCTTCAGACTGACATAATACCACATTATGAAATCACCAAACGATTAAATATCTCGTTTAAAAATGTAATTGTTAAACACTAAACGATGATTAGACCCTTCTCGAGAATTGTAGTGTAGTTGAACATGATAGTATGTTCAGCTGAGAATAAAGGTTGCTAATTCAAATTAAAGTAGGATCAGTAAGACTTATGTATGTGGCCATTTTATTTTTGTGTCTCCGTAAGAAATGCGGTTGGATTACTAGTGTTTGATGCGTGATCATGTGTATTAAGGTTGAATGATATATATGCGATTTCATTACCTCACGACCCAGAGACATGGCCGCAGAATATGTGTGTTTATGAGTCTATGAGACCTTAATGGAAAGTTTATGTGATGATATTGAAATCTATTAAGGGTATGCTGAGAATCCCTATTTCTTGGCAGAAGAAGTAATACCTTGCATGAAAATTTAAGGACAATTTCCAAAACCACTTATTTCTCAAAAAAAAAATTCAAAACCACTCACTTTAAAAATGTTCCACTGATAATACAGTAATGTTTATGTGCTTTCAAGTGTAGTTTATTAAACTGAAAAGTATCAAAACCATAGGCTAGATGTCAGAAAATAATTGAAACCCTTGGAACGAAAAAAAAAATACTATATGGAATATTTTGGCTCTGGACCTGAAAAAGTTACAGTTTTCAGCCTAAAAATTCTTAGTCATAAAAGATAGTACAATTAATTAGTAATATAAATAACTACGTTTATATGCCAATAAAGAAATATTAACTCAAATTTGAAATAGGATTACCCAAATATAATTTAAATTTACTTAGGATAAAAATATGGTTATACTTATTTATTCTACTTTTTGAATAAGAACTAACTCTTACGATATTTTAGTCATTTCTCAAATTTAACAACTATAATTGCATTTGTTCAAAAAAACAACAACTATAATTGCATAGCTTGAATGTTATAATAATTTTTTTGTGTTTTCTTTTTGGATCAAAAACATACAGTATATTAGAATTCGAATTCATATTTTTCAAAAAATAAAATATGAATTCAAATCTAATATTGGTGATACGGTTATGGCACAAAGGACAAACACAAACCACTATGATATATATCTTTGTCTGTGGATTTTGTATTTTATGATAACCGGTTTTAACATTCATACGAATGGAAATTTCATGCATGTTCGGGTTGTACGACTCGTGATGGTGTGAATCTGAGTAATATTAAGCTCATTGCCAGAAGTAAGTTGACTTATGTGGGGACAGTGGGATATTTGGAGCCAGTCTTGCCAAGATATATGCAATTATAGTCGCAAATAAAGACTCAAAGAAATTAAAGACAATTATAGGGTTTTTAATAGTCGACAATGAAAATAAAATAACATGATTACGTTGAATATTCAAACTACGGTTAAGGAAATGATTGATACTCCATCTGTATCAATATAAGTGGTTTTTAAGGTTTTTACACATGGATTAAGAAAATACAATTTTTTTTACAATTTACATTGGTTACATAAAATATCATTAAATGAAACTAGTTTAACCAATAAAAAAAGAAGACACTATTTTATAATTGGTCACAAAATTCAAATGCTATTAAATTCTATCTAGAATAGTGAGAACATCAATTATTTTGAAACAAATTCTTTTTTTTTAAACATCACTTAAAATGATACGGATGGAGTATTACTTAACGCATCCCCTTATATATTAATTTAGAAGTCACTTAATTGATTTCGTGACTTCTGCTGATGTGTCGCTCATAGGAGATCTTTCTAATTAATTATTATAATTTGATTGGTTGATGGTTTTTCCAATGACAATATGATATCATATATAAGTTATCACTTATAGAAATGTATACACAAGATCCATCATTTTCTAACTTATGAATATACATATTACTGAAATATATACACAAGATCCGTATAGGTAATTAGTTATATCTGAAACTGAACCAAATCTAGTTTTTGGGGTCGGTTCGGTTCTTTTGGTTCTGACTTTTTTGAGAAGTCCTACTTACCACCATGGTAGAAACATAAGTATCTGAAATATCTAGAATGAAAATGGAACTGAAATATACTTACTATAAAAATTATTGAAATAGCTACCTGATCTAGAACAAAAATAAACTGCCCAATCAAACTCCACATCACCCATATATGCATATTGAGACATCCATAATCAAAATGAAACTGAAGTTTACTCGTGTAGGTATTGAATAATAAATACCTCTGGTCAGTGTTCAAAACAATTGCGGCAACTGGCATTTACTGGCGAGTAGGTGGATAATTCAGGTCTAGGTGGGTCTTAATAGTTGATGAATTAATAATTTATTTTTATTTATTTTAAATTTATATTATATATTCGAGTTTTAGGTTTAATTATCAAATTATTTTTATGAATTATAAAACCTAGATATACAAAATAAAATATTTAAACCAATTTGCATTAACATCATTGGTTAATTTAAAAGATTTACACCAATTTATATGGATCTAGACTAATATATGCTATTTTATCTAATTTAGAACTGTTACACAAATTGGATTTTAAGAAAAATATTTTGATTATAAGCGTCCACGCATACCCAAGTTTATTTTAGAACAATATTGCTTATGGCTAAATACTAATCTCTACGTTTCAAATTATATGATGTTTTAGAAGGTTTATGTTGTTTCAAAATATAAGATGATTTTAGGTTTTAAGTTTAAATTAACTTTATTAGTTACTGTTTAACCAATTAGATTTTAATGTATTTTTTATAACTGATTGAATCATTTTAAAACTATATCCTTAAAATTGCTTTAAGAGAGAAATATGTTTATGTTGTAAAACAAGAGAATAGAGTCGGTATGTTTCTATCTTATTCATAAACATAAGGAGCCCTTTATATATAGAGAATTACACCGTCATATAATAATGGAAAGATTAAAGAAAGGAAATACAAATATGGAAAGAGTACAAATCATAATCTGATAAGGAAAAGGCAATATGCCGATTCTCTCTCTCTCTCTCTCTCTCTCCTCACGGCCGAATCTCTCTCTCTCTCTCTCTCTCTCCTCACGGCTGAGTCTCTCTCTCTCTCTCTCTCTCTCCTCACGGCCGAATCTCTCTCTCTCTCTCTCTCTCTCCTCACGGCCGAATCTCTCTCTCTCTCTCTCTCTCTCCTCACGGCCGAATCTCTCTCTCTCTCTCTCTCTCTCCTCACGGCCGAATCTCTCTCTCTCTCTCTCTCTCTCCTCACGGCCGAATCTCTCTCTCTCTCTCTCTCTCTCCTCACGGCCGAATCTCTCTCTCTCTCTCTCTCTCTCCTCACGGCCGAGTCTCTCTCTCTAGCATTGGGCCGGTTATGAACCGGGCCAGTTATGGACCGGGCCGGTTATGGACATCCACAATATGATTTATAACACTTCCCCTTGGATGCCATAACCATACAGGAATTGTAATACGCTTTAGATGTTGCCTCATTAAAACCTTTCCAGGAAAACCCAGTGGGACAAAACCATCGTGAAGAAAAAAGAGTACAACACGTATTACTCCCCCTGTTCTGAACAACTAGCGGCTGGCCTCATGAACAGCCAAGATCTCCGAATGATTTGAAGATGTGGCCGCGATCGTCTGCTTCATGGAACGCCATGATATGGCCGTTCCACCATGTGTGAAAACATAGCATGTCTGTGATCGAGCATTGTGTGGATCCGAAAGATAACATGCATCAACAAAATCAACAAAACCTTCTTTGTTTTGGTTAGTATAAAATAAACCCAAGTCTTTCGTTCCTTGCAGGTAATAAAGAACATGTGTAATCCCGTTCCAGTGCCTTTGGGTTGGACAAGAGCTTATCTAGACAATAGATTCACGGCAAAACATATATCTGGTCGTGTGACTAGCCATATACATCAAAGCTCCTATGGCACTGAGATATGACACTTCGGGACCAAGGACATCTTTATCGTCCATCTTAGGACGGAAAGAATCAGAGGGACCTCACGACCATGGGGATAGATAATGGGTGAGACTCGGCCATGTTGATTCTCTTGAGTAATTTTCTGTATATGTCATTTGATGCACAAGGATTCCATCTCTTATATATTCAAGTTGTAATCCCAAACAAAACTTTGTTTTTTGGAGATCTTTCATCTCGAATTCTTTCTTAAGATATTCAACTGTTTGGGAGATTTATCCAGAGGTTCCTAGGATATTTAAATCATCAACATACACTGCTATAATCACAAAGCCCTGGCCGAATTTCTTTATAAAAATACAAGGGCTGATTGGAACATTCTTGTATCCTTCTCTCTATAGGTATTCACTTAACCTATTGTACCACATTCGGCCTGATTGTTTCAATCCATAAAGTGACTTTATTCAACTTTATACAGTGTTGTTCTCGAGTAATCGATTTGTTTTTCAACTCTATACCCTCTGGTATTTTCATATATATTTCATTATCCAGTGGACCATATAAGTATGCAGTTACAACATCCATTAACCGCAAGTCTAAGTTTTCTCTTATAGCCAGACTTATCAGGAATCTAAAAGTAGTAGCATCCACCACAGGGGAGTATGTCTCCTCATAATCTATTCCTGGTCTTTGTGAGAATCTTTGTGTAACAAGCCGTGCTTTATATCTAACGACAATACCATGTTCATTTCTCTTCCTCACAAAGTTCCACTTTTATCCAACTGGTATAACAACATAAGGTGTCCTTATTATTGGACCGAATACGTCTCTCTTCTTTAAAGAGTTCAACTCCACGTTTATAGATTCTTTCCATTTGATCCAATCTGATCGTTGAGTGCACTCTAAGATAGACGTGGGTTCATGATCCTCATTATCATCTATGATTTCAAGTGCTACATTGCATGCAAATATATCATCAATGTCGACATTCTTTCTGTTCCATTGTATCCCAGACAAGACATAGTTTATTGAGATCTCATTATTATCAGGACCTTCAGTACCTTGAATCTTGGCGTCCCAAGAAGACATCAGGGCCGGCCGCATCTAAGCATTCATGATCGGCCGCGATCGCTATTAGGGTTTTGGGATCGGCTGCGGCTAAGTCCCAGGATTTAGGAATGGCCGCGGTTGTGTCTGAGGTTTCAACCACCTCAGTTTCATTATCTGCACCTTTCTTAGTTTTTCGAGGGTTCTTATCTTTGGAACCTATTG
>NC_027750.1:19319910-19320758 GCF_000695525.1 Brassica oleracea var. oleracea | reverse complement strand
CCGAGTATCTTGCCAAGATAAGGATGTTTGATTCCATGTAATTTCTTTTACCAGTTTACTGCTATCTCCCCCTAATGTTGGATGTTCGGATTCATCAAAGTGACAATCCGCATACCTGGCCTTAAATAAATCACCCGTAGTTGGCTCAAGATATTTTATAATCGTGGGAGAATCATATTTAACATATATCTTCATCCTCCTTTGAGGTCTCATCTTTGTTCTCTGTGGTGGTTCAATTGGCACATAGACGGCACAACCAAATGTCTTAAGATGAGATATGTCTGGTTCATGACCCGTAAGCAATTGTAATGGGGAATATCTATGTTTACTAGACGGTCTTATACGAATCAGTTCGGCCCCGTGCAAGACCGCATGTTCCCAAGCTGTGGCCGGAAGCTTAGACCTCATAAGCAATGGTCTAGCTATTAGCTGAATTCTTTTTATGAAAGATTCGGCCAAGCCATTCTGTGTATGTACATGTGCCACGGAGTGTTCCACACTTACCCCCATGGACATACAGTAATCATTAAACGCTTGGGACGTGAACTCGCCAGCATTGGTCTTTATCATTCCGACCTTAGTATAGTAAAAGGCTAGTAGAGAGCGCATGTATAGACTCTAGGACTTTCTTATAGCCTTGGCCGATCTCTATGATCTGAAGGAACTCTTTGTTTCCTTCGCCCTTAGTCTCAATATGAAAGCCATTCATTCGAATGTCTTTAAAGCTTAATCATTAATAAAACAAGTTCAAAGCAATCAAAACATAGAAAACACAAAGCAAAGAACAAAAACATAGATGGCCGAAATCAACTTTGATCTTTTAAACAATCTGAAGTTTCATAATCCAT
>NC_027750.1:19318844-19319785 GCF_000695525.1 Brassica oleracea var. oleracea | reverse complement strand
ATTACCCATACCACATCTATGACACACGGATTTGGTCGAGTTTTGTGGCTTGAAAGATGTACCACGGCCTCGGCCATGACCGCGGCCTCCATAAGAGTTTCCTTGGCCACGGTCATATGAGTTTCGGCCTCGACCACCACGTCCATGCCATTTTCCACGACCACGGCCGTTTTGGCTATCACCCTGGACATGGTTTGACTCTTTCTTAGCCTCTACGGCCGTATGTGCCTCAGGTAATGGGGTTGTTCCAGGAGGTCTCAATTCACTGTTCCTCATCAACAGTTCATTGTTCTGCTCAGCGAGCAAGAGACAAGAGATCAGATTAGCATAAGTAGAGAAGCCCTTCTCACGGTATTGTTGTTGTAACAACACATTGCTTGTGTGGAAGGTGGAAAAAGTTTTCTCAAGCATATCCTTATCCGTTATATCCTCACCACATAGTTTCAATTTCGAAACAATCTTAAATAGGGCTGAGTTATACTCGTCCACGGACTTATAGTCTTGGATCCTGAGATTCTTCCAATCATACATAACCTTTGGTAAGATCACTGTTCTCTGGTGATCATATCTTGCTTTCAATTCTGTCCAAAGGTCTAGAGGACTCTCAATAGTCAAATACTGATCTTTGAGACTCTCAATAAGATGATGGCGTATAGTTAATATAGGTCCATATCTATCTTTCTCACTTGCATTATTGCCCTCGGTGATACATTCACCGAGTCCCTTGGATTTTAGGAAGATCTTAGCATCAAGTGCCCATTGCAAATAATTATCTCCAGAGAGATTTAGGGCGGCAAAATCCAAGTTGTTGATTTTCGACATCTGAAATCATATATTTCATTCTTAAGATTTATAATGTACTTATAATGCATACAAGACAATCAGATATATAATGCAAATTGGTCACACGACCAAACGGATATGATGCATTTAGTTCATAC
>NC_027750.1:19286164-19318754 GCF_000695525.1 Brassica oleracea var. oleracea | reverse complement strand
AATCAAATCAAATTTCGATTAGGGTTTGCATGGTATGCATGCGGCTAGGCTTTAGGGAATTAGGGTTTCGATTTTAATCAAGCAATAAGATTTAATTTAGGTTATTAGGGATTGGATCTATTGCCTTAGGGTTTGGTTCTTAGGTTTTAGTTTTACCTAAACCTCAAGTCGGGTTGAATGGACCACCGAATAGAGATGAACGCGAGCTGATCGTTCCTGTCGGGTCGCGAACGGGTTGCTGTCTGTCGCGAACGGATTGAAGCTGAGACGAGTCGCGAACGGGAGCAAGCAGCTATCGGGTCGTGAACGTGTTGGCTATCGAACGGTATCGGGTCGCGTCAAGCAGACTGAGATCGTGTCTCGTGAACAGGCTGAGGTCGCGAGCTGGTGAACAGATTGCGAACGGGAATCGGCTGAGTATCGTGATCGTCTGTAGGGTTTATCGCCGGGGAATTAGGGTTTTAGGTCTCGGGATTTTAGCTTAGGGTTCTTAGAGTAATCGTGCTGATAACGTGTTGTAAAACAAGAGAATAGAATCTGTATGTTTCTATCTTATTCATAAACATAAGAAGCCATTTATATATAGGGAATTACACTGCCATAGAATAATTGAAAGATTAAAAAAAAGAAATACAAATATGGTTATGAACCGAGCCGGTTATGGACCGGACCGGTTATAGACATTCACAATATGATTTATAACAGTTTATTAATCTTTGTGCACTAATACAAAATATTATATACTATCAAACGAAAACGAGGGAGTTTAATAAACGAGGGAGTAAAAGGTATTAAATAGCAGGCCAATCAAAATTTGTCCGCTCCTTAATAATTATTTTCCATATGTATATTCTGTTACTTGACTTTATTAGTTTTTCTAGCTATTTGTTTCTTTTGAAGAAAGTCGAGATAATATCTTTATTAACGGGTTTTAACTATTTTGTGGTCTGCATTGCTGATTTAACAAGGTATACTTCTTTGAGGACAAATGCTTTTATTGACTATGAAAAAGTAAAGCAGCTTTTGGGGTAAGACCAATAATCTGCGTTACTCTAATTGTCTAACAGAAGAGTACGTGACGACGTTCACATCATAATTTCATGTCAATAATATAAATTCTTTTGTTTGTTGTTCTTACTAAACAAATATTGCATGTTCTGATAATTCCTTATATATATTAATTGAGAAGCATTATAATATTTTTTATAGCAACTTGTCATCACTAAGATGATTCTAGAAATCTTAAAAAAAAATAAGTTGGTCCATCTAAACATATAATATATATTTTATCAAACTAACTATTAAATGATGTCAAAAAAAACTAATTATTAAATTAATTAGTTGTGTACAAAAAATATACTATATTCTTTTCTTAAATAAAAATTATATAATTACCAAATATGATTAACATATTTAAGATAATTAATAATTATGAATTATAAAGATTTGATAACAATTTTTGTATCCTCTCTCTTTTTTGTTTAAAATTAGATTTTTTTTATATGTTATATTTTGAATTTCTTAAAACGACTATAAATTACTAAAAAATTTCGAAGTCCCACATTAAAAATTTTGTGATCAATGGTTTAACCTTTTTGTTATAACAAAATACCAAGCTGACAAAAAAAGTTATAACAAGATACCAATGATCATAAATCGTATGAATATATGAAGTTTCATTTAATAAATATCATATTATAAAAGTTGTTATAGAGGCGTTTGAGCCTAGTAAAAAAAGTTGGCACCGGGATTTGTATACTGGCGATTTATTTCGATGGTGATTGTGTTTAAAATATGAGGGTTTCTTAGTTTAAAAAGAAAAATTTTGGTAAAACTGAAATTGCTCCTAAAGCCTTGATTATTTGAGCAGATAATAAATCAGTAGCAGTATACTATATAAGCAATATGCTGCGGCAGAAGTTGTATATTTTTACTAATCTATTTAATAGAATGATTGGTAAAACAGTATGAATATGTTATTTAAAATTATTATAAAAATTATTATATAATATATTTATTTCTAATGAATATATTCCTAATATATTTTTTTTATCATCAACATTACAGATTCATACTGACTATGTAAACCAAACCCGGTAATCTGCATCCATGTGAACGACGAAAGACGATTGCTTTCTAGCACTGCGTGCTAGACTACCCGCCTTTGAATTTTGCGTCTGTGGTATATAGATAATCTCTGATCGGGTGAAACTCTCTTTCAGGATCTTGATATCTTCCAAATAATTTGCAAAAGCTGGTCATTCCTCTGGTTCCGAAACCATCTTCACCAATTGAGAACAATCTGTTGCAAACGTAACCTGAAATTAACGTAAATTCCTCATGCATTCCATTGCCCATAGTAGCGCTTCCATCTCCGCATGAAGAGGTGAGAGACATGCCCTAACATTTTTCGCCCCTAACAAGCCATCGAAACCTTCCAAAGTACTGAGCCAACTTTGTCCTGAAAAAATAACACCCTCTTTCCACGAGCCATCTGTAAAACACCATCTTCCTGGGATCGACGGCAATATCGTATCTATTATTGGTGGTGGCATCCTCTGGTCATTCACTACTTGTGCCTCAGCCAACAAAGTTGATTCTGTTTCAGCCAATATAAGTGTATTCATAGGATCCATATCCAAATTACTGAAAACTTTATTATTCCTAGTTTTCCAGATGTACCATAGTATCCATGCAAACTGGTGATCCTCCATCTGCGGGAAAACTCTCCAGAATAGATGATCCATGTCTGTGAAGAGTGAACTTGTTGGAAAAATAGCTGGATTTGATGGTATCTTCGAAAGAGCCCAGACCTGAAGAGCTGGAAGACATTCAAAAAACACATGATTTATCGATTCCTCAGGAGCTCCACATCTTACACAACAAATATCCCCTTGAATCCCCCTTGCTTGTAAATTCTTTTGCACTGCTATACACCCGGTCACTAATTGCCATATGAAATGTTTTAGCTTTGGTGGGCACCGTATTTTCCAGCAGTAAGCCTTCAAAACATCAACTCTATGACCAATCAGTAATGGTGATCTTTCTCTATCTGGATAAATCCGCTCTACCTGATATCCTGATTTGACCGTATATTTTCCATTTTTTGTAAAGTGCCATCCATCTCTATCCACCCGCTGAGTCCTGCTTAGTGGAATACTTTCTATAAGTTTCGCATCCTGAGGATCCACGAAAGCCCGAATTGCCTCTGAATTCCAAGTACGCGAGGTAGAGTCAATGAGGGACTCTACTGTAAGGTCCAGGTATAAATTGTGTTGATTTTTATTAGCTGGTCTCGGGCGAGTGGTTGGGAGCCAAGGGTCATTCCATACAGATATAGAAGACCCTGATCCCACCCTTTTGATTTGTCTTTTGCTAACCAGAGATCTAGCAGAAACAATGCTCCGCCAGCCGTATGACGGAGAATATGAACGAATCGGTTCCAAGGGTGAAGCATTCCTAAAATACTGACCTTTGAAAACTCGAGAAAATAAAGTGTTTAACTTCTCTATCAGACGCCATAACTGTTTACCAAGCATCGTTGTGTTGAAATCAGTGATATCTTTAAACCCCAAACCTCCTTCCTCCTTATCTACACATATCTTGTCCCATGATTTCCAGTGCATGCCTCTTGTACTTCCCCCTAGACTCCACCAAAATCGTGATACCACGCTTGTCAGTTTTTTCACCGTTGCTTTAGGCAAGCGATAACAGGACATCGTATGATTTGGTAATGCCGTAATCACTTACTTAATTATCACTTCCTTTCCACCTTCTGTGAAAAACTTGAAACTCCACCCATTAACTCTATTATTTAAACGATCGTGTACAAAGATAAAAACTTGGATCTTTGATCCCCCAGATTTTCTATTTTCTGGTAGACCGAAGTATGATTTCATTCCTCCAAGATTCTGAATACCCAAAATATCTCTTAATTCCTGTCTGACAGATTTTTTGATCTTATATCCAAATTGAACCGAAGACTTATCGATCTTATATTCAATCTTATATTCCTAATATATATATTACTTCTCAATCTTTTTATTACGTGTATGATTTCCAAATTGTGCGATTCGGAGTAATTCAGTCGTTGTCATGTTGACTTTAACAGGAGCCACTAATAAAATCAGTAGAATAAAGATTCCTGCTTCCATTTAAACCACACAGCATCGATTCGCAGAAATGTAGAAATATAAGCCTACGAAATATTTACGTGAATTATTGTAAAAGAAAACAAAATTTTGGTCATCAACGTCTACATAAGAAGATCATTGTTGACAAATTAAAAGAAGACAATCCTTTAATATCAAGAAGATATGGACCTTTTCTTCAAAACAAAAGAGAAGATATGGACCAGTAAGCTTGAGATGGCCATTTACTTATTTTATATAAATGAAATATCGTATTTAGACATTAGCAAAAAAACAAAAAAAAAAAGAAATATCGCATTTTGGATTTTACCAAAAAAATAATATCGTATTTTGGCCGACGACGTCTTTTTAATTAGGAAGAATTTAAACCTTAGTCTCTAATTTTTTTCCTAGCCTGAAATCAGTAGTATTTGTTAATATTAATGACACGACCTAAAACATTTTTCCATTGAAATTTGAACTAAGAACACAACATGACTAATCCATGCGTTTAACTACTAGTTTTTTTTTCTCAAACTTATTTAACTACTAGTTTACACACCGGTTGTAACTTGTAACTAACAAGTCTTTGCGTTGAGCCAAAACGAAACACACGGCTTCAATTGAAAATCAAAGATATGCATAGAAAAAAGGACCGAATCAGAGTTGTAATATGTTGACTTTATTGTAAAGTAGTTATACAAGTCGATATAACTAGAACCGTGAGACACCAGATAATAGTGAGTCAACGCGTTGGAACATTTTATCTTTATTACACCGTCCGTTCCAAAAATAAGATTTTATAGAGTTTATTCTTATTCTAAATAAATAGATTTTCTATATTTTTAAGGTACTTTTGTATTCTTTTGAAAAACATTAATTGTGAATATTTGAATTGATTAAATTTCATTGGTGGATAGTTATTGGAAAGTGTATTGAAAAATAAATTTTAAATTAAATTATAAACATTTATTGTATTCTTAATAAACGTGAAAACTCTAAAAAAATTTACTTTCGGGAACGGAGGGAGTAAGAATCACTTGAACAAGTCCTTCAAACTTGTTTGTTAGATTTAAACACCGTCAAAGTAGCTCTTTGATTCCTCTCTGATCACTCTCTAACTCTACCAAAACTCCCCTTTTCCGACGATCAATGTTTCTTCTCCTCAAAACGGCCAACCCTAGCTAGGCGTAGGAGTAGCCATTGAATTTAGGGTTTTTTGCAAAAGTGACTCAAAACTTGGAGTCAAACAGAAAACTAACATTTTCTTTTGACTCCTTTTTTTTTGAGATTTTAACCCCACACCTGCACTTTATCTACGAAAATGCTATTAACATTTTTTTTTTTTTTCGAAAATGGCTTCTTTACTGTCTCAACCTCATCTTCTTCAAGTATTTACAATACTGCCACTGCAATGAATAGTGGCAACAACCTTGTACGAACTGTTTGGAGCTTTTAATGCCCTTTAATGCACGTAAATCTCTTTACACTCTCTCTGTTTCAATTGTTATGAACTAAAAACAACATTTCTTTCACTTTCTCTCTATATTCATCCAAAAAACTCAAGCTTTTGATTCAAAATATGGGCTATGGTTGACAGAGCCATATTTCTTTCGTTTTCTTTCCAGACGACTTAATTAAGTCGTCCGATAAGTCGTCCAGCTGGGAAGACTTTCCAGACGCCTTATTATAAGTCGTCTAATAAGTCGTCCAGATGGAAGACTTTCCAGACGACTTAATTAAGTCGTCCGATAAGTCGTCCAGCTGGGAAGACTTTCCAGACGCCTTATTATAAGTCGTCTAATAAGTCGTCCAGATGGAAGACTTTCCAGACGACTTAATTAAGTCGTCCGATAAGTCGTCCAGCTGGGAAGACTTTCCAGACGCCTTATTATAAGTCGTCTAATAAGTCGTCCAGATGGAAGACTTTCCAGACGACTTAATTAAGTCGTCCGATAAGTCGTCCAGCTGGGAAGACTTTCCAGACGCCTTATTATAAGTCGTCTAATAAGTCGTCCAGATGGAAGACTTTCCAGACGACTTAATTAAGTCGTCCGATAAGTCGTCCAGCTGGGAAGACTTTCCAGACGCCTTATTATAAGTCGTCTAATAAGTCGTCCAGATGGAAGACTTTCCAGACGACTTAATTAAGTCGTCCGATAAGTCGTCCAGCTGGGAAGACTTTCCAGACGCCTTATTATAAGTCGTCTAATAAGTCGTCCAGATGGAAGACTTTCCAGACGACTTAATTAAGTCGTCCGATAAGTCGTCCAGCTGGGAAGACTTTCCAGACGCCTTATTATAAGTCGTCTAATAAGTCGTCCAGATGGAAGACTTTCCAGACGACTTAATTAAGTCGTCCGATAAGTCGTCCAGCTGGGAAGACTTTCCAGACGCCTTATTATAAGTCGTCTAATAAGTCGTCCAGATGGAAGACTTTCCAGACGACTTAATTAAGTCGTCCGATAAGTCGTCCAGCTGGGAAGACTTTCCAGACGCCTTATTATAAGTCGTCTAATAAGTCGTCCAGATGGAAGACTTTCCAGACGACTTAATTAAGTCGTCCGATAAGTCGTCCAGCTGGGAAGACTTTCCAGACGCCTTATTATAAGTCGTCTAATAAGTCGTCCAGATGGAAGACTTTCCAGACGACTTAATTAAGTCGTCCGATAAGTCGTCCAGCTGGGAAGACTTTCCAGACGCCTTATTATAAGTCGTCTAATAAGTCGTCCAGATGGAAGACTTTCCAGACGACTTAATTAAGTCGTCCGATAAGTCGTCCAGCTGGGAAGACTTTCCAGACGCCTTATTATAAGTCGTCTAATAAGTCGTCCAGATGGAAGACTTTCCAGACGACTTAATTAAGTCGTCCGATAAGTCGTCCAGCTGGGAAGACTTTCCAGACGCCTTATTATAAGTCGTCTAATAAGTCGTCCAGATGGAAGACTTTCCAGACGACTTAATTAAGTCGTCCGATAAGTCGTCCAGCTGGGAAGACTTTCCAGACGCCTTATTATAAGTCGTCTAATAAGTCGTCCAGATGGAAGACTTTCCAGACGACTTAATTAAGTCGTCCGATAAGTCGTCCAGCTGGGAAGACTTTCCAGACGCCTTATTATAAGTCGTCTAATAAGTCGTCCAGATGGAAGACTTTCCAGACGACTTAATTAAGTCGTCCGATAAGTCGTCCAGCTGGGAAGACTTTCCAGACGCCTTATTATAAGTCGTCTAATAAGTCGTCCAGATGGAAGACTTTCCAGACGACTTAATTAAGTCGTCCGATAAGTCGTCCAGCTGGGAAGACTTTCCAGACGCCTTATTATAAGTCGTCTAATAAGTCGTCCAGATGGAAGACTTTCCAGA
This sequence comes from Brassica oleracea var. oleracea, assembly GCF_000695525.1. NCBI lineage: Eukaryota > Viridiplantae > Streptophyta > Magnoliopsida > Brassicales > Brassicaceae > Brassica > Brassica oleracea. The sequence goes on along the minus strand of NC_027750.1, from coordinate 19,311,261 downwards.
CGACTTAATTAAGTCGTCCGATAAGTCGTCCAGCTGGGAAGACTTTCCAGACGCCTTATTATAAGTCGTCTAATAAGTCGTCCAGATGGAAGACTTTCCAGACGACTTAATTAAGTCGTCCGATAAGTCGTCCAGCTGGGAAGACTTTCCAGACGCCTTATTATAAGTCGTCTAATAAGTCGTCCAGATGGAAGACTTTCCAGACGACTTAATTAAGTCGTCCGATAAGTCGTCCAGCTGGGAAGACTTTCCAGACGCCTTATTATAAGTCGTCTAATAAGTCGTCCAGATGGAAGACTTTCCAGACGACTTAATTAAGTCGTCCGATAAGTCGTCCAGCTGGGAAGACTTTCCAGACGCCTTATTATAAGTCGTCTAATAAGTCGTCCAGATGGAAGACTTTCCAGACGACTTAATTAAGTCGTCCGATAAGTCGTCCAGCTGGGAAGACTTTCCAGACGCCTTATTATAAGTCGTCTAATAAGTCGTCCAGATGGAAGACTTTCCAGACGACTTAATTAAGTCGTCCGATAAGTCGTCCAGCTGGGAAGACTTTCCAGACGCCTTATTATAAGTCGTCTAATAAGTCGTCCAGATGGAAGACTTTCCAGACGACTTAATTAAGTCGTCCGATAAGTCGTCCAGCTGGGAAGACTTTCCAGACGCCTTATTATAAGTCGTCTAATAAGTCGTCCAGATGGAAGACTTTCCAGACGACTTAATTAAGTCGTCCGATAAGTCGTCCAGCTGGGAAGACTTTCCAGACGCCTTATTATAAGTCGTCTAATAAGTCGTCCAGATGGAAGACTTTCCAGACGACTTAATTAAGTCGTCCGATAAGTCGTCCAGCTGGGAAGACTTTCCAGACGCCTTATTATAAGTCGTCTAATAAGTCGTCCAGATGGAAGACTTTCCAGACGACTTAATTAAGTCGTCCGATAAGTCGTCCAGCTGGGAAGACTTTCCAGACGCCTTATTATAAGTCGTCTAATAAGTCGTCCAGATGGAAGACTTTCCAGACGACTTAATTAAGTCGTCCGATAAGTCGTCCAGCTGGGAAGACTTTCCAGACGCCTTATTATAAGTCGTCTAATAAGTCGTCCAGATGGAAGACTTTCCAGACGACTTAATTAAGTCGTCCGATAAGTCGTCCAGCTGGGAAGACTTTCCAGACGCCTTATTATAAGTCGTCTAATAAGTCGTCCAGATGGAAGACTTTCCAGACGACTTAATTAAGTCGTCCGATAAGTCGTCCAGCTGGGAAGACTTTCCAGACGCCTTATTATAAGTCGTCTAATAAGTCGTCCAGATGGAAGACTTTCCAGACGACTTAATTAAGTCGTCCGATAAGTCGTCCAGCTGGGAAGACTTTCCAGACGCCTTATTATAAGTCGTCTAATAAGTCGTCCAGATGGAAGACTTTCCAGACGACTTAATTAAGTCGTCCGATAAGTCGTCCAGCTGGGAAGACTTTCCAGACGCCTTATTATAAGTCGTCTAATAAGTCGTCCAGATGGAAGACTTTCCAGACGACTTAATTAAGTCGTCCGATAAGTCGTCCAGCTGGGAAGACTTTCCAGACGCCTTATTATAAGTCGTCTAATAAGTCGTCCAGATGGAAGACTTTCCAGACGACTTAATTAAGTCGTCCGATAAGTCGTCCAGCTGGGAAGACTTTCCAGACGCCTTATTATAAGTCGTCTAATAAGTCGTCCAGATGGAAGACTTTCCAGACGACTTAATTAAGTCGTCCGATAAGTCGTCCAGCTGGGAAGACTTTCCAGACGCCTTATTATAAGTCGTCTAATAAGTCGTCCAGATGGAAGACTTTCCAGACGACTTAATTAAGTCGTCCGATAAGTCGTCCAGCTGGGAAGACTTTCCAGACGCCTTATTATAAGTCGTCTAATAAGTCGTCCAGATGGAAGACTTTCCAGACGACTTAATTAAGTCGTCCGATAAGTCGTCCAGCTGGGAAGACTTTCCAGACGCCTTATTATAAGTCGTCTAATAAGTCGTCCAGATGGAAGACTTTCCAGACGACTTATAATAAGTCGTCTGCGCAGTCTTTTGGATTGAAGTAAATACCTGACTCAAGATAGCAGCTTTCATTGATCTGCGGCCTCTGCTGCCCTCGTAAGCCAGTATCGGTGGAGACGGACTGTCTGCTCTGGGACCACCAATACTAGCACCCAATTCCGGCATAGCTGTGTACGTCTAGACCTGAAGAACTTGTATAAACCCATCCACGGTGTAACAGCCAGCAATTTCTTTGTTCCACAAAGAGTCCATCAGCACCTTAAACGCGACTCTCCCCCATGGATAATTCTCAAACCGTTCTAAATCCATCACTAGCCTTGCCAGAGTAGATCGTGTAGCGGTTGAAAACTTTCTCCCTTCAATGAATCCAGTGAAGATGGAGAGGTACGCGAGCCGCTTGCGATCTTCCCTGGACCAATCCCCGCATCTCTTCAGTGCTGCTATTATCTGATCAGTAGTTGGCCCAGCTTCCAGATGAACTCCCAGCATCCCCCAGAAAGAAACCATCTCTGGGGTAACGTCACATTTTGGTGTCTCAAGGTCCTCGATGTACTCGCAGTTTAGACCAGTGAGGTTTTCAAACTCTAACAGTGAAAACCTCAAAGGTTCTGGACCAACGAGAGACCACATCTCATACTTCTTCTTAATGTCCAGCTTGAAACTGAGCATGTAGTGAACCAGCCTTGAAGCCCAACCAAATCCCTGCTCCTTGAACTTGATGAAAACTCCCAAACTCGACTCCTTGAGCTCTTCAAATTCGTCATCAGTAAGAGCTTTCCTAAGAGCAGTATGCAACTTGCTGTTATCCGTATGATACGAAATGCTATTGTGGGCTTCTGGTTCTTCCCCTGATGTGTATAACCTACGGGGGAGTTCTGGAATATCCATCCTTTTTGTCTGCAAAATAATCAAAGACAACAATATAAGTCCAGACGACTTAGTAGACGACTTAAATTACTTACAAGTCTTCCAGTCGCAGAAGGAGTTGGAGTACTCGTCATTGCGGTTATAGATCTGAAAAAATAAACGTGAAACGGTGAGAATGAGTAAATTGATAGAGACAACGTTTTATGTTCATCTTTTCCTCGAGATTGATGACTTAGCGGCGTTAGGGTTTACAGAGAAACGGCGCTAAGGTTTACAGAGAAGAAGCGGCGGCGCTAGGGTTTAGAAGAAGCGGCGGCGCTAGTGTTTAGAACGTTGGTGACCACGGTGGCGAGGGCGACGGTTTGTTCGGAAATAGTGGAATCGGCGGCGCTAGGGTTTAGAGGAATCGGCGCGGCTAGGGTTAGAAGAAGCTGCGGCGACAACGGTGAGAATGAAGTGAGATAGATAGCCGATGTTGAGAACGATGGTTTGTTCGGAAATCGTGGGAATTCGAAATCGCCTTTGAGAGAGAACTGTTAGGGTTTCTGAATTTCGCGAAAAATGAAACAAAAAAAATAAAAATCACCTTATATATTGGGTAAATAATCCGGTTAGCTTTAAAATTACATTGGTAAACTTTAAGGTTTGGTCCGGTTTAGACGACTTATTCTGGCTGATAATGTACAACAGACGACTTAATATTTAGTCGTCTGTTTTCAGACGACAAAATATTAAGTCGTCCTAGACCCTAAAATGAACCCCTAAACTAAAATGACTAGATTAACTAACTAACCACGTTATAAAATCAAATTATACTTAAATAGTGTTTACTATACACAGAAATGAACACGCATAAGTTATTTTAAAAATTTTCAAAAACGGTTTTAATGCTTTCCAAAATCTAACCCTAAGAACACATACAATACTACAACATATGTTGATGAAACATAAACTTAAGAATATCATGACTCGCTACTTTCACTCATCTATGCTGAAAACAATTGAAATTTGTTATATCTTAATTTATACCTCCTAAGACATATGTTAATTACATAATTCCCATTTTTCACTTATCAAAATATTTTTTACAAAATTTTTAAATTATGTTTAAGACTAACTGTCCAGACGACTTTAAGTTAAGTCGTCTGGACGACTTATTTTCAAGTCGTCTAAACAGACGACTTGCGAGGGGTAGAAACGTAAAAAGAATTCCGTTTTTTTGTTTGGTCACAAGGGGATAGTTGTAATTTCAATAGCCTTTTAGGTTACTTTTGCCTTTGACCCAAGTTGGGGTATTGTTTTGGGTTTGACTCCAAGTTTTGAGTCACACTTGGCAATTCTCCCTTGAATTTATTGCAGCCATGGGAAAACTATTTTATCTTAGAATAAATTTTTCAAAATTCAAAAGATGCGACTTGCGTAAATTATCTAGACTAGGCGGACTATCCAACTAATACAAAGAGAGACCAGAGATTTATAAGCTTTTTGTTGGAGAAAATGAGATATCTTAGTTGTCATAACATCCCTAATTTTGTATTTGAAGCAATGTGGTTAACCACAATGAGTTAGTCTACCAGTTAAAACGTTAGATTATCTAATAAATATTTGGAGTTCATAAATTAATTAAAGTGTTTTTGGAAGGGTCATGCTTTCTAAACAATAATACAATTACCTACATAATTCAGACTTTGTCCTATGAAGATGTAAGGATCCAAGGGAGAAGCTATATTTCAGACTATGGGTGCACGTGCACCCATTATTATTTAGATATCGGAATTTTTAAATTAGACATGCAATGTGGAAGTGGCTTAATTGGTTAAAGTGGACCAAGAATTTCTAAATAACCATATTTGTACTCTTATTTTAACATATACTAGAGATTTACCCGCAAAGATGTTAGTTTTTACTTTTTTTTTAAATTGATATTTTGTTTTTCATAATTATTGTTATATATTTTATATGTATCATTATATAATTAATTGTATAAATATTTGAATATTTTTAGATTCCTATACATGAAAATCAAATCCAGATCAAATCGGGTAATATATATGGTTGTTTTTTATTTGGTTATTTTAAAGTTATTTTTAGTTTGAATTCAAGATACCCGAACCGAATCAGTTAATATAGTTACTTTTGATACAAATATCTGAACATGTTTTAGATACATTAGTTTTTGGAAATTTTAAAGTTTTTATACATCAAAAGCTAGTCCATCCGGACTTCGGTGGACCCGAATTTAAAACTCACACGAAAATTTATATTACCTGAATGAAGCCTAATTTCAAAACTCAAAAAAAAAACGGGTACCTCAAAGAAATAACTTGTAGCTGAACAGGTATCTGAATGTCTATGCATAACTGATTATGTAACCAAATTAAAAATACTCTTTATTAACCATTTTGAATTTTTGTCACAAATAGAGTAATTTTATTCAAACATATCGAATTATTATGATATACACAATGAATGATATCTAAATATTATTAGTAAAAACTATTATTGAAGTAGTTAAAAGAGTGAGAAAAATAACGTAAAAGATAAAATAAAAAAGTTGAAAATAAATAGTTATGTTTTGTACTTCTGTAATACTTCTGTAATAAATGATGTTGAATTATTTAGAAAGGGTAATTAATAAAAAAAATTATAATGAATGAATATAAGGTAAGAAAATATGTAATAGATCTGTTGAAAATATGAGTAGTTCTAATTGTACTTAAATTTTAATAATATAGATTATTATCTTTAGTTATTATTTCATTTATACGCACCCAGTAAAAATATGTCTGCCTTCGTCCCTAAGAGCATCTCCAAAAGAAGCTCTATAACTTCAAATATAGAATTTTTTCTTTCCAAAACGGAACTTCAAAACTTCAAATTTGAAGTTTCACTAATCAAAACTTCAAATTTGAAGTTTCATATTTTTATTTGCATTTTGGTCCTTATAACTAATTACACATCACATTTATGATTCTTAAGTATTTTCTCATTTATCGTTTTAATCTTTATAATTTTTGTATATCACAATTATTTCAAAAAAATTTTTTATAAATTTAAATTTTACACATAAAATTAAAAAAAAAAAATAAGATTTATAATATGTTAAAGCTAGAATTCGACAACAAGAATATTACAAAAGAAATTAAAAAAATATTTAAAAAAGATACATGATGACATAATTATTACACAAATTTAAATATCACAACAACACTAATAGTCTAGTAAATTTTCTTTGGAACCTCCTAAATCTCTAAAATATTGTCCAAAAAAAAATTGTGTAACCAAAGGTTGAGCATTACAGAAATAATTTTATGGAATAATGTAGTTTTTTGCTTGTAGTTTAATATTTAATTATTTATTTCTATTTATAATTTTATATTTTTGTATAAAATTTTATTAATATTACTGTAATATTTTTATATGTGTGCTAGTTATCTATAAAAGTTTTATGAATTTATATTAAGTATGAAAAATATAAGGGCCATAAGGTACAACACAAATAATTTTGAAATTAAATCTGAAGTTTTGTTTTTAGAGATTAACACCTTGAAATTTTAAATATAAAGTTTTGTAAAATATAAAGTAGAGAATTTTTTTGGAAATGATCTGATGGATCTATCCTATTTTTTTTTTCCTACTGGATCTCTACTATCTTTTTTTTTTTCCTACTGGATCTATACTATCTTAGAACCTCTAACTTTATAAAGAAAAGTAACACATGATTATGACCTTCACGAACTCAAATGCCCCATCTCCCAAGCAACAACCTTATTTTATCACGGTAACATCAATGCAGTGTAAGTTAGCAAAAAACAAACATCAATGCAGTGTACCTCTTTCTGTACGAAGGGCCGACTAATAAGAGGAAGAGATATCGTGACGGCATTGGCCCCAACCTCGTATCCACTGTCTAATAATTAAGACCATAATTTATATATATATATATATATATTAAATCAAAATAGTAAAATATTTACAATATATTGAATAAAATCTATAACTTTATATTTTTTTGTCAGCATCTATAACCCTATATAATATATATATATCTTGAAAAATGTATAAAATATTTCTTATAAATTTTAAGAACAAATTTAGTAACCACCTTTATAGTATAAACATTAAGGATTAAAGACAAGCATGCATCGAGTTGACTATCTTTTTATATTTTTTAGTCGAATATTTATAGTGCACTTAGGAAGAATTTTCATGATTTTCATGATTTTAGGTTTTTCCTCGTTTATAAAATTCAAGGTCTATAATTGTCAAATATGATACATGCAACGTGTATATTAATGCATATATCGAGTTTTACGAGAGCAAGCAGTTGCGATTTGAAATACTATAAAACCATTTATACGATTTATGTAACCGGCACCGCTGGAAGCCTGAAACGTATATATTTTCAGAGATATTTAAAACTGGTAATAATATAAAAATAAATAAATAAACAATATAAATATATTATATATCTATTTGAAAATCCAAACTCATATTATTCTTATCATCCCAAATTTATATTAAAATAATCACACTAGAGCTTGACAGGGCGGGAATTCATTTTTAACATTTTTAAAAATGTTTATCTATATAATTGATAATATATTTTAAAAATTTATCCGTATTAAATAATATTTATAAATGCAATAATTTTATAATTTATAATAAATAATTTATTTTATTTTTGATCTTCAACTGTATCTTCCACATTTTAAAAATATGATTCGTGCGTTCGTGAAAATTTAGTTTTATAGATCAAAATTTAAATATAAAATAAAATTGTTATCTACGGTTATATATATTTGATTTATACGATCAATAATTCAATATAGTATTTATAATTTTGTGTTTTATATTATGTATATTTATACCACTTACTTGTGTCTTTTCCGACATAGTAAATATACCAAAAAAAAACCAACCCGTAATATTGGAAATCTTGTTACAATTTTTTGGAAGTATTAATTTATTGTTTAGCTTGATTATAAGAAGTATTTCTTAAACCAACCGTACATAATTTGTTGTACTTTATTTTAAGAAAATGCATTAATAAAACACGAAACACAAAAATACTAAAAGGTAGGTTAATTAATTAAGGAAAATTATCAAAAATACCACATTCAAAATACCATTTTCATGTTTACACTAATCACTTTTATCCTCATTTTTAATGAAGGGTAAAAAAACATTATAACCCTAGGGTTAACTAATCTAGACATAGGGTTTAGAGTTGAGGAGTGGGGTAGGATTTTTGGAATGTGAAATTTATGATTTTAATAAATATATAAATAAATACTTAAAAATATAAAAGAATTAAAAAAATAATTTCAAAAATACTTTTTGAAAAAAATTCAAAAAAAAATTATAAAAAAGTTTGAATTTGAAAAAGTATAATTCGAAAACATAAAAAAAAATTGTTTTTTTTTTAACTTTATTTATTTAAAAATTGCTTATTATATATATAGAACAAGAATATTAGAGTTTTTTGCTACTTAATTAATCCAGTGATATTTTACTGTAAATAAGTAGCAAAACTGAGTGTTATTTCTTATTTGTACTCCTCTTTTAATAAGATAGATAGATATGGATATGGTGTTTCAAAAAAAAAAAAAGTGTTTCAAAAAAAGATAGATATGGATATGAAAATCATTAATCCAATATAATTAGTAATGAAGAACGAGTATGTAATATTAACATTTATTGTTAGTTTTCTTTAATTAGATAAGCTTATGATTTTTGTGAGAAATTATTTCTTCTGTGGATATTAATGTTAGATTTATAAATATTTATTTTGTTAAATTAATTAATACCTATGTGTGTGTTAGTGGTCTATACTATTATTTGAGAAGTGATTTTGTCATTTCTTCCATGATTTTAGCATAAATCATTAGTCCAATTAATTATTATTTTAATAAATAGATATTAACCAATTCTACCGATCTAAATATACTATTATCTGAATATTATATATATATATATATATTTATTTATTTTTTTCATGATAATTGGATTGTTCATGAATGCGGTTTCCGGAATAGGATTTCAAATTAAAAAAAAAATATTAAAAATTTTAAAATAAAAAATAGATATTTTGGTCATTTTTCTTATTGAGCATTATTTTTGTGACAAAAAATTTTTAAAAGCTATTTGAGAAAATTGCCCTCAAATGTATTCATGTTTTTCATAATAATGAAATTTTAATATTAACTTATTAGATATTTGAGTTTAAAACAAAAAAAAATTATTTGTCTAATTATTCATCCACAACTGTGAAATTTTAGGGTTCGACTAATGACCATTCTGGAAATAAGAAGAATAAATAGGAAAGGAACGTAACAGAATAAAATTGCAGAAATGAAAAGGAATGGTTGTTTCACCTTAAATTTAACAAAGAATAGTTTTGTTCTTTATTTTTCTACAAATAAAAAAATGGTAGGGTATGAAAAGAAAAAAATCATTCCTTGTGAATGATAATATTTTTTAGAAACGTTAGGAAATGCATTATTCCTCGCCGTTCTCTAGTCATTATTCGTACCCTTGATATTTAAACGTTTTCAGTTTATTCATTAAATTTTTAATGGTAAAATATCATATATCCTTGAATCCAAGAACATGGTCCGGTCCGATCTACCTAACCAAACAATGCAAAGTAAATTCCTTAATTTTGAGTGACCATGGGTTATTTCAATCAATCCCTTTGTATTGAACTAAATACAAATAGATCAAGACGAATATTTGCCCAAATGTTGGAACCAACACTCATTTTTCCCACTGACCTTTACAGTGAGTTTCTTCTATAAACTCTTTTTTCTTAAAAAGAAACTCTTTCTTTCAGGACACTCTCCAAGATATAACAAACACCATTACCAAAAAAAAAAAAAGAAACCATTTTTCATTTGCCTCATTCCATCTCCTGAGTTTAGAAAAACAGAAAGAGAGCTCTGTCCATTACCGAATAGAGACCATCTCTGGTGCACGGAAGAACGCCTCCTTAGCCCTGAACCAAAACAATATTAGATCCCAAATGTATCACTAGTTATAATTAGATTCACAAACTGTTTTGAGTGAATTAGAATCTATCATTTCAACAAATATCAACAATAGAAGAACATAAGAAGTTTGAATACATCTTAATACCTCAGCTTAAGCACAATCTGCAATCTCCTCGGTGAACTCTCCAAATATGTTAGGGCAATCATCCCATCTCCTCTCATTTCGTGCTTCCCAATAACCGCCTGTATATTTGTAGCTTTCACTCTCTCCTTGTGGCTCGAACCATCTCGGCCGCCACCCGCTTTCCTGAATCTTCCGTGACTGCATAATCAAAACAGCAATAAAAAGGCTCAAGAGGAGAAAGAATCACGAGTCCAACGACCAGAGAATCAATGTGGAGATACTCATTATACCATTCTTTGTCTTCTCTCTAATCTCTGTTTCTCCTCATTTGCCTTCTCATATTCACCCTTCTCCAGGTGCCGTTGATCTGGTCGGAGCCTAGAATCTGTCGGTGGTAGCTTCTCCTTAAACCCAAATGAAACTAAATTTTAGCACAACAAAAATTTAAAGACCAAGTTCATAAATAACACCGAAAGCAGCACGCTGTAACATACCTCCAAACCAGGTGTCAATTCATTTAGAGTAATTGCGAATGATGTTAAGTTGTATCTAGTCACATTAGGTGGTGGCTTTGTCGATTTCCACAGCAACGAGGCACTTGCTTTGTTAAAGGCATCACCAGAAACATAGTGAAGGCTATCATTCCATTTACCAAATATCGTTGCAGCTTTTTTCCCAGTTACATCTTCTACAAAACCATTAACCTGGTGGGGGTTTCTATCGAGAATCGATTGCTCCTTGAACTTGAGCGTAGAAGAATATTGGCGGTTCCCACGGATTTGCATTGTCCCATGGTGGTCACAGTACAGTTTACCAAGTAGGATATTGTATATAGTTGTTGTTACCTAAGAACAAAGATACGCATATAGTTACTATCAATCTCACTGTGAGAAATAAAATGTGGAAAAAGGAAAAGAGGTTTGTGGTTTATGTTTATACACACTTTGCTCCACTGGAAAGTCTCTCCATCATCAAACTCAAGTGTCAAGACTCCAACGGGTTCAAGTTGAATCGATCTCCCCCAAAACTTCGACCTCAGGTTTGTGTCTCCCCAGAACTTCCACCCTTTACCTTCGCAATGGCAGGCGATAACTGTTGGATGGTGGCTGACCTATTATGAGAGCACAATAACAAACGTCTTAGGAAAAGATTCCATGTATTCTTTTCTCCATATGTTTCAATTCTGAGTGTTAATTACATGAAAATTAACATGTTTAGAGTACAAAGAGATGCTCCTAGACGAATCACCATTGTGTGTGTGTTGACCATTTATGTTCATCTCATAAAATTCATTTTAAGAAAGAGTGTGTGAGATTACCTTTTCAGAGAAGAAACGAATTCCTTTTTCTGGAAAGTCGGCTTCATAAGTTTCTCCCAGCAAGGGGTTGAAAGGTTTACAGTGCCGGCCTTCAGTGGAAGCATAACCAGAGACCGCAAACGCAGCAACATACAAGGCTCTAAGGAGACTGTTCCCCTGATGATGAACAACATTGTTAATCTAACAAGCTGAGAGGTCAACTCAAGAAGATTCAAAGGGATGTACTCAAGTCTAGAGTAGAGAAAACGTTTGCATTTCCAGAAGGAAGTAAATAACACGTAACAATAAGTAAAATATTCTACATATTTCAAAGTGTTTTTTTTTTTAAATCACTTACGGATTTTCCGTATTCATATGCTTGGTCCAAGAGGTAAGAGTACTCCAAGTCTTCGAAACACTTTTGTAGAGATGATATTGGTTCATTGAAATAAACAGGAAGACAAACTCGTGAGAGATCCTTTCCAACGTTGTCCTTAATCATAGACCAGAGACTAACACCTTTCTCTTTCTCTGCTGGATCAGGAAGCCTTGTTCGTCTTTTGAAATGCATGTTCTCGGAACCAGCATCAGGTTCGCTAAAACACTCAATAGTGTCATGGAAGGAAGGCTCATCTTCCTCGGAGATATCCTCAAACACATCAGATGAAGCACTTGTACTGCATTCTAGAAACTAAACAATGTCAAGCAAAACAACACAATACAAGAACCTCTAGAATTGCTGAAGAAGGGAGCACTAAGGAAGCAGATTATCGTAACAAACATTACTATTATATTATGTGGTTAAAGAGATCTTAGAGAACAGAAAGGCAATTAAGCAGCAGGGTGTGTACCACTATATTTTCCACTTCTTAAGCTGGAATAGTTATGATTTGGTAACTGGTAGACACTTTCATGGATCCCTGAGGCTTCAGCTTCAAGGTTAGCCATCTGTAAACAAAGAAACTCCGACTTCAGAATTGCCAGCATGGATATAACCGTATACATGTGAAATAAAGCATCTTTACTAAATTTTGAAAGGCAGTGGGAGATCTTTCCAAGATTCACAGATATCATCACATGACCATAAAGTTTTTGATACATGATACATGATACTTGGCATAGATTTATGAAGTTCAGAAATTATCAACTCAGTGGAAAACATATCCTGATGAAGGGCGATGAGAGAATGTAAACCTAACATTCAAATAACTTTTCAAACAGCAAAATACATGACAAAGATGCACTTAGCATGGTTTGTGGATATGCTCAGGTGTGACCAATGCAAATGTGCCGTAAAGGATGTTAAATAGTATGGTATTTAGTGAAGGGGAACAATGTGCAAGACTAACATTGAACAACTCAACCAAACCAAAACAATCATAAAGGAAAATCAAGTATCCAGCATTTTACCTCTAGTTGCTTGAGTGCATCAAGTAACTTTGTACGTTCTTCGTGGAGAAGTTTAATTTGTTCTTGAACTTCGGAGAACGCTGAATCCACGATCTCTTCACACTCTTTTACGAGATTCTCGTTTATTCCGTTTTCACGCAACCGTTTCTTTAGCCTCTCAGTAGATATGGATAAATCCGTTGGTGATACGAAGGAAAAATCCCCGCTAATTGACTGAAGAGGTAAGATACGTCTGGTAGATGCTAAAGCTTGTAACCATGCTGCTCTATCACTCCTTGAATCAGTCCTCAAATGAAGAGTCTTGTTTGCCGTAAATATATAAAACTTTTTGTTATCAGATTTGCTTTCCCGGTAAGATGAAACCTGCTGGAAAATAAAAGAATGTAATGATATTCATCTCTAAAGGCTCTAGACCTCAGTCCAGAAAGTTGTATCGAAACTATAAAAATAAGCAGACAAGAATCTGATTACCTGTAAAAAGAAAACTTAACGCGTATCTCTGGATAAGATTTTAAGTTTTGGATTATGCAAAAATAACTCAGACAAGTTAACAAAAAAAGGGAAATACCCAAGAGGTGGGTATGAAGTTCACACACAGTCGCATTTCATTTTTTTTTACTACCGACTAGTCATACCTAATTATCCATGGAATGTACCATACACATCAGTTATTGGGCTAAAGATAAGGTAGCAAGCGAACAAAGATAGATAGATTTTTAGTAATGTGACGAAAGATGACACATATCTACACTTGTTGCGTTTTTCTACGATGGAAACCAAACTTTAACGGATGGAAATTATGCAAAAGAGTTAATGGTGTTCAACGAATGGGGACCCTAGTCCTGCTGCAGTACTAGATTTGTAGTAGCACCAGTAAAACAAAAGAGTTTTTGTATTTTGGTAATTTGGTTCTTCTGCAGTGAACTTCTGAACTTCGACACCAGATAAAACATGTTGGTTGTGGCCCACTACAGATAAGCAGTAACTTCAAAAAAGCTTTTATAAAAACCAAAGCAGGCTCTCTTAAGCAGATAACGGAAATAAGAATTGAAATGCATAAAGACAAACCACAGAAGTACAAAGCAAAGGAGTGATGAAGAAGAAGAAGAAGACGATAATATTTGTGTCAGATTATCACATTTTGAAGTTCTAGTCTGTTTCACTAACAAACACAACTATAGAGATGGGCATTCAGGTACTCTGTTCGGTTTTTTCTTCGGTATTTTTTATTTAAAATACTCACTAAATACCCAATGTTACCTAAACTCGAATCCAAATAAATAAAATTTAACAAACAATATATAAACTTAAACAATATATAGCCAAATTACCAAATTAAAAAAAAAAAACATGAAATTGAGTATTTGAATAACTGAATATTCATTTCAGCAACAAACTAATTCTGATCTTATTTTATTTTATTTGGTTTATTTATAGACCGAATTGGGTTTGAATTTGGAGTTTAATTTGGATCGCATCTCGGATTATCAACAAGTTATTTGCTCTATTCAAATCCCCAGAAAATCAACAAATCAAGATTTGAATTGGGAGAAACCGTGAATGCGTATACCTTGAGATGAACAATGCCGATGGTTTTGTGGTGTTTCCTGCGGCCACGGCCACTACAGCTATACATCCTCGATAAACGATCAGTAGAATTATCTCCGATTAGCCTCACATCGTCGGAAGGAGACAGCAGATTCACATTCTCCGGCCGGCGGATCTTGGAGTAAGACAAGATTCCGTCGCGGAGGAGGAACCACCTGGATCTCCACCCTTTCCCGTAGTTGGTCCACTTGTGGAGGATCCCGGCGACCGATCTCCCCGATGATAGATTCTGCCGATCGGATCCACCGTTCTCCGCTATCGCATCCGTTGATGGGAGACTCTTCGATCTAGTCAAAGGCATCGCCGATTCGGGAGGAGTCTCGCAATATTTTAACAAAATCGCGATACGAAGCGCATTGATTTTTGAGATTATGCTTCGAGATCGGAGATAGAGTGGTAATCCGATTGACGAAGGCGACCGATTCTGTAAACTTCAGATTTTTCGCAGAGATTCGTGGAAATTGAACGAGTGAGATTGCGTAGGACTTGAAAGAAACTTGACTGAGACCTTTATATATGGTCTTATGCGAATATATACATACATTTACACTTTTAATTATGATAACTGGATTTAATTAGTGTTTTATTTACATTATTATGTATAATTCTTAATGGAAATAATTTGAAGAAATGTTGAAAGATTCGACAACTGTTTTTTTATAGTTATAGTACTCAGTGCCGGCCAGTGCTTTTGGAAGGCTTAAACTTAAAGCACAAATTTAAAAGTGGATTTCTGTTAAAAACAGTTGATTTTATACAAATAGGAGAGTTTAATGATTTCATACAAATAGGAGAGTTTAATATGATTTTTTTTAGTTAAACCACTCTAAATTTTAATTTAAAATCATCAGATTTAAATTTTTTTAAAAATTAAAAACTTCATTCAAACTTCTTAAAATCACTTATAACTTTAAAACCCCACAACTTTGTATATTTTCAATGACAATCGATTTCAACGTATTTAATGAAATGTCAAATTTAATAACAATGAATTTTAAATTCAACTTTTAAATTTATATTTAAATAGCAAGATATTTATTATTTTAATATAAATCATTTTAAACTCTCAATTAAATACATTTTCTAAAGCTATTTTTATCAAAAGTTTTAACTGCAGTCTTGACAAATTATATTATTAGTTGATTAAAATACTTCTCAAATTTTTGAAAAAAAAATTAGTTATCAACATAATTTATGTTCATATTTTGAAAACTTTAGAAAAAAAATCAATATGGATGCCCTAATAACAATAAACTCACTTAAGTTAGGGCTTGATTGGTAAAGCATTAGCATAATCATTATGCTCGTCATTATCCAATCAATATTTATCAGAGAAGCATTTAGAAAAGCATTTACAAGATACTAATGCTATCCAAATGCTCTTTGCTCAATGCTCTCATTTGGAGCTTTTGGTAGAGCATTTGCATTTAGAATATATAAAAAAATTTAAAAATTATATATAATTAATTTATTTTTATTTAATATTATAAAAAATATGTTTATAATAAAAAACATAATTTGCTTTTTTTAAAAAAAGTTGCAATTAAATATTTTTAACTTTTTTAAAAGAACATTAATATTTCACACTTAAAATATAATATAGTTTAAATAATTACACATATCATTCATTATTTTTAATAACAAAACATAACATAATATATATTTATACATTACATATTATAAAACAAAAACATCTATATTATTTAGAAATAAGTAAATTATATATCATATATTAATTTTTATGATAATATTATATATGAATCATTTACTGCTCTACTAATAAATAAATAATGATAATTTATATATAATTTATTTGTTTTGAATAAATTTTATATTTTTAAATAAATTTTAAATTTTTTAAGATAATAATAATTCACATTTAAAATTTAATTTATATAATTAAATAAGATTTATTATTTTTAATAACAAATATATTATTAATATATATTATTTCAAAATAAATATATTATATATTAACTTTTGTGGTAATTTTAAAATTGTATATGTTTCTGCTCTACCAATTAGTTTATTAAAAACTTTAATAAAAACATACAGTTTCTGCAGCATATAGCTTATACAGCATAGTGTTACTGCTTTATCATCAGCCGTACGAATCGAGACCTTAGAGAGAAAGGATAATGATTTGGGCAACAACAGTCCTGTGAAATCCAATTTTTCTTAGCTCGCACATAATTAAAGCAATTGATTTGATATCACTTTTATATATTCTTCAATGTGGTGGCCCTTCTTATAGCTTAATCATTGTTAGTATCAGTCACATGTCTAATCTTTTTCTAATATCATTTTGGGTAAATATTTGTTTTTTGAACAGCAACAACAAAAAGTGTCAATAACTCGTTGAAAAAAGGGTCACGCTTTGATAAAGTTATAAACATATATTAAAATCAAAGCAGACGCTCTAGCAACAACCAAAAAAATAATCAACCCCCCCTATCTATTTATTTAGGGAGACATATTAGATAGAGAGTTTGAAATTATTTATATTCAAATAATTAATCTACTGTTATTTAAACAGAAATTTTAAAATTTCATTAAAATTTAGTATTATTGGATTTGATATTTTATAAAATACTTCTGAATCAATTGTTATTGAAAATATTTTAAGTCGTGAGTTTTAAAAATTTTCTACTGATTTCAGAATGATTGGATGGAGTTTTTTTTTTTTAAGTCAAATTTCATAGTTTTAAGTAAGATTCTAAATTAATTTAAGAAAAATCATATTAAATTTATCAATTCATCTAAAACTCATTAAAAAATAAATCAGATTGAATACATCCCCTTAGTATCCCATTTTATGTCACACCTTCCATGAGAATTTTATATCTTCTTAATATTCAAATGAAATTCAGGCATTAAACAAAACATATATTAAACCATTTGTATAAACCACCAATTTATTAGTCTAGAGAAAAATACTATTTTTCTTTTTTTTGATCGAGAGAAAAATACTACTTTTCTTTTTTTGATCGAGAGAAAAATACTACTTTTCTTTTTTTTGATCGAGAGAAAAATACTACTAAACTCTTTAACACCGAAATAGATCATCTTTTAAACATGTATAAACTATTTATTCACTTTAAAATGATAACGCTTATTTCATTGATCTCAGTATATCTAAGATAAAGATTGACATGGTTAATTTTTGGGTTGGATCGATTATAGAGCAAGTTTGGCAGTACATTGGACATTACTACTATACTAAGTTATATGGATGTTTTCAATTTAAAACTAATTACTAACGTTTGTGTTCAAACGATGAACACGAGAACGAACAGAAAATTTTATGAAAAGATTTAAGCTGATCTATGCTCCGATACCATGTAAGATTGGATATCAAACTGACTTATTTATTCACGTTCAATGTCAAACTGTATATATACAACATATGAAGTCGGCTAGACGTATCTAAAGCCCTAACAAACCGAGATATCTTCATCCTTATCACAATGGAAGAGATATCACAAACATTATATAACTAGGAAATACAATCATTATCTCTAACTATATATTTCCGTAATATAACTAATTACGAAAAAGTGGATTGGCCCATATTATTTATATACTACCAATTTTTTTTTGATAATTTCAGATGTAAGGTTTTACTTCCTAATAGTATATTCCTATATATTTTAACGATTGTTGGAAGTCGTGCTAATGGCTATTGCATGAAGTTGCATAAACCGCTTCTTGATGACACAAGAAGTAAGACATGATACTAATATTTTGTGTATGTGTATTGATTTTCAGGATGATTCATGAAGATATGATTGGCACGATAGAAAATACTAGTTGGAGCCGAAGCACAATGGAAAAAGATTTTTGAAGATATTCAGAAGATATAATAGGATAACGAAATATTGTCTGCTGATGATAAGTCGAGAAGAAATATTTCTTTTTGTAATACGATAGTCGTTAGCTTTGCAAATTGGCATTGTAGGTATTTAATTATCCTTCAAGTATAAAATCTCTAGACTAAAAAAAGTCGTTCGACTAAAAAAGTCTTTATACGTGATAGATTCATAAACTATTGATAGTTGTTTGGCATCTTTCTGAGAAAAATGTGAAAGCTTTTCACAACATGAGAGTTTTTTTTTTTGACGGGATGTGGTAGCTCGTTTGGTAAGAACTTTGGGGGCCAATTGTCATGTTCCCGGGTTCGACGCCAGACGGAGAGGAACTGCCCATCCTGTCATCAAATGCGGTACTGGATGTTGGGTCTTGTCCCCAGCCCAGGTTTAAGCCCTTCCGGGTGAAGTGGACCGCTGCCTAACCGGACCCAGGGAATGACCCACGTAAGTGGGGAACCCTGGATTATCAAAAAAAAAAATTTATAATTAATATAATATAAAGTTATAATGTTTTATTTTCGGAAGGTGGCATCTGACGATTTCTTTTTGTTTGTCAAAAATGTAAGAAAATTTTAGTCAAAATGTTTTGCTGTTTTCTTAAATTTTAAAATTCAAATACTTTTAAAAATAAAACAGAACATAGGTCAACAAACAAATATATAATTTAGCTTGTTGTAGTTAAATGTAAATTTGTAAAACAACTATAAGAAACTACTTTAGTAGTGGAAGTGTCTTAAAACGAAATAAAAACTTAGAAATGTGTTTTAGAGTATAAATCACTTTCTATAACTTCAATAACACAATAATGTTCTTCTTTTTTTCGTTTAGTTTAGAATTAAAACAGAATTTCATTGTAACTAGTAGGACCCATTATTATATATGTTATAAACTGATTAATGTTGCTGCTCTTAGAAATTTCATAGTGAATATTAAGAATAGATCAAAGACAAAAATAAAATAAAAAGAACTTAAGATTATGTTAATATGATACTGAATATTAACTGTAATTGTATTCAAGAAGTATTCTTAAGAAAACATATAAGGATTAAGCATATGTTGCCAAACTTCGACGTTTTTATGATGGTATGCACACAGTGTAATGTTGAAATAAATAGAGAATTTTGCTAAAATAAAAAAAATTGATATATTGTCTCAATAGAATGTACGGTATGCACACAGTGTAATGTTGCCCAACACAAACCTAAATTCTATCGACCAGTTTTCTCCTTCAACGATTTCATCAAGTAGTCATCTTCCCTCTCTCACCTTGATCCGCATCTGCTCAGTTATGGCCTTTTTATTTATTTCATTTATCCACTGAATCTGAAAGCATACCGAAGAAACCGGCGAGAAGTATTTGGATAATCAATAACACAAACTTACTGACATGCCCAGCAAATTATAACTTCCAAAAACAGAAAAATGATGTTTTATGAGATTTGAACTCTACATCTTTATAATAGTACTTAGAAAAAAAAATACTCTATCCTACTTCTATGTTTATTCTTCTAGAAATTATTATTTTCCCTCTATTTATGGAGGAAGAAGTAACGTTCTTATATTTTTACTCTATGTAGAGATTGCGATCTTAGAGAAATAATTTGGGCAAATCACATCTCTATTATATAAATCCTTTATTTTAGAGAAAAAATATCAAAATACATTGAAGATGGTCTACGAACATCTCCAAAAAATACTCTATAACTTCAAATACGAAGTTTTTTTGTTCTCCAAAAAAAAATTTCAAAACTTCAAATTTGAATTTTCGTATTTTATTTTTATTTTACTCCTTACTAAACATCACATTTATGATTCTTAAATATTTTAGCTTTTATCGTTTTGACCCTTAAAAATTATATCTCATAATTATTTCAAACTTGTTTGGTAAATTTAAACTATACACATAAAATTAAATAATAACTTTAAGATAATATTTATATATCGGAGAATTACAGAATAATTTCATGGAACAATATGGTATTTTCTTGTAATTTATCATTTAATTATGTATTTTGTGTAAATTTTTATATTTTAGTTTATCATTTTATTAATTAATATTGCTGTAATATTTTTATATGTGTGCTAGTTATTTATAAATTTTTTTATGGATTTAAATTAATTATGAAAAAAATAAATACCATAGTATAAAATATAGATACTTTGAAATTTTTCATTTAGAAAAAATTCTTTTAAACTTCAAATATGAATTTTTGCAAATTTTAAAATACAGTATCTTTTTTAAGATGCTCTAAGTCAGTTGTAAAAGGATTAACTAGCACTATTTTTAACTTTCTGAAATTGACATTTTCTAAATACATAGTACTTTTTTATCTAAAACCATTGTTTTGTGGGTTTAGTCCAAGGTTTGCCATGTTTACTAAAAGCAAAAAAAAAAAAAAAAAAAAAAAAGAGATCAACTTTTGGTTGATATTTGTGTGTGTGTGTTTTTTTCCTTTTGTTGTTCATTAGTTTTCAAGAAACCATCACTTGATGGAGCTTTCACCAACTAGCAGTTATAAGAAGACAAAGAAGAGGTGGTTGCCATAGACAAACTAGTTAGATATGCATTGAAGCACTGTTTTAGGGGTTTTTTGGTTCTTTTTTTTTGCTTGTTATAAATGGATTAAGAATCAAACCACATTTCCACTGTTCTCAGAGATCATACACCACCAGCTAAAAACAAATCAAAGACTTGGTGGTGGATCATCATCCAAATTGACATCTAATTATGATAGATTCATGACGAGTCCATGGAAGAAACCTGCAAAACTCGGTGACGTTAGATCCAATGATTGTTAGACTTAGATGTAAAACCACGTAAGAAGTTAGTTAAAGGTTTCAGTGTCGAGGTTGCTCCAGAATATGATTTTTCTCAACGTGCTTGGACCCTAAATTATAAACAGTAATTAAACTTTAAAATTGATACAGTTTTTAGTTAATATTCATGTTTATCAGTTAGTAGGCTTAACTGAACTTTATTACGCGGTTAGTCATGTAAAGAACATAATGACTTTCTTCTGATCAACCCAACTGTTTCAAATCGACCGACCAACAGGTGAAAATTCATGATCCATTAGCTCTGTGTTGTTAAAGTGATGATCAAGGCAACTGTTTTTTGGTTTGTTTTCTCAACACATTTTGTTGGCGTTTATTAGGGCAAATAAGTGAATTTGTTTCAGCCCGCTAGAGAATTCATATCAATAATCGACGACGGTTATAAAATCCTTTTAGGGAAAATGAAAGATATCAAAGGTGCAAAAGTAGAAAATCAAAAGTTTGGTGCATTACCGTA
This sequence comes from Brassica oleracea var. oleracea, assembly GCF_000695525.1. Lineage (NCBI taxonomy): Eukaryota > Viridiplantae > Streptophyta > Magnoliopsida > Brassicales > Brassicaceae > Brassica > Brassica oleracea. The sequence goes on along the minus strand of NC_027750.1, from coordinate 19,289,762 downwards.
ATGTTGATGACAAGGTAACAAAAACAAAACCTCTTCAATATTTCTCTTCGAATCTGATGGATTTGAAATTTTGAAACATGAACATTTGTCCGTGCTTTAGTATTGGCTGGTCATTGCTCAACGCCTTTATGGCCACTTGAAACAATACCCTCCTTTGCGTCTAACTCATGGGGGAAAGGTGTGGGATATAGTTTTTTTTTTGATAAGTATGTTAGAGCAACATTATTGCTGGGACAAAATTTTGAGTTCTTAGCTTTTTTTATTTTTTTTTTTATACTAAGAGATAATGTTAAGAAACAATAGCAAAAGTGTAAATTATTGGTAGAACTTTATGTTGTCTCTTAGTAAATATTTTCCTTGATCTAAAATGCAGAGAGGTTTAGATGGCAAAAGCTCAAAGACAATGGAAGCCATGGACAAGGAGGAAGAAGGACTAGAGGAAAAAGAAGAGGATGAAGAGGAACACGGTACTCTTCAATACATGCAATACCTGTTGACAGGGCTTAGATGAAACAACCTAGCAAAGAAACTTTGAAAAAGATCAGAGACATTTCTGCAATTGAAGAGTTTGGTTCCCTCAAACTAGTCTTACACTTTCCAGACAACACATAAAAACTCGAAATGCATAAATCTTACTGGATAATTCATTCTATACTAGTGAAGGATAAGGCTTGAGGTATTTTGAGCTTTTGTCTTTCTGATTCACCGTAGTGGATGGCGTCTGTCAAGACCCAGAGAACTCCAAGACCATGAATCCATAGCATAGTTGTCGTAACATCACCAATTGGAGTCCATGCTCCTCCTGCATTTGCTGCCATCACCACAACAGCTCCTAGAAGTCTGCCATTGGTTATTTAACATTAAAACTAAGTCAATGTGATATAAAATACTGAAACACAAAACAGATTATCTCAGCAACGGGTAAAACATGTTTCTTTCAGAATCTTAAGGTGTATATATACAGAGCTAAAACGTTTCTCAATGTGAACAACATAACAAAGAAACTAACTAATATGAGCATAAGGAAAAAAAGTTTTTCATACTTGCGGTACTCTGATTGAGGAACCAGTTTCCTGAGTAAAGAAACCATGACAATGGTAGAGCTCAGGTTGTCTAGAATCGAACTGAGGAAAAAAGTCACAAACCCCACCTACGACACCACAAGTCAACTGAAGAGTAAACCCTTTGAAGAAGGAGATAGCTTTCAAGCTAGAGAGATACTGATGGGGTGAACAGGCAGAGCAGTACGGTTCGAGACGGTGGTGTGACGGCTGAGGAAGATGACTTCGTCAACAGCTTCTCCGGTCGCTTCTTCCCACCGTGAATCCAGATCGTCTTCCGTCGAGAGAGAAAGATGTGAAGAGAAAAAAGCTAAACTCCCTTCAATGAGAGACACGTGTCTTTAGGAGACGTCTTTTTTTGTCCTTAACTAAGAAACGTTTTTTCTAATAACAGCCATTTTTTATTTATTTTTAATCCTAATTATGTTAAGAACCCTAGCTAAGGACAGCGATAATCATTATAAATGAAGCATCTTGAGCAATAAAAAAGGTTAAGCTAGTGGCTGTTTCTCGTACAAAAAGAATAAAAAATAAGAAAGCGCCTAAGAAGAATCAAATTAAACGGGTACGATCATTCGTGTCTCAGCCACACCTGCATTAAGGTGGTGAAGTTCTTCCTTGCCTTCTTAGCAAGGATTGTGTCTCTGATTTGTTTGTCGATGGACTTGAACAGCACCTGAGGGGACGTCGAAATGGAATTGTGAAGCCTGTTATTATTCCGACCACAGCTTAGAAACAGTGGCTTGAACAACAAGACATTTAAGAGTTGAGGAGCAAGACCAGTGCTTCATCCTAACGGTTGGAAGCCCAGCCTGTGAATTACCATCCACCAAACATGTTCGCTACAATCGCACAGGTTTGGTCGATGGTATATACTTTTAACTGTCATTTTCCAATTTAAACTTTGACTTCATTCATATAAATTATAATTTGGGTGGTATAGGTTTTAGAGATTCGTCCTGTGATAGACTGGAACAAAGGAAGAGCGGTCGAGTTGCTATTATAAACTCTTGGTATCAGAGCTGCTTCTGAAATTTTGGATGTTCTATTTTCAAAATAAAAATATTTACAAATTATTTAACTTTTGTTTGAAATCTTGCAAATAATATTTTTGTATTTTAATCAAATATATTTTAGGGTTAAGCAACAAAGATGATTTGCTTCTTTACATTAGAGATGACATAACTGATGAAGATCATTCAAGGGATTATGATATACATATTGTTTCCATAATATCCCGGTTTGTGGTATATACAAAGGTTTAATACAATTAATTTAGTTACATATGTCACCAAAGCGCGCTTACCTTTTTGGGCACACATATGTTTAGAACTCTAGAGTTAAGCTTACTTGAAATAGAAAAGTAAAAATATGAGTTATTTATCAGGAAGTGATTTGCGGTATCGTGCGAGTGAAACCAAAGCAAAAAAAAATGTCATGTGGAGATTCCAGGAATTAGTAAACATGACTGATAAGTCTCCGAAAAATTAATGCACCACCCATCGTATAAAATGGGGCCCACAGGCCGAGAGAACGGATGTGGGATGCTCATTAGCCGTGGACAGGTGGGGTGTTACAAATGATATCAGAGCCGAAACCAGACGAGTGTGGAGTCAGTGAAGGCTCACAGTAACACGGGTAACGATCTTGGAGCACAACAAGGACGTTGCATTATGTGAGAAGGGGTGAATTGTAACATCCCGGTTTGTGATATATGGAAACGTTTAATATAATTAATTTGGCTACATATGTCATCGAAGTGCGTTTATCTTTTCGGGCACACATATATTTATAACTCCAGAGTTAAGCGTGTGCTTGACCTGAAGTAATACAATGATGGGTGACTTATTGGAAAGTGAATCGCGATATCGCGCGAGTGAAGCCAAAGTATGGAGAAAGATCATGTGGTGATAGTATGGTCGTAAACATGACTAATAAATCTCCAAAAAATAAAGCACAGCCGGTTGTAAAGAATGGGACTCATGGACCGAGAGAGCGGACGTGGGAGGCCCATTAGCTGTGGACGGTCAGGACGTTACAGTTTTGATGATTGATTACCATTTACGAATTGGTTAATCGAAATAACTGAACGATAAACATGATGAATCTATCATGCAGGTACTTCGAGATGGAAGTAGGTTTAGGCATTTTGGTATCTTATATCCTACCTATTAGTCATCATTCTGGTCTATCCCCTATATATTATTTGTGAAACATTACAACTTGTTTTTATAGACACATGTCATCACTAGGATGATTCTTAGAATTATTAGACAAATAGGTTGGTCCATCTAATTATATAATAAACATTTTATTAAACTAACCATAAATTCATTATTAATATCATTTATTATTTCCTTAAATAAAGATTACGGAATTACCTAATGTGGGTAAAGTATATATGACAATTAATGATTTTGAATAATAAAGATCTGATAAAAAAAAGAATATCTTCTATCAAATTTGTTTACTTTAAAACTATTAAAATAATTTTTTAAAAAACAAAATAACCATATTATAAAAATTTAGATTTTTCT
>NC_027750.1:19212963-19286083 GCF_000695525.1 Brassica oleracea var. oleracea | reverse complement strand
TAATTTAATTAATCATTAAGATTTAAAATATATATGTATATATATCATTCTAAATTAAACTATAAACCATATTGAATAAATAAATATTTTAATTTAAAAATTTACTTTGAATAAATTTTTTTGATAAAAGTTTTGAACTTGCATTGATACATTTTTTTAATTATCAATTACTAAAATTATTAATTCCACAATGAAAATTTTATTATCAGTAATTTAAAGTTTTTCCTATTAACGATACACATGATCAAAAAAACATATGAGTAGAAAGTATCATTTAAAAAAAATAGACATTAATATTAAAAATATACTATGTATGTTAATCTCATTTAAATTTAATTACATATCCTATCAAATTTTTTTAAAAAATTGTTTGGATTAATAAAATTAATTTATACGTTCGCACCAATTTAATTATATATGTAATAGTTACTGATTTTTAATTATTCAATATATATTTATTATTTCATAATATGTAAGAACATATAATACATAAAATAATTTATATATATAATGTTTATCCCGAGCAAGGCGCGGATCTTAATCTAGTAGTTTATGTATTTCACCTAAATAAATAAAAAGTGGAAGTTATCATATTTCAGTTATTATCTTTCCAAATCCATTCTAGATCTACATTAAATCTCGCACAATATTTTCTCTCTCACGATCTTTCTCTCCCACGACCTTTCTCTCTTTCGTTTCTCTCTTTCGTTGTTGGTTTATCTTTCTTCTTCATCCATCTCACCATCTCCTCACTCTATCCACACAAAATGGTTTTTATCTGTGTTCTCATCTTACAGTCAGTAACACACCTCTTATAGGTTTTAATATTTTATCTATTAACAGTAACACCAAACAACAACATATTATATCTTCTTACAGTCAGTAACACCAAACCACAACACTACAACATTCTTTGAGGAGAATTAATTTTTCTTGTGTATTGTGTACTCTGCTCCATCTGTGGATTAGTCAGTTTCTTGCAAACGCAGACGCAACACCAGAGGGGACGACCACTATGGCATCGTTTAGAGAAAGACGTAATAGCCTGATGATCATAGTTTTTTTTCAAAAACAAACCTGTAACTTTTTTCATTAGAACCATTTCTTCCGTATATTAAGTAAGAACATGTAGGCCTCTTGGTAAGCTATTGAAAAAAAGAAAATGGATCTTAAAAGGTTGCCATCATACAAAGTCAATATTTAAATGATTGGCGACTGAAAAGAAAAAGTAGGAAGAAGAGCGAAAAAAAAATAGAGACGGAATATGGTAGAGAAACAGCTAGGAACATGCTAAGATTCTTAACAAATGTGAAATCACCAGAAAAACTTTAGCTAAGAAGAAGACGAGAAAAGAAACAAAAATTAAGGTAAACCTTGTTTTTACCTTTTACATTTTTGTTTTTTTAGTTTAAAATTTAACTAACAAATATTATATATTTTAATTATATTTAATTTGATTAATCAAAGGGCTAGATGATATTAACATTAATGTAAATCGATTTCTCAATTAATCATGACAAAGTCCTAAAGAGACAAACTCAAGTTCAATATGTCTTATTTATCCAATTATCTTTTTTTTTTCTTTTAACAAAGAAATGGATTTTAATATACAACTTCATATGATAAATGATGTGATATATTCTGTTTGTATGTTGTTTATTGTTTGATTGTTTGATTTGTGTTAACTCGTGGTTTGCAGGTGAAGAAGTCTCTAAAGACTTTAGTGGAATTCTACTGGTTTTTGATTATATTATAGTGGAAACCTGATGAAAGTCTATTCAAAATTTTTTCTTCTGTTTTCTTCACCCTTATACTTTAGTTAGAGCTTAATTAAAGCTATATGTAACTTAATGTGTAACAAATTCTCCTAATGGCCGTTTTCTTGGAACTGAACTGTTATGATTTCAAAATTCTAACCAAATAACATTTGTAACACGAAAAAAAAATCATATGACGTTTCATGCTACGCTAATATATATATAGGGTTGATAAAAAAAAATATATATATATATACTTACCAGTTTTTATAGTTACCAGTTACCAGTTACCACTTACCAGATATGAAATATTTGAAAATGATACGTTGCGACAAGTCATTTGTTTTGAAACATCTTCTCTTTTTTTAGGTGATGGAGATTAAAACATCTTCTCTTTTTTTTTGCTAAAAGAGATTAAAACATCTTGACCACTAGTTTTATAAGTTAACTAATTCTATTTATGTGGGTTTTCCACAGTTGTAATTCTGTTATTGAAAAAGTATATTCTACACTACTTAATTCTTTTATATACTCCACAAAATAGTCGAACCAGTAGCTATCTAATTCATTTTGTTCATATATCTGATTCTAAAGTTTTGAATGGTTGCATCACCGAAGGCCAATTAATTCAACAGACGAAAAGATTTAATTTTGGTTGCATTATCATTTTGGCTGGCAGCCACATGGTACTCCCATAGTAGCCCACCATTAATATTAAATCTTATCTCTTTCTCAGATGGCCTTGGTCAAACGGTCAAATACAATCTTCACTTAACGTTTTTAATTTCTTTCGTATAAACTCGGTGATGTATCTGTAAAGTTACCAATTTATTTTTCCCAACAAGATACCACGCGAGCAGCATGTGATTATTGCGCGTACATAATGCTCATATAACCGACAAATTATTATTAATTATTTTTTTTTGAAAAAAAGGCATTCATAACCGACAAATTATTAAAGGGAGATTTGCCAAATATAATCTACAAATTGATATGGAATGCAAAAATAGACCTCATATTTAATCACAAAACTAATTTAAGAGATAACGAAATTAATATTTACCCCTTATGACAAAAAAAAACAAAAAACTATTTTATAATTTTATCTTTCAGAAATCTATATTTAATAGAAAAAAAAACTACAAAGCGTAGACTTCCTAATAAATTTATATAGTCGACAAAATTTACGTCGTAATTTGACCTAAAATTTTATCTTAAAAATGTATAAAAAATAATTTGTGTAAAATTATTATAAATCATCAATATAAGAACCAATATAAGGTATACAAATTAAAATTTATTCAGTTGAAATTTTTTTAAAAGAATATATATTAGTTTGGTAACTATGAGTTGGATAATGTTTATGGCCTGACAACAAAAGGTTCAAAGATGTAACTACTTTTACGATTAAATTCTTCAGGGTATTTTAGATTTTGATTCTTTTTGTTTTATTAAATTGAATTAAATTTACATATCAATAAATTTACACATCAATATTCAGTAGTTTATATATTACATATTTTGATATTTGATACAATGATTAATTATGATTTTTTTGATTATCAAGTGGACATTTAGAATTTACGGTTTGTGATTTAGGATCCGGTAAACCTCAATAAAGTCTACTCGATTTGATGGTAAGTATACTTCTTCTACAGTCTACTAAAATTTGATATTACAAAAATCAAAATAATTTTGATTAATTTTAGTTTTTTCTATGAATAAATTAAAATGTTAATCTTCAAACTCATATTCAAAAAGCGTGAGATCATTTATTAAAATCACTAAAACAATAAAGAATATACAACAACTATGAAATTATCATAAAATAATTCGAAAAAGTCTACTAAGTAGACTTATAACAAATTCTATTAGATTTTAAAAGAAGTTTACGGTTCTACGGTGTCGTAAACTTTAACCTAGTTTTAATTTTTTCTCTTTATATAAATAAAATTTACACACGCTCTCTCTCTAAAATGGTTGCACAAGTTTCTAAGACTCTCTCATTTTTTTCAAAAATTTTTCTCTCTCACTAAAACTCTCCAATTTCTCACTAAAACTCTCCCATTTCTCCCTAAACTCTTTAAATTTGTAGAAATTTTTTTGTTTAATTTGTTAATTTTCCTCATGTCCTTTTCACAACATATTCTTATTTTGTAGGTATTATCATTTATGGTTTTCATCTTCCTCTCTAAAAATGTAAGATCTAGATCTATAGAATTTAAATATGTATTTTTATGTTTATATTCGAATAGTTATAGATTCAAACTTTGTGTCTTTACTTTGATTTTATTTTATCTTATAAATTCTATTTTGAAGTTTTTTTTCATATTTAAAGTTATTTTTCATGTTTCTAAATGCATATATTTTTTCAGATCTGAAAATTATTCGATAGAGTAAACCTCTAATGAAGTCTGCTTAAAAGTTATTTGAATTCTACTAAGCCATAACTTTAAAGCATACTTCATTACAAAATATATCTTTAATTTTTTTTAAAAAAAAAAATTTCATAATTTTTTTTTATTTTTAAAGTATTCTCTTCCATAGTTTTCAAATCATCTTCCAAAAAATGTAAGATTTACATCTATAGATTTAAAATCTGTTATTTTGTGTTTCTATTGAAATTTATTATAGATTCAAACTCTATGTTTTTGCTTTGTTACTATTTAGCGTAAAAATTATATTTTCAAAATCTCCTCCGGAACTAAAACTGTTTTGAAATTTTCTAAATGTATATATTTTTAGATGTAAAAATTTTCCATTACTGTAGACTTCTAATAAAATCTGCTTAAAATTTAAGGCTAGTATACTTCAAATAAAGTCTATTAAACCATAAACTTTAAATAGATTTCTACTAAAATATATTTTAGAAATTTTATCTTATATTTTGCTCATAATTTTGTCTTATTTTGTATGTACTCTTTTCCAAGACTTCATTTGAGCCATCCAAATAATGAATAATCAAATAAAATATAGAAATGTTTTGATAATTTTTTGTAATAATTTATCTTTATAAAACATTCATTTGTAAATTAACTATTTTGTTGCATAATCTTTAAAATAATATTCATTTTTAGTTTGTTTCACTTGTATAATATTATTAATTTTATTTTGTTAGCTATATAATTTATCAAACAAGTAAACCCAACGTAAGTTAAAACAATAATTAACACTCATATGAGGATAAAAAATTCTCAAAAAGTTTCAATAGTAAAACTAATCACACAAACTTTCCAACTCTCAAGTGTATATTTCAAACAGTAAAAACAGATGCAAACTTCTAAGTAAGTTTAACGCTTATTAGTTAACATCCTAATTAAACAAGAATTTTGTTAGTTTCATATTTATAGTACATTAACTTTTGAAATCATTTTTTTTTCAACAACTTTTGAAATCATTTAAGACCACTAAGATTCATTAACACACACTATAAAACAATAAAATTATAAAAATGATGAGTAATACACATATGCAGTTTTAATAGAATTTTTGACATAGACTTCAAGTTTCAACCGCAGTCTACACTTATTAGCTAACAACATAGTAAAAAAAATTGATAGTTCCATAATTATAACATATTATATTCTGAAATTCACTCAAGACCATTAGAATTAACTAACAAACAAACAATAAATTTGTGAATTTTTTTAATGAATAATACACAAAACATACAAGTTTGTTAAATTGCAAAACTAACATGTGCATTGACAAACAAACTGCATAACAAGTCTACATATAAGCATAGATATACAAAACAGTATATTATCATGACACATATCTGAATAGTGATGATAACTATGTAAATAGTTATCTTTTTCGTTGTAAGCTCGTTCCAAACTTTTCCATTGCCCAAACTCCGGATATGAACAAAATGAAGATGTTTTATGATTCTTTGTGAACAATCACAAAATATGATACTTGTGTTTATGAAAATGAAAGTTATGAGAGATTTTTAGATGAAACGGAGAGAAGATTTGTTGGTGTAGAACGAGAAAAAGGTATATGGAAATTGAATGGTTGAGCTTTAAGAGCTTCAAAATGGTTGTTCAGGGCGGTTGGAGAAAATGATGATGATGATGACGACATTGTTGTAAATAAAAAAAACTGTTTAGGATGTTTTTGGTTTTTTTGTCATTTTTGAAAAGAAAAATAAATTAAATAATAATGGTATTTTTGTAAATATTAGGAAATCTAAAGAGGATAAGGGGAGATTATGGCAAAATAGTGTTGACAAACAAAAGCGGTTAGTTTTTCATTTGACTTCAGTTCGCTAGACTTTTTTTTTTTTGCAAAACTCCTTTTATTCGTTGGTATTTCAAACTTGGTTAAGAGTTAAGGCTTCGAATGTTTACAACCGCCCCGCCCGCACCGCAGTTAACAATAACAAAAATCTCTACATATACCATATATCTATACGTTTTTATAACTGTTAAAATCATACCGCAGTTGAACCGCTTGTCCCGCACCGCTCAAACCGCAGTCACCATTCGGAGCCTAAGTACTTTTGGGTTCAAGTATAACCCAAACTAAAATCCAAACTAGAATGCGGAAATATCCAAATTAGTTAAATCTATTAAATTTTTACATATTATAAGGTAATTTAGATCTTTAAAATATTTTAGTGATTGTTGTAATTTGTTTTTTTTTGTTATTTTAAATATTTTTTTATTAGTTTGGATAGTTAACTAATTTTAGTTAGTTTTTTCAAGAATTTATATATTTTGAGTTATTCTTGTTAATTTCACTAGTTCTTTTGTAAATATTTGAATGATTTAAGACATTAGTTATAATGCGATTCAAATCAATCCTCCGAATGAATCGAATCAAACCGAACTCAATACAAAAATTAGTAAAATCCGAATGAAATTTATGGATATTAAACAGAAAATTCAAAAATTCAAATCAACCAAACCAGTCTTGAACGGGAAAGCACCCAAGCCTGCCCTATATAATATTAGCAGAATGCATCATTATTTCATAACAATAATTCCCTACCATCAGTTCAAATTAAAATTAGTCCCTACCATCATTATTACTGAAATGCATCACATTATCTAGGCCAGGGCAAATAATCCGGACCCGATAACCCGAACCGAACCCGGTCCGATTGAGCCGGTTCAGGTCGGGTTCGGATCTTGTTCAAAAACCGAATGGGTTTGATTTTTTGGTATAATGGGTTTCGGGTCGGGTCGGGTTTAAACCGAGAACCCGAATGGTTATAACCGAGACCCGATCTTATCTAACCTTGTTTCACTCATCCTTCGATATTTTATTTCCCTATTCGGATAAAGAGAGATTCTTTGCGTGATCTCAACAATTCAATCCGTGAAATCTCTCAGTCCCTAAATATTTTCACCCATATCGTTTCCTTAATCCGATTAGCTGCATATTCTCTTTGATTCTCTTTTGATTTCGAATTTGAAGACCTAATTTGTAGCTCTTATAAATGTCTCTTCAATTTCTTAAACTCGACAACGCAATCTCCCTACTATCATCTTCTCCTTCGTCAGATAATTCAAGCAGCAGCCAGAGGTACTCGTTTTTCACTTTCGGGTTTTCGGGTTTGGGAAATCTCACTGTGTCTCCGGTTAAATACTTTAGTTTTATTGTGTTTAATCTGTTTCTGTGAATAGTTATCGAGTTAAACATGTTTAAATATGCTTCAAGGAAACTCTTTTAATCGGTTTTACATTCACTGTATACGAGTCGTTGTTTTACATGCACTGTATATGAGTCGTTGTTTGATGCTAATCTATTTCGATTTTTAAAACTGTACAGTGAATTCCTACAAATGCTATGGTGAGATAGTCACAATTGAGAGGAATCTCACCACATTGGCCAACAACTTGGACCCAGACTTGAAGTTGAAGGCTGAAGATATGCTGTGCAAGTTTTTGAAGTATTGGGATGGCATAAAAAACGTGAATATGATGTTAATTATTGCGACAATAATTGATCCGAGGAAGAAGAAGATGTATGCAAACTTTTGCTTTGAGCAACTTTATGGAGAGGATAGTTTGGAGTCCAAAGAAATGGGTGAATCTGTGCTTGATCTCCTTAGAAGCATGTTTAAAGAGTATGCTAGCCGGTTCGGTGGAGATGCTACACGATCATCACAGTCGAAGAAAACATCATCAGTTAGTGTTCAGGAGACTCAAGAGCAAATGGGCAGGCTGGCGTTAGTTGTTGAAGATTTTGGTTATGAGAGGATGGATAACAAGTACACAGAACTTGTTGCTGAAAAAGAAGATGAAACAAGGGACGAACTGGAAGCTTACTTGAAGGCACCTCTTGAGAATCAAAGGCTTATGATGGGATTTGAGTTTGATATACTCGCTTGGTGGAAGATGCATCAAACCAAGTTTCCAGTATTGGCTGAAATGGCTAGGGACCTATTAGCAATGCAGGTCTCCTCTGTGGCATCAGAAAGCGCTTTTAGCACCAGTGGCCGAATCTTAGAACCATACCGAAGCTGTCTAACTCACTACATGATAGAGGTTCTGATGTGTAGTGAGCAGTGGATGAAAGCTGATATCAAATTCTCTGAAAAAGTCCAAACAAATGAGCAGCTTCTAGCTGAAGTTGAAATGCTAGACAAGCTTGAGAAGGGTATGTTTTCTATAAGTTATTTTAATATTTCATCTGTTTGTTCGTGTACTTATATATTGTTTTGTTTGTCTTTTCAGAATTTGAGAGTGTAAGAATTGAAGACTGAAGAAAGAAGATTGCTGCTGAAGTTTGAAGTCTTTTTTTTATTTGGTGTTGGTGTTGGTTTTGATTTTGATTTTCAGTACTCGTTTTTCATTTGAATTGTTTTGTTCTTTGCTTTTCAAGGAGGTTTAATATGAACAAGTTGGATTTATTTTGAAGTTTAATAAAGGCTCTCACGTTTGGAGTATTTGATTTTCATTATTGCAAACTACTTTTGTTCTTGTTATTTCTTTGTTCACGTTCTGGTTGAAGTAACCGTAAGGTTATGTCATGAAACAAAACAAGTACTTCGGGTAAAAAAGGGAATACGGATAACCGAAACCCGGTTTAGAACCGAACCCGAAAACTAAATGGGTTCAACCGGGTTTAGGATGTTTTACTAAATCCGAACCGAACCCGACAAAACCCGAACCGAGACCGACCCGAACTTTTATAATACCCGAATGGGACTGATTTTTGTAAACCCGAAAACCCGAAACCCGAAACCCGATTATCCGAAACCCGATTAGAACCTAACCGAATCCGAATGGTCACCCGATTGCTCAGGCCTAATATTATCTATTAACAATTATTCCTCACAATCAGTGAATTTTTTTATTGTCAATAAGAAATACGCGTCGGAAGACATGTCGCATATCTTTCAAAGAGAATTTTGGTATATGTGATGAAACATTTCAGCTCATTTTGATGAATAAATAAAATAAAATAAATATCTTCGGTGGAAAATAAAGTATATAAAATTGTCAACCATATGGGAGCCATTCTTTCTTGCTGTCATGCAGTATTATTATCATTATGTCAGTTGGCTTATTTTTTCAATTATATAATAAAGTAAGGTTAGACAAATTCCCATACCGGAAGAACTGAATCAAAACTGGAACTAAAAAGTTATACTGAACCAAAGCTTGCAAGCTATCTAAACGAGCAAAACTTTGGTATCTACAAAACCGGATCCAACGTACTGAAAATTTGTGCGTACCTAAGAACATCCAATTACAATTATATAGTTAAATATATTACTTAGTTTTTAAATTTAATGCACATAAAATATCAAGATACTCAAAAATATTCAATTTTTTTAAGATATACTTAAAAAAATCCAAAGACAACGAAAAGTAAAATATTTACAATATAAAAAAAAAAATCAAAACATCAAAAACATCCTAGATACCTAGTAATTTTCTATTCAAATATCCAAACTTACCTAATTTTATGTCAATTTTAGACTTTTAGCATACATTATTTAAATTTATATGTCTTATATTTTTTATTTTTGAATTTGAGGCTTTTAAGGTTTATTTATTTTTGAATTTGTTTACACAATTTAAACAGGTATTGGAATCCAAATCATATCCGCAAAGATCCAAATCGTACCACACCGAAATTTTTAAATATCTAAATGAATAAATCTGTAACTCCAAAAACCTATAATTCAAATACACTTAAACCAAATTCGAACAAATATTCGAATACCCACTCCTACACAAGTATCATATATTATTTATAAAGAAATTGATATCTTTTCTACCAACTATTTTTTTTCTTTTAAACTATCTTAAATACAAGTTAATATATTAAATGATGTTCGATGACAAAAAAAAATATAATTTTCAGATAGAAAAGGAGATTAGAGCTCTGTAATGAAATGACAAATATCTATAAATTCAGTAATTTTGTTTATATCAAGATTTAAAAAGTATGAATAATGTTATTCGGGTATATGATTCTAAATGAATAAAGTAATAATACTAACTATTTCATTAAACAAAAGAAAATGCTGATTAACTCTTTGATTTACTATTCGTTTAATTTTTACTCATATTATGCAAAAATTATAGGCGCGTTGCGCGGCTTTTTCTGGTAAAATCACAGTTAATAATTACCGAAAATAATAATAATTAATTAATTAGGTAACCTAGAATTATAGCCGTTTTCTTCTGTCTCTATCTCTCTCTGGGTTGTCTCTTTCCTTTATAGCTTCTACTTTCTTCCACTCCGTACTCCCTTTTCCTGAATCTGATAATGTAAATTCACACAATACAGATTTAACAATCTAAACCTACATTGTTCGTTAACGCTGAAGAAAAGAAAAGAAAGTTCGAAATGGATGTGTTCAAGATCCTGCTTCTTATGTTCTTCGTGAACTCAAGATTCTGCTCTCCTGCAGATCCATATTCTTTCTATAACTTCGAAGTTTCTTACATTACCGCTTCTCCACTTGGTGTTCCTCAACAGGTTTGGTTTCTTCATTCTTTTTCTAGATCTTTGATTTCTGCTACTGTTTCTTTGAATTTAAAATCTAGGATTTGAGATTCTGAAGTTGTTTAATCAATGCCTCAGCCTTTTGGATTTGCTTATAGATTTATCCACATTTTGAAAAGTCCCTAATTCTTGAGATTTACTGTAACTCCAATTATCTAAAGATCTAACTTTTACTTTACCATTAAACTTGCAAGAAATTGGTAAACATATTCACAAGAAATTGGGTTTCTTTCACATTTTGATAAATATTGTATCAGAGTTTAGACTTTCTGGTTATTTAATTGTAGATTTATCCACATTTTGAGAAAGGTTTATTTTTTCACTTTCAGATCTAACTTTTAGTTTGCCATCAACAGTAAAAGAGGTTTTAGCAACATTTTTTAAAAATTGGGATTTTTTGTCACATTTTCATGATGTTTGAAAGCTTTTTTAAGCTTTGAAAGAAATTCAGATAACTCAAAATTTTCAATCTTCTTTCTTTTTATTTTCGCTTCAAGGAAATAACTATTATTAATTCTTTTTAATTGTCAAAGGGTTTCTAGTTTACTTAGTTTCCAACCGAATGAATGAAAAAAGTTTGTTTTTAACACTGTTTTTTTGTTGAACATCCTAATTTTCTTTCTTGATTCGCTTGTCAGGTCATTGCTATAAATGGAAAGTTTCCTGGTCCTACAATCAATGTCACGACCAATGAAAACCTGGTCGTGAATGTGAGAAACAAATTAGACGAGGGGCTTCTTCTTCACTGGTAAGAGATTCACAAACATTTGTCTTTTAATAGACTTTATGTCTGAATATGTTCCGAATTTTGGAACAGGTCTGGAATCCAACAGAGACGTGTCTCCTGGCAAGATGGACTTGCAGGAACCAACTGTCCAATCCCACCAAAGTGGAACTGGACTTATGAGTTCCAAGTTAAAGACCAGATTGGTAGTTTCTTCTACTTCCCATCTCTCCAT
The DNA here is from genome assembly GCF_000695525.1 of Brassica oleracea var. oleracea. NCBI lineage: Eukaryota > Viridiplantae > Streptophyta > Magnoliopsida > Brassicales > Brassicaceae > Brassica > Brassica oleracea. The sequence continues at coordinate 19,274,394 of NC_027750.1, read as the reverse complement.
TTCCAAAGAGCTTCCGGTGGTTTTGGCTCCTTCATTGTCAACCCTAGATCCGTTATTCCAGTCCCTTTCTCCACTCCAGACGGCGATATCACCATTGCCATTGGTGATTGGTACACAAGAAACCACACGGTCAGTAGTTTTTTCGCCATTTTCTTTACCTTGCAACACAAGCAATGACATTGTTTATGGAAAAATGTAGGCTTTGAGGAAGGCTTTAGATGATGGTAAAGATCTTGGAATGCCTGATGGAGTTCTCATTAACGGCAAAGGACCTTACCAATACAATAAGACTCTTGTTCCCGATGGAATCGATTTCGAAACCATCACAGTCCATCCTGGTTAGTATGTTCATTACCTCTTTTGAATCAAAGAGTCTTTGTTTTGTTTAGGTTTTTAACAAATGTTGTTGTTCTCTTGTCACATCAACAGGAAGGACTTACAGACTTCGAGTGTCCAATGTTGGAATCTCAACAAGTTTAAACTTTAGGATCCAAGGTCATAACTTAGTTCTTGCGGAATCAGAAGGATCCTACACAGTTCAACAAAACTACACAAGCTTGGATATTCATGTTGGACAATCTTACTCCTTCCTGGTTACTATGGACCAAAACGCAAGCTCTGATTACTACATTGTCGCAAGTGCTCGGATTGTTAATGAAACCATATGGAGAAGAGTCACTGGAGTTGGAATCTTACACTATACCAACTCTAAAGGTAAAGCAACAGGTCACTTACCACCTGGACCACAAGACGAATTCGACAAAACTTTCTCCATGAATCAAGCAAGATCCATCAGATGGAATGTTTCAGCAAGTGGAGCACGTCCTAACCCACAAGGCTCGTTTAAATACGGTTCAATCAATGTAACCGAAGTCTACGTTCTGAGGAACATGCCTCCTGTGAAGATCAATGGGAAAAGAAGGACAACGCTTAGTGGCATATCGTTTGTGAACCCTTCTACGCCTATTAGACTAGCTGATAAGCATAATGTGAAAGGAGTTTACAAGCTTGATTTCCCAAAGAGACCTTTAACTGGACCACCTAGAAGAGAGACTTCCATTATCAATGGCACTTACCGAGGTTTCATGGAAGTCATTCTTCAGAACAATGACACTAAGATGCAAAGTTATCACATGAGTGGCTACGCCTTCTTCGCTGTCGGGTGAGTTAGTTAGTTTGTTACCTTCACTGTGTCTGAAAATCTCTGCCTTTCTCTTACTGAGATTGTTTTGATTGCAGAATGGACTATGGAGAGTGGACAGAGAACAGTAGAGGAACTTACAACAAATGGGACGGTATTGCCCGCTCAACTATTCAGGTAATAACTCAATATCTTACACAAGAAAAGACAGCTTTGGTTCAGACACAAGAGTTCTGAATGCATTGTGTTTTTGTTTTTGTAGGTGTATCCAGGGGCGTGGTCAGCGATCTTGATATCTTTGGACAATCCTGGAGCTTGGAATCTAAGAACAGAGAATCTTGATTCTTGGTATCTTGGACAAGAAACATATGTTAGAGTTGTTAATCCAGATGAAAACAACAAAACCGAGTTCGGGGCGCCTGCTAATGTCCTTTACTGTGGTGCTCTCAGCAAGTTACAAAAGTAAGAAACTTCAAGAACTACCGCTTTTCTTCTTCTTGAAGTTAGCTTTTTGATTTATTGTTGATTTTCTTGTTGTTTCAGGCCACAAAAGATATCATCATCGGCGACAAGGAGCATTGAATTCACGAAGGTTTCAATGGTAGTGATGGCTTTGGTGATGATGCTTCTGCTTTGAAGTGTAATTTGAGGGGTTGTTTGTATTTTTCTAGGATGATGATTCTTGTTTTTACGTTTTTCCATAGTTCCATTTCTGACTTGTTTTGTATTTTTTTATCCTATCTGTTGTTTTGTTCTTTTTCTGGGATTCGGAGAAGAACTCAAATTATTCATGAAAATGTTGAAATTTTTATACGCTTTGGTTGTTGTTATTTATGTTTCATACCAAAATTCACAATTTCAAATAATATCTTTATTGAACAGAAAAAAAAAAGAAATGAAAGGATATGAGGTCCCCTAGATGATGAAGACTGAGGTGGAAAGAATATAGTTTATCTTTTTTTTTTTTTGGTTGGATCTCAGCTTTCTCTCTGACAATCCCAGCTGGTTTCTTTCTGTATTTTGCTTTTCTTTTCTTTGTCCCCGCATTTTTTTTTCTCCTCTTGCTAATTTTGAAAATGTACATGATAAAAACAAGGGAAAATTGGGAAAAATAGACTATTTCAACTTTTGTTTGTCAAAATAGAATTTTTGATATTTTTGGTCATTTTGGACAGATTTTACCCTTCTGTAATGAAAAAAATAGTAAACTAAATTTTAAAAATATAAAAAAATATGTAAATCGTTGGAAACATTAGTATGACTATTTATATGTTTAAATTTTATTTTTAACAATAGTGGAATCATGTATTTTTTATGTTCAAGGAGAGATATAATATTCTTTCTAGCCATCTACTTAGTCTAGAAATCGGATAGTAAGTATTACACACATATTTATCCTGGGTACATAATACAAATAAAACTTTCTTCAATATTATATGCTAGCTAGATTTCGCCAGGTAATATTCTAACAAGATATCTTTACTCTACTTATAGTTTTTTTACAAGTTCTAACCTCATTCGTTCTTTGTTTCTCTCTCTTGTTCATCGACATAACCATCTCTTCTATCTATCAATACAACATGGTTCTAATCTATGTTAAATCTGGTGAATGGATCTCAAGTTGCGGTGATCAATGGAGTTTCTTGGCAGACAAAACAAGGGGTGGTCGAATGGTAACATTAGAAACTACTACTTTGTTGAAGCAGCTCAAGATCATCGTGTGTGAGGATTATGGGGTCGACCATATGCTCGTTAATGCCGAGTTCAGTTATGAGATGGTGAATCAAAGAGGGAATCCTCCCATTATTATTAGCAATGATCGACAAGTATCTAATTTTGTGAGCTACACGAAGAAGAGTTCGTCTACAACCTTGTTTGTCACGTTGTCTGCTACTGGTGCAAAAGAAAAGGAACGAGTCAATATCGATTTGAATAAGGAGCCGTTTGACTCAAGCAATTTTGAGGATGAAGAAGTTCCCGAAACAAATCAAGGAGACTTTGCCATACCGTCAAAAGAGTCGACTCATAAAATGAAGAATCATGTCGCTACAGATGGTTTCGGTGATGCTGGTTTAAGGAGTGAAAACAATGGAAGCATAGATTTCGTGAAGAAGGATCAAATTTTCAGAAGTAAACGTGTTTTGAAGGAAACAATGGAAATTTGGGCAATGAAGAATAATTATGATTACATTGTTCTCAAATCAACGAGAAAGTGGTGGTATATTCGATGTAAGGATAAACTGTGCAACTGGACTCTGCATGCGGAATGTTTGGATGGGTTTACATACTTCATGATCAACAAGTGGGTGGGAATACATTCATGTGCTCCTTCGAAGAAAAGAAAATTCGAAAAAACGGCATCGGCAAGAACAGTTGGGAAGCTGATACAACATCGATTTGATGATGCCAATGATGGCCCAAAAGCAAATGACATCATTCAGTTCATGAGACTGGAACATAATTGCGAGATTACTTATTGGCAAGCTTGGGAAGTTCGTGAGCATGCAATTGCAGCGGCTCGAGGTATACCAAATGAAAGTTATGCTAAAATACCAAAATATTTGCAAATGATTAAAGAAACTAATCCTGGTACCCACACGCACTATGAAACAACTGAGGATGGGAGATTCATGTATCTATTTATGTCGTTTGGGCAATCAGTTCGAGGATTCTACAATGCAATGCGTAGGGTGATTGTTGTTGATGGAACTTTTCTGAAAAATAAATACAAAGGAGTGCTACTTGTTGCTACAGCTGTAGATGGTAACTCCAATTTGTATCCGATTGCTTTTGGAGTTGTTGATTCAGAGACTGAGGTTTCATGGGAGTGGTTCTTAAGACAGTTGAAAGTGGTTATTGCTGATAGTAAAGACTTAGCTTTTGTATCAGATAGGGCTGCGTCAATAGCTAAAGCGCTTGGAACTGTTTACCCTCGTTCAAGACATGGAATTTGCGTTCACCACTTGTTGACCAATGTGGTAAAAAATTTCAAGACAAAGGGGTAAAGTACGAGTTAGGAAAAATACCATGCATACACGCCATTCCTGCAATTTATTCACGAGGTATGGAAGTATACTTAGATGATCTTGGTGCCTAATTTTATTTGGGTATTTTGGCAGCATATAGACATTACTCTGTGTCCGGTTTTTTTGACACAGGTATGGAAGTACACAGATTTACTGATGGCGTCTACACCACTGCAACGTGGAGAACTGTCTATGCCGAATCCATTAATCCAATAGCAGTTCCAAAAGTTGATTGGAATGTCCCAGTTGAGGTTAAGCTTGCGAAGGTCCTACCACCAGAGGCAAGAAAGAGTTCCGGTAGACCAGTAAAGAGAAGGTATGAAACAGTAGAAGACAAGATCAGATCTTCTCAAGAATAAAAAAAGAACAAAAAGCACAAGTGCAGCCGCTGTGGTACCGAAGGACACAAGAGAGGAACATGTGATTTACCTATTTAGTATGTTATGTGTGTTCTCTGTTGTCTTTATTTTCTTATTACTCTATTGGTATTCTTGAGACAAATCGAACTTGGTATTTGACAGTTTGGTTTTTTCAAAACTTTTTGGATAAACGCTTTGTAACTTCTTCATAACATAAAACTGAAGCAAAAGTGAACGTGAAAACAGTAGGAGATGGTAGGTACCAAGAACAAGAAACATATTCTTACACTTATTTGAGAAACCAAAAACAACAGATTAAGTTACTGATTGAGTTACACAATGGTCATCATGCATAGATAAGGTACATGCAGACCATCACCAAACAAAACACAAACAAAGCTTTTATGAACCTTAGTTCCCTAATGCATTCGATGATCTTCTCTTCACAACGTCCAATCACATCTTCCATTTCTTCAATTCTACTCGCCTGGCGATTCAGCATGGTCTCACAAGCTGTCAATGAATTCTGAAACTGGGAATTGTCAATGAGTAGCACGTCAACCAGTTCCTGGAAGTCTTCAATTTCCTCAACAACTGGCCGAGCAGTCCATTTGAACAAGTGGGTTTTGTCCTTCATCATTATCATCAGACAAACGGTTAGAGTGAAACAAATGAAAGGTTATATGATTACACGACTAACCTTCTCAGATCCCATCAGACAAGAATGAAATAATCTTCCCGGATTTTTAACTGTTTTTGAAGTGAAAAGAGCCGCTGCCTCACCGAAATTACATCTTGTGGGAATTCCGCGTTATTTGGTGATTCCATCTCTTGATCCGGACGAAGAATTGACCGAAGACATGATTGAATTGGTCGCCAAGTTTTCTCCCCTGGGTTTCTCTCCGTCGTGAAAGAATGAGGAACAAAGGAGAGTAGGTCAAAACATAAACAAAAACGACGCCGTTTCAATAATTAGATTACATGTATTCTACCTAAAGTAGATCGATAAAATGTGCCAAATAAGCCACGCAAACCTACTACTAACGTTGGTGCTTATCACCCCTAATCCTCTAAATTACTGTAAATACATGAAGCAAAAAAAAAAAATTGTACATAATTGGTGAATCTCAATACATTGTCATCACCAATGATAAGAGTTTAGAGTATAAGGATCTTTTATGAAGGCTTTCGTCAGGGTTCGTTTATGGTTTAGTGAGGTTTCGTTTAGGGTTTAGTTAGGGTTCGTTTAGGGTTTAGTGAGGTTTTGTTTAGGGTTTAGGTAGGGTTCGTTTAGGGTTTAGTGAGGGTTCGTTATTTCTCAATTTGATTAAAGCAACTCTTTCATGCAAAAGCAAACCACAAATTGATAAACCAAGTGTTTTGTCACATAATTCCTAGAAAACCAATCAAGAGTTTTGTCACACAAATCCTAGAAAAACAAAGACAAACACACATAATCAGTCTTCTTCGATTTCAAAGACATTAGAAGTCTCATACTCTGAAGGCACATGTTTTGCCATAAGCTGAATTAACATGGAATCTTGTGCAGCCTCCCATATATCCAGAGCAATCTTCTGGCGGCAACCCTGCATGATCTCATAATCTACTAAACTGAGGTCGAGACCAAGCAGCAGACATTCCAAGTGTATCAATGCGTATACCCCACAATCGGCACAAGACTTGTTCAATCTGGACTTCATAGGTACATCTACGATAGAATATGGTGAGAAGAGTAGTTGCTTCTTGCTTTCAGGTGGTGCAACGGCCTTCACTATCCTAGGAATCATAGCAGCAAACTTCTCTACGTATTGCCTATTCCTTCCCCGTTGGCAATCAAAGGCTTCCACTTTCTTTTCAATGATGTTGACACAGACAGAAATCCAATGATTACCTACGTGTGATATTACTAAATTAGTAAATAGAGATACATAACTGTGGAGACGTGTATAAGAGAAGCAAGGATTCTTCCCATTTACAAACAGAGGAAAGTAGAGACGATCAATATCAACCCCCCAAAATTTATCAGTTCGGCCATGAGACGGAAGCTCTCCTCTCCCGTAAGCAAGAAAAAGATCCAGCAATTAGTAGGCTTCTTTGTTAGGATGAAATTTACGGTATGCATTGTCGAGCTGGAGGCAGAAAAGGGCGCTCATGAAAGCAACACGTTTTATATTCCAACGCCTCAAAGTTTTGTTCTCTCTCCACATATACATCATCGCATCCATTTCCTGAATATTGACAAGGACCAACGTCACAATCAAAGATATGTTAAGAACCTACGACCACTGAAATTTTATTAGAAATATATACCTCATTTCCCAGCCACTTCCCATGAGTTAATATCCTCTGAGCAACAGTCAAATTAAAGGTTGTATGACCAATCCTTAAAGGTGTTGGATTCAAAGCCCATTGCGTAAATCTATTCCATGATTCTTCATTGAAGTAATACAATAAGGACTGCGGAGAACCATCGTCAGCCATTGGTGAATCACTAAGCTCAAGTTTCTTGCTTGGTCCTTTACACCATATCTCCCACTTAGTCAGTGATGGAGCTGTGGTTTCTTCCATTGGTTCAACTTTTGGTAGTTTTCGGACAGTAGTCATTGGAGTCCACCAATCACGTGCTTCGTTGTCCTTATTGGTCTGCGATGGATCAAAGCCGGGCACATACGAAAACTGAGAAAGCCCTTCAAGGCCTTGGGTACCTATATCTTCGTCCATATCATCTGCTTGACTCAAATTCACATCCTGTTAATTCAAAAATACACAAGCAACACATAAAAAAACTGATACAATAACATCCATTCCATGCATATCTTATACAAAGTTCACATAACAAACCACACTTCCAAAATGAGACTACATTAAACACACAACATTTCACGCCGATACATAGATGAAATTATCACAAACATACATGAAAACTAAACAAGTGAAAAAAACATTGAGGAGAGTGATGAAGACTAGGAGTTCTTTACCAAGCGTTTGGACCTCCTTGGAGATGGAATGCTCGGTGGTGGCTTGCTCGACGATGACTTTCTCGGCGATGGCTTGATAGGCGATGGCTTGCTAGGTGATGGCTTGCTCGTCGATGGCTCTATATCGTCAACTTCAACCCTTGCATCCTTAAGTGAACCTTTAAGCTCAGACTGCATTTTCTCAAATCTTTCACCCATATGTTTTTGTAGCCTCTCTTCCATTGCAGAAAAATTCTGCTCAAACAACTGCGCAATAAAGCTCTTCATATATTCATTAAAAGGCGTCTGTTGTGGTCTAGAAGAGAGAATCTTTTGCTTCCTTTTTTCCATTCCACGATCCGGGAGCCTCTTCTTTCCCTTTCTAGCTCCGGAGACTCTGTTCGATGATCCTCTTGGAGTTCGAAAGTCTTCATCACTCCCATCTTCTTCATCATTCTTGGGAGTTTCTTCATCATTCTCAGCTACCTCATCATCCTCTCCTTGTTTGTCATGAAGCCCCCAAGAAAACTCTGGTGTCTCTTCGAACTCCCAAACGTGGTCACTGAAGTCATGCTTAGTATGTATCATCTTCATGAGAACCTTGATTCTATCATCCTCCACCTCATCAGCTCTGCGAAAAGCAGCATTCACAACCACTTCATAATTCCCACTCCACGAGATGTATGAATAGATGTCATCCTACACATAAAACGTAAACAAGGTTAGATTTAAACACTCATTAAAACCGGATGCAATCACCTTAAATTAGAATATTTACCTCGGATGTAAAGATGTTCTCCAACCTATTGAACTCCCTGTATGAAATCTTTGCAGCTCTCATCCAGTTTACGCATCTAGGACCGTTCATAAAACCCTTGTCCAATTTTTTTCCACAGAGCTTTCCAATCTTTGGTACCGCTTCCATTGTCCAAATCTGCAAGGCGTAGGAGAAGCTATCTAACACGTAACTAGTAGTCTTTTCCTTCAGTTTGTCCCGTGTTTTAGCTATTGACTCGCAGAGAAAGTCAAAAGAGGCAACTCCCCAGGGATACTTTCGAACATTCTCAAGATCCATGACCAACTTGATATACTTGAAGGGGATATTATCCTTCTCACCTCTCGCCCAAACCATAGTCACAATGATGCACAGATACACCAGTCTTAGTTAATCATCATTACTCCACTTCTTAACAGCTTCATGGTGATTCTTCCAAAGGTCCAAGATAGTTACTCCCTCTTTTCTCCTCACCACTGTGCTCCAGAAACCACCATCATCCTCGAAGTCAACCAACTCCTTACGTGATAGACTAGTATCGCACTGAAGGCCGGTAACTGCGTGGTACTCTACCAAAGAAAATCGAAGTGGTCTCCTCGCAAACGCAAACTAGAGCTCATAGTTTTTGTAAGTCACCAGCTCCCTACACAAGAAGCTGTGTATCACTCTCGCCGAGTAACCCAAACCATTCTTGTATAGCTTAAAAGTTGGAGCAAAAACCCGATCTTTCTTCACTTCTTTCAACTCCTTTGGCAGCCATTCCTCCAACCTTTCCATATAACATACCATTCTGCAGTTGTTATTGATCTGAGTCACTTGGGTCTCCTCACCCTCCTTAATAAGCCGCTTTGGTAACTCCCCAGACATACCTACAATCAAAGATAAAATATTGAAATAAGAGCAGAAACAAAAGATAAGAACCAAAATATACTTTCACTTCTACAATCTATGTACTTTAAAACACATGTTCCACCTATATCTAACTTTTCACAGAACAACAACCATTACATACATACATCAACGAATCTAATTGTGTAACATTATAATCGAAAGACAACTAGTATAATATTCCGAGACACAAAAATTTCCCCTTTCCAAAAACCTAAATCAATACTCTTTACAAATCAAAAACAGTAACATGCATGGCAAATCGGTTTTAAGATGATTAATCAACCCATAAAACTAAGGGAACTAACTTAGTTGAAGAAAGATGACAAATCGGTCTTAGTCAAATCTTGGGTTTAGACAAGGGATCTATTAAGAGAATCAATAGAAGAAATCACATACTTAGTGTGAAGAAACGTGAGATTTTGATGAAATTGACGGAAGAACACTTCGATTTTGCAAAGAACCGTTGGACGAAACTCGTTGAGGAAGAAGACTTCGATTTCGTTGGATGTAGTGTTTGAGAACGAAGAGGAAATTGACGAAGACGAGGTTAGAGAACGAGGTTAGAGAGGAAAGGATTCACAGAACCATGATGAAGAACTTTTAACCCTAAATCGCCACAGAAGGAGTGAAGAGAAACGACAGAGAAGACGAGATAAAAAAGGGTTATTAGATTTACCTTAAACTCTTTAACCGTATTTCTTTTTCCCTTGTTTATACTTGTTTTTTTTTACTTTTTTAATTAATATTAAATCAATTACGAAAATTATAATTTATATTTAAAATTCATATTATTTGGTTAATTACAAGGGCATTATGGTATTAACAAGAAATAAAATCCTAGTTTCCCAAAAAATCTTCAAAAAATCTTATTGAGACAAATCAAACTTGAAAGTGTCTTTTTTTCCCAATTTTCCCTAAAAACAATTGTCTATGATAATTTTCTGGTGGTTTTTGTACATGACAAGTAAGAAACATGCAACCCATATAATATGACAAACTGTGATATCTAAGGTCAAGGCTAAATATACTAAGCAAATGAATAGGACCATAAGTAATTTGGTTGTATATGTATAATAGTAACTAATACGTATGTCTACTAAATGAATTTTTATAGCAAGTAAATTTAATATATTAAATTCTGAAAATTAGATGGTTCAGTTATTATTTACATAATTTTTATTCATATAAAGAGTGTAAATAGATTTACAATTTCTCTTTATAGAGTTGAGTTTAATAGTATATCTTTATTTTTAAACATGACACTGTATATTTATATACTGATTAAATTAGGTTTATGTATACACAAAATTTAACAGTTCGACACTGCCAATTTATAACAGGATAATATTTTACTTATTTTTGAAACATGATACTGTATATTTATATATTATTTAAATTGGGTATATGTATACAAAAAATTTACACTTTAATATTTATAATATGTAAAAGAAGAAAAATAAATTAAATTATCTGTCAAACTAAATAAAATGAAATTACCTTCCATTTAAATAATATCCAAATATTTATTTGATTCTCTTATTTTCTACTTTAATTTATATTTCACATATTTTTATAAATTTATATTTAAAATTTCTATTTGAAATATTTTTTCTTTTAAATAAACATATATATTTTTTTTTTAACTTTGACGAATTAACTTTTTAGTCATGCTCTTTTTACTCTTTTTAAAGAAATTCAGATGGTTCTTCCTTTGCTTTAGGCTTTAGCGTGTGGCCTTCAACTTCCCAGCAAGCTAAAATGTAGTTGCCTTAAAGCATTTTCTTCTAAGTTTCCGTTTGCTTATAAAGAGGGGTTTGTCCCTGACACAAGTTCTCGTTTCACCTGGGCGTTGGATCCCTCAGCTGTTGGCTATTGTCTCCACTTATCCTAATAACATACCTCGGGTTAAAGTTTCACATATGTATTTGAAAGAGTAGGACGAATCCACTACAATCATACAGTAAGTATCTTGTATGGAAGATTGCCTTCATATATATATGAAAAGAATTATAACTTATAAAACAAAGCTACAAAATATGGGTTTGAATTGGTTTTACCTCTACTATCTGCAAAACGATGTGTTTGTTGCGGTTGTTAGCATTTTATAGCAATCACAACATATATTGTTAGGGCTGGGCATAATATCTATGATCCGAAATTCAAACCAGAACCAGACACAAACTAAAAAATCCGATTTTAGTGATCCAATACGTAAAAATATCTGAATGAATCTTGTATGGTGTTACAAATAACCCGAAATGTTAATGACCGAACCCAAACGAGTAACCCAAAAATTCCAAAGTAATAGTTTAATAGAAATATTTGAAACATATATAAGTAACTCAGATACTCAATTCAATTTTTATTTTTATATGATATATAAAATAAGTATTAAAAATTAAACAAATACTTTAAAGTATGAAGTTATCTATAAATAAGTAATTTATAATTTGCTTTTTGAAATAACAAATCAACTCTATCTATAAATAATGGATATTGTTTACAAATAATTTTTTTTTGTTTTCATACTTGATTTAACACTTTGTTGTTATTTTATCAACTTGATATGTGGTGGATTATTTTCTATTCAGTCTAACTATTTTCTTATGTTTTGTTTAATTGTTTTTTATTTTAGATATATTCCAATCGAATTGATATAACCCGAATCCTAATGATATATGGTTACTTTATGGGTTTTATGATGTATTACAAATTAAAACTGATCCGAAGAGTTATTATTCAACCTGACCCCTTCTTAAAAAATATTAGAACTGATCGTAGGAAGATTAAACCTAAAGTCCGAAATACCTGACCCAAAACGGATACATGAACATCTATGCTTAAATATTGTTAATATATCGTTTAAGATTAAATTCTCAAAATCAAAATTTGATTTTTCTATCATTTTCAGTTGCGGTCAAGTAAATAAAAAAAATTATTACACTAACGAGTATCATAATTTATATTTGTAAGAATTTGAACCAAAATATTTTCTATAAAATTTTATGTAACCACTTATATATATACATAGAGAGATCAACAAAAGAATTTTTAAAAATACAATATAATCTTCATACAAGGAATAATTTTTATTAGAAGTTATTAATTGTCTCCAAACTAAAACTAGATAAAATGCATAGTACTATTAATTATATTAAATTAATAATTTTATATTTATTATAATATTATGATTTTGATACTTTTATAAGTAAATATTAGTTTACTACTGTTAATTTATTATTAAACTTCTGAATTTGATTGTTAACCAATCATATGTGAATAGTTTCACCATTTCTCATTCTTATGTCATTTGTGCAAATAGCTTATTAATGTTTAAAACTCCAATCACCCATCTATTAACTTTTGCACTTGTATTTGTAACAATTGCGAATCAGACTCTAAGTATAAGAATAAAATCTTTATCAAAGCTTTTTTGTTACATGTTATACTTTGTCAAGCTTAATGAGGTAAAAACACCAAATTGATGTTTTTTATATTGTTGAAACTATAATCTCCAAAACATGGTGAGGCACAAGAAATCAATCTAAACCAACCAACTATAAAGAATATGAAACCACACTTATTTATAAAATTGAGGTAAAGGACGGTACTATAGGAATGCCTCACCCATAGAACCGATCCGTTCATACTTCCCGTCGTATGGTTGGAAGAATATTATATCTGCTAGATTTCTGGTTTGCAAAAGACTAATCAAAAAGGTGGGAACGGGGTCCTCTATCTCTGTATGGAGTGATCCATGGCTCCCAACCACTCGTCCGAAACCAGCAAACAAAAATCATCATGACACTTATCAGGACCTCACAGTGGACTCTTTGATAGATCTAATTTCACGAACTTGGAAGTCGCAAGTAATTCGGAATTTGGTGGATCCCCAGGATGCTCAAATTATTGAAAGTATTCCTTTGAGTAAGACTCAGATGGTGGATAGGAATGAATGAAACTTCACAAATAATGGGAAATATTCGGTTAAATCAGGACATCAGTTAGAACGGGTCTATCCGGACAAGGCAAAACAACCAGTGTTTTATGGTCCCACAGTGTATATTCTAAAAGCGTTCTACTGGGAGGTGAGATGCCCTTCGAAGATTAAGCACTTTTTATGGAAAATGTTATCCGAATGTATAGCTGTTAAGAAGAATTTGCAAGCAAGAGGAATGAAGGGAGATATCTGTTGTGTTAGATGTGGAGTTGAGGAGAAATCAATAAACCATGTGTTTTTTGAGTGTCCTCCTGCGCGTCAAGTTTGGGCTTTGTCAAAGATACCGTCTAACCCAGTCTACTTCCTCACTAGTTCTCTATTTATGAACATGGATCATCTTTTCTGGAGGTTACTCCCGAAGATGGAAGATCATCATTTTGCATGGATATTGTGGTATATTTGAAAAAGAAGGAATAATAAGGTCTTTAGTAATTTGGATATTGACCCAAGAGATATACTTACGCTTGCAGAAACTGAATCAACACTTTGGGCTGAGGCTCAGGTGATGAAGACTAAGCAAGCACCACAACAGACTGAGGTTTTGAATCGTCAGCCGAGGGTCGATCGTTGGTGCTTTATAGATGGTTCCTGGAAAGATAAAGAACCTTATTCAGGTCAAGGATGGTATAGCATACTCGAGGGTTTTCAGGGATTGATGGGTGCAAGGAATACTAGGGCATTTCTTTCACCTCTTCATGCAGAGATGGAAGCGTTGATATGGGCAATGAAATGTATGAGGAATTTACATCAGTTTCAAGTTACTTTTGCTACGGATTGTTCTCAATTGGTGAAGATGGTTTCGGAACCAGAAGAATGACCGGCGTTTTAGAGTTATCTGCACGACATAAAGTTACTGAAGACACGTTTTACTAGCTCAGAGATCATTCATGTACCTCGGACGGAAAATCAAAAGGCGGATAGTCTAGCACGATGTGCTAGAAAACAATCGTCTTTCGTCATTCACATGGATGCGGAGTTACCGGATTGGTTCACAGAGTCTATATGAGTCTGTTTGTTGATGACAAAAAAAAGAGGTAAAGAGAAATCGAAGAACCATATTTTGCATCTAGAATAACAGTTTAACAAAAAAAGTCTGAAGAAAAAACTAAAAACACGGACCGTGACCTTTTGGTCGAGTGGTAATGTGACGGATTTAAGGTGCCAACACGTTTTAGATTCAGTTCACTTGGTGCACGAAACTAAGTCATGTTGTTTCTGAACATCTACACGGATATTGACCTCTTCTTACAGTCCATCTGCAAATCCGAAAAAGGGTCTATGCTTGGTTGCTCCTCTCCTTGGAATTAGTTTTGACTTCTCAATTGGTATAGAATACCTCCAAATAGAGCCGAAAGCACGAAATAGGTAAGAGAGGACAACAGGACCAAATCTGAAGGAAAAATTGCCATTTAAACACCAAAAGTATATTGTGTCTGACCAGCACAAATGGAAACAACACTAGCAAATGCCTAAATCAAAACACTCCAACTGCATCCAGATTCTTTAACACCAACCAACCACGTATCTACAAAAGAATTAGACACTAATATTTGAAGAAAACGAAAACCTAAAATAAAATAATATAAGCAAAAATCTAGCAGAAAGTAAAACAAAGCTAAAAGTGAAAAAGCATAAAACTAATAAAAAAGCACAATGTCAAGATTAAAAGTTACATGTTTACCAAAAAAAAAGGATTAAAAGTTACTGAACATAGGTCGGATTTAGTATCTATTTTGTTTTCGTTACCTTTTAAGTCCTACCTTTCAAAAATTTGCTCCACATGATTTTTTCTCTTCTTATTTGATTCCATTTTTGATTCTTTAATAATGCTTATAAAATTAAACCAAGCAAATCATATTAAAAGTATTTGTGTAATTGACATTTACTAAAAGCGTCTCCACAATTTCATGACGGTCATGTAAATGAAAATAATTAATTAATCCCGTGATGACTAATCAATAAGTAATACTACACAATATCAAATAATTAATATGTGGCAGGAAAACATTAAGATCCATATATGATTGGTGGATTAAGAACAAAATTACTTATTTGTTTATATTTTGTCTTCTTGCCTGCAAACACCTCTGGTTCTGACTTTCTTTAGTTGTTCCTTGTCTTTGTACTACGATGATACAGTAACGCGCGTCTAATTGTTCACTAGCCACATGAGTTTGGCTCGAGTCGCCTTCATCGCGTTACTACTGTTGCGTTATTGATTTCTATTTTATATTATTATTACTAAAAAAAAAATTGAACTTTATTATTACCCGTTTTTTTAACTGAAAATCAGGAACTAGATATATATAGTTCCTGATTGATGTCACTTATGATTTTATCCATTTTTATAGATATGAAACTTGGGCTTTATAATGTATATATTCAAAAATAAATCTAATTTTTATTTTGTAAGCATAAGCTAAGGTTTTTTATTTCACGAGAGCAAATCGGGAACTAGATATATCTGTTAACGCTGACATCAATCTCTCCATCATATGATAATCTTGCTTGATTATCCTCTAATCATCGTGTTCCAAACGATAATTTTCAGCAGCAATCTTCATCTGCGTCTGATTACCATCATAAAAAAAGACTATGATAGCTCTCCACCAACACTCACTTTTATTCAGACGAACACCATTTTCACTGTCTCAAGCTCTGTTTTGATATGGATTCTCTCTCTTTTCTTTTTCTAGATATTTTTTTCATCTTTTTAACCAGTTGCTCATACAATAACATAAAGGCGATCTGGTCAGAATTTCAACAGATATATAACATATCATAGCACTTGTATCATATAATTAGTTTTTTTTTAACTTTTAAAATTTTAGATTATACGTTCCCGTTTCCCTTTAAACTTTAGTTGTCATGTCACATGTGTCTCTTACATTGGTAAACTGGTTAGAACTACGGGTGCGATCATCGATTTGATAGTTAGGACATTTGTGTACATAGATTCTTAACTAGAATTTCTCAACGGAAATAATATTATTTTGATGCGAATGGCTTTATGCTGATTTTTATTTCCTTTGCTGGTGGTAAATTTATGTTTTCATTTTGATAAATAGTCACTGGAATTTGTTTCAAATTTATTTATATATTATTAAGGTAGATGTCCGCAAATTTGCGGATATAAATTTGGAGAATTTAAATATAATATTATATTTTGCATTCAAATTTATAAGATGAAATATGTTTTTCAACATCCATATTGGTCTAGGTTTTTTCAAAATATCAATTTAATATTGCATAGTTTTTTTAAATGGTGGTATATGTTTGTAAATAAAAGACGTATAAATATTTGTTTATTAGTTTGGTAGTTTTCTAGTTATGCTATATTTTTAATCATCTATTTTTTTAAAAAAAATACTAATAAGATATTACGTGAATTTCTTAATGGTAAATCCTACTAAAAATACAATATAAATGTAGGACTTATTGAAAATACTATGGGTGTGATTGGTAATGGTTGTGGATGTTGTCCAACCCCATTTATTTCTACAATACTAAATTCACATCAATCAAGCTTTAATAAAAATTTCAAAATGATAGCTTTTGAAATAACCTACAGTTGTACAAGTGATCTATAGAACCAAAAATCCAAAGCATTTTTTTGGAGCTTTCCATAAAATTGTAAAGCAATAAAATCTAAAGCCATAACAAAAAGTTTTGATATGACTTTTTATAATTTGAAGTTCTTCAAATATAGTAATACTTTTCTATAAATTTTTATTATATCAAATTTGTACTTTGTTTTTAAGATGATTATTTTTTGTAATTTTCAAAGATCATCTAATATGTTCGAAAGAGATCTTTTATTTTTATTACAAAAAGTTATTTTTATTACTAGGTGTGTTTGATAACAAATTTATAATAAATTTCGGAATATGACCTTTATTCCTTATATTATTTATATAACTACAAAAAGGATCATATTACATCACATAAATGGTATCATAAAAGTAAATGATTTTTTTTTCAAACTACTCATTGATAAATGATACAAATAATATGTGTTTAACATCAGTTATAATAACTGACGTTGTTGTCAAATTATTAGCATCAATTCAATAAAATTGATATAAATCTATACTAAGTTACATCACTTTTTAAAAATTGATATAAATATGAGTTTACATCAGTTATATAACTGATACATTTTCTAGTTTTCATTAACATTACTTACAAAATTAATACAAGTTGATATTATTTAAATAAATGAGGAAATTATTTGACATCATTAATAAAATGATACTAATTTAAGTTTAGTTTTTTTCAAAAAACTTATTTTTAGTTAAAAGTTGTTTACTTGTTCGTGTTCGTCACCCTATATTTTGGATATTTCCCCATTTTTTTTTCAAAATTTAGCAAATTAGTTTTTTAATCACGGATATATTACAAAAAAAATAAGAATGGATTGTACGCTAAATATATATATAACATTACAGTATTTTATATAGTCTGAGGCTGATCAGTTACAATCCCCAAAACAGAGGAACCACTATCAAAATTAACAAGCCACTTGAACCAATATGTTTTTAAAAGTAAATAAACTACACACCAAAAAAGAGAATTATCGTAGGAAATATTTTGGTGGTTTAAATTTTTTTTTTGCTTTAATTTAACTGGCCCATGTTTTTATATAACCGTTTCACTTCGATAAACTAAGACATAATATTCTTTATTTTTTGTTAAGATCTTCATCGTTGATCTTCATCGTTGATCTCCCTCTCACCCGTTAGTAAACATGAATATTTGAAATCCATAATTATCACCAAATAAGTTATGAATTTCATCAAGGAGCTCCAATATTAACTGATATACATGAGTTAATAAGAAAATATTAAAAAAATTATTTTAATTATAGAGAAAATGAAAGTTTATTAAACATTGACGTAGAAGACTTTTACGAAAAAAGACTTCTTTGGAAGTCTTCCATTTATGTCGTCATTTTTTGCAATTGTAAAGTTACAAAAGAAGACTTTTAGAGAAGTCTACTCTACAACAGAAATCTTGAGAAATCCTCTTTTGTAAATATTGGCTTAATTTTGAATTTGACAAATCTTCCAAAATACTAGAGAAGGCTTTCATATATTTGAATTTTTCTTGGAAGACTTCTAGAGAAGTGTTCTCCAAGAAGACTTCTAGAGAAGTCTTTTCACGTTCACATGAAATCTTTTCGCTGTCGCAAGAAATCTGCGTAGGTTACTTTTGCAATCGATTTTATTTGACTTTTTCAAAAAAAAAAATCTTTAGAAGTCGTCTCTCGTAACAAAAGGTTTGACCAAATATTCGGAATAAAATTCGAGAAGTCTTCTCATTAATACTAAAATTTTTACTATTAGTTGTCAATTGCAGACTTCTTGCGATAGTGAAAAGACTTCATCTAACAGTAAAGAAGATTTCTCGGGAAGTCTTCTATAAAAAGTCAATTTTCTGACTTTGGTCAATTTCAAAATTAACTTTCTTATCCAAAAATACTTCTTAAGAAGTCTTCTCGTTTATTTTTTGTTGACCAAGAAAAGTTAGAAGATTTCTAGAGAAGTCTTATTTAAAACACACACAAAAGGTTAATTGCAAAACTAATCTATGCATTGACCAGAAGACTTTTTTAGAACTCTTCTTCGCGAACAGATCTGAAAAAAAATCAAATATTATTTTTTGATCAGGTAAAATTCATGTTTAGCTTTACAAGCACACATGACTTATAACTTCTTAATGGAAGTTACTTTCTTGACCATGAATCATGAACTTGAGTAACTATAATAAATTTAAAGTTTTTGAAATAAAAAAGAAGTTATAATTTTTTGGATGAAATAAGAGATATGTTAAAGGGAAATGGTTTGTGTGTGTTAAAAATGAGTATACGAAGATGTATATGTTAATTTTATGTGCATTTAGAGCTTGAAATTGGTTGTTCATTGTGGTTGGTGTTTTGATAACAATAACAATGTTGTAAATAAATGAGGAAGATGATGATGAATGAGTAATATATTCATTTTTGAAAAAAGTTAAAAAATAAATAATAATTGTATTTTCGTGAATAGCTCGAACTTCTAGCGTGAATATGGCAAATGAAAGTTAAAAAAAAAAAACATGGATCATTTTTGTGTGTTAACTTCAAATTTTGAGTCATATTTGAAAAAATCTAAATTTCTTTTTGGTGCAATTTGTTCAAAAAACTCCCCACTATGTTTATTTGGATTAGGGGCGCTCTCCATCCGCCCCTGTTGGATTCTTTGATGATGTAATATTGTCATGTGTATGAATAAGCTTTAAATATTTATTGAAAATGATATTTAAATAACATCAGAAAGATAAGAAGAAATGACAAATGTATATGCATGGTTCAGTGTTAGGTAAACATAACTACATAAGTACATAAAACTGTTAGTTTCTACTTCCATAAAGGTTTGGAAGTTCTTTCTTCTTTTTCCCTTTTCTACCTCCAACTAAATTAACACGTTTTCAATTGTTATAAAATGTAAATCGTAGCAACTGGATTATATCTCTTTGTCTTTTGAAATAGTGGATGGGCAAAAGAGAGGAGAATCTAAAAGAGTGTGTGACGAAAGAATAAGAAAGAGTTACAACTTACAAAACGTGTGTCGTTTATCGTAACGCCTTGAAAATATATTATTCTCTACGCATTATATTCCGATAGATATATCGAACGTTACACGTTCTAAATTTTTGTTTTTTTTAGAAAAAGAATTTGGGTTTGGAAAAAGGAACAAATGCAAGAAGAGAGACGAAAGAATTTTAAAATATGTTCTGTGAGATAACGATGGTTACTAATTTGAGTTAAGAGTTAATGTTCTAGCAAAATTTTGAGAAAAGTTCGTTCGTTCGTTCTATTTTTGCAAAGCTTTTTCATAAACAGTGAGAATGATAAAAAGAAAGCAGAATTAATAAATGGCTAATCAGTACACGACTTTGTAAGATTTACACATGTACAATCGCAATATTACTATATAGGGAGAATTGCCAAGTGTGACTCAAAACTTGGAGTAAAACCCAAAACAATACCCCAACTTGGGTCAAAGGCAAAAGTAACCTAAAAGGCTATTGAAATTACAACTATCCCCTTGTGACCAAACAAAAAAACGGAATTCTTTTTACGTTTCTACCCCTCGCAAGTCGTCTGTTTAGACGACTTGAAAATAAGTCGTCCAGACGACTTAACTTAAAGTCGTCTGGACAGTTAGTCTTAAACATAATTTAAAAATTTTGTAAAAAATATTTTGATAAGTGAAAAATGGGAATTATGTAATTAACATATGTCTTAGGAGGTATAAATTAAGATATAACAAATTTCAATTGTTTTCAGCATAGATGAGTGAAAGTAGTGAGTCATGATATTCTTAAGTTTATGTTTCATCAACATATGTTGTAGTATTGTATGTGTTCTTAGGGTTAGATTTTGGAAAGCATTAAAACCGTTTTTGAAAATTTTTAAAATTACTTATGCGTGTTCATTTCTGTGTATAGTAAACACTATTTAAGTATAATTTGATTTTATAACGTGGTTAGTTAGTTAATCTAGTCATTTTAGTTTAGGGGTTCATTTTAGGGTCTAGGACGACTTAATATTTTGTCGTCTGAAAACAGACGACTAAATATTAAGTCGTCTGTTGTACATTATCAGCCAGAATAAGTCGTCTAAACCGGACCAAACCTTAAAGTTTACCAATGTAATTTTAAAGCTAACCGGATTATTTACCCAATATATAAGGTGATTTTTATTTTTTTTGTTTCATTTTTCGCGAAATTCAGAAACCCTAACAGTTCTCCCTCTCAAAGGCGATTTCGAATTCCCACGATTTCCGAACAAACCATCGTTCTCAACATCGGCTATCTATCTCACTTCATTCTCACCGTTGTCGCCGCAGCTTCTTCTAACCCTAGCCGCGCCGATTCCTCTAAACCCTAGCGCCGCCGATTCCACTATTTCCGAACAAACCGTCGCCCTCGCCACCGTGGTCACCAACGTTCTAAACACTAGCGCCGCCGCTTCTTCTAAACCCTAGCGCCGCCGCTTCTTCTCTGTAAACCTTAGCGCCGTTTCTCTGTAAACCCTAACGCCGCTAAGTCATCAATCTCGAGGAAAAGATGAACATAAAACGTTGTCTCTATCAATTTACTCATTCTCACCGTTTCACGTTTATTTTTTCAGATCTATAACCGCAATGACGAGTACTCCAACTCCTTCTGCGACTGGAAGACTTGTAAGTAATTTAAGTCGTCTACTAAGTCGTCTGGACTTATATTGTTGTCTTTGATTATTTTGCAGACAAAAAGGATGGATATTCCAGAACTCCCCCGTAGGTTATACACATCAGGGGAAGAACCAGAAGCCCACAATAGCATTTCGTATCATACGGATAACAGCAAGTTGCATACTGCTCTTAGGAAAGCTCTTACTGATGACGAATTTGAAGAGCTCAAGGAGTCGAGTTTGGGAGTTTTCATCAAGTTCAAGGAGCAGGGATTTGGTTGGGCTTCAAGGCTGGTTCACTACATGCTCAGTTTCAAGCTGGACATTAAGAAGAAGTATGAGATGTGGTCTCTCGTTGGTCCAGAACCTTTGAGGTTTTCACTGTTAGAGTTTGAAAACCTCACTGGTCTAAACTGCGAGTACATCGAGGACCTTGAGACACCAAAATGTGACGTTACCCCAGAGATGGTTTCTTTCTGGGGGATGCTGGGAGTTCATCTGGAAGCTGGGCCAACTACTGATCAGATAATAGCAGCACTGAAGAGATGCGGGGATTGGTCCAGGGAAGATCGCAAGCGGCTCGCGTACCTCTCCATCTTCACTGGATTCATTGAAGGGAGAAAGTTTTCAACCGCTACACGATCTACTCTGGCAAGGCTAGTGATGGATTTAGAACGGTTTGAGAATTATCCATGGGGGAGAGTCGCGTTTAAGGTGCTGATGGACTCTTTGTGGAACAAAGAAATTGCTGGCTGTTACACCGTGGATGGGTTTATACAAGTTCTTCAGGTCTAGACGTACACAGCTATGCCGGAATTGGGTGCTAGTATTGGTGGTCCCAGAGCAGACAGTCCGTCTCCACCGATACTGGCTTACGAGGGCAGCAGAGGCCGCAGATCAATGAAAGCTGCTATCTTGAGTCAGGTATTTACTTCAATCCAAAAGACTGCGCAGACGACTTATTATAAGTCGTCTGGAAAGTCTTCCATCTGGACGACTTATTAGACGACTTATAATAAGGCGTCTGGAAAGTCTTCCCAGCTGGACGACTTATCGGACGACTTAATTAAGTCGTCTGGAAAGTCTTCCATCTGGACGACTTATTAGACGACTTATAATAAGGCGTCTGGAAAGTCTTCCCAGCTGGACGACTTATCGGACGACTTAATTAAGTCGTCTGGAAAGTCTTCCATCTGGACGACTTATTAGACGACTTATAATAAGGCGTCTGGAAAGTCTTCCCAGCTGGACGACTTATCGGACGACTTAATTAAGTCGTCTGGAAAGTCTTCCATCTGGACGACTTATTAGACGACTTATAATAAGGCGTCTGGAAAGTCTTCCCAGCTGGACGACTTATCGGACGACTTAATTAAGTCGTCTGGAAAGTCTTCCATCTGGACGACTTATTAGACGACTTATAATAAGGCGTCTGGAAAGTCTTCCCAGCTGGACGACTTATCGGACGACTTAATTAAGTCGTCTGGAAAGTCTTCCATCTGGACGACTTATTAGACGACTTATAATAAGGCGTCTGGAAAGTCTTCCCAGCTGGACGACTTATCGGACGACTTAATTAAGTCGTCTGGAAAGTCTTCCATCTGGACGACTTATTAGACGACTTATAATAAGGCGTCTGGAAAGTCTTCCCAGCTGGACGACTTATCGGACGACTTAATTAAGTCGTCTGGAAAGTCTTCCATCTGGACGACTTATTAGACGACTTATAATAAGGCGTCTGGAAAGTCTTCCCAGCTGGACGACTTATCGGACGACTTAATTAAGTCGTCTGGAAAGTCTTCCATCTGGACGACTTATTAGACGACTTATAATAAGGCGTCTGGAAAGTCTTCCCAGCTGGACGACTTATCGGACGACTTAATTAAGTCGTCTGGAAAGTCTTCCATCTGGACGACTTATTAGACGACTTATAATAAGGCGTCTGGAAAGTCTTCCCAGCTGGACGACTTATCGGACGACTTAATTAAGTCGTCTGGAAAGTCTTCCATCTGGACGACTTATTAGACGACTTATAATAAGGCGTCTGGAAAGTCTTCCCAGCTGGACGACTTATCGGACGACTTAATTAAGTCGTCTGGAAAGTCTTCCATCTGGACGACTTATTAGACGACTTATAATAAGGCGTCTGGAAAGTCTTCCCAGCTGGACGACTTATCGGACGACTTAATTAAGTCGTCTGGAAAGTCTTCCATCTGGACGACTTATTAGACGACTTATAATAAGGCGTCTGGAAAGTCTTCCCAGCTGGACGACTTATCGGACGACTTAATTAAGTCGTCTGGAAAGTCTTCCATCTGGACGACTTATTAGACGACTTATAATAAGGCGTCTGGAAAGTCTTCCCAGCTGGACGACTTATCGGACGACTTAATTAAGTCGTCTGGAAAGTCTTCCATCTGGACGACTTATTAGACGACTTATAATAAGGCGTCTGGAAAGTCTTCCCAGCTGGACGACTTATCGGACGACTTAATTAAGTCGTCTGGAAAGTCTTCCATCTGGACGACTTATTAGACGACTTATAATAAGGCGTCTGGAAAGTCTTCCCAGCTGGACGACTTATCGGACGACTTAATTAAGTCGTCTGGAAAGTCTTCCATCTGGACGACTTATTAGACGACTTATAATAAGGCGTCTGGAAAGTCTTCCCAGCTGGACGACTTATCGGACGACTTAATTAAGTCGTCTGGAAAGTCTTCCATCTGGACGACTTATTAGACGACTTATAATAAGGCGTCTGGAAAGTCTTCCCAGCTGGACGACTTATCGGACGACTTAATTAAGTCGTCTGGAAAGTCTTCCATCTGGACGACTTATTAGACGACT
Source organism: Brassica oleracea var. oleracea (assembly GCF_000695525.1). Lineage (NCBI taxonomy): Eukaryota > Viridiplantae > Streptophyta > Magnoliopsida > Brassicales > Brassicaceae > Brassica > Brassica oleracea. Next base: position 19,250,180 of record NC_027750.1, on the reverse strand, counting down.
TATAATAAGGCGTCTGGAAAGTCTTCCCAGCTGGACGACTTATCGGACGACTTAATTAAGTCGTCTGGAAAGTCTTCCATCTGGACGACTTATTAGACGACTTATAATAAGGCGTCTGGAAAGTCTTCCCAGCTGGACGACTTATCGGACGACTTAATTAAGTCGTCTGGAAAGTCTTCCATCTGGACGACTTATTAGACGACTTATAATAAGGCGTCTGGAAAGTCTTCCCAGCTGGACGACTTATCGGACGACTTAATTAAGTCGTCTGGAAAGTCTTCCATCTGGACGACTTATTAGACGACTTATAATAAGGCGTCTGGAAAGTCTTCCCAGCTGGACGACTTATCGGACGACTTAATTAAGTCGTCTGGAAAGTCTTCCATCTGGACGACTTATTAGACGACTTATAATAAGGCGTCTGGAAAGTCTTCCCAGCTGGACGACTTATCGGACGACTTAATTAAGTCGTCTGGAAAGTCTTCCATCTGGACGACTTATTAGACGACTTATAATAAGGCGTCTGGAAAGTCTTCCCAGCTGGACGACTTATCGGACGACTTAATTAAGTCGTCTGGAAAGTCTTCCATCTGGACGACTTATTAGACGACTTATAATAAGGCGTCTGGAAAGTCTTCCCAGCTGGACGACTTATCGGACGACTTAATTAAGTCGTCTGGAAAGTCTTCCATCTGGACGACTTATTAGACGACTTATAATAAGGCGTCTGGAAAGTCTTCCCAGCTGGACGACTTATCGGACGACTTAATTAAGTCGTCTGGAAAGTCTTCCATCTGGACGACTTATTAGACGACTTATAATAAGGCGTCTGGAAAGTCTTCCCAGCTGGACGACTTATCGGACGACTTAATTAAGTCGTCTGGAAAGTCTTCCATCTGGACGACTTATTAGACGACTTATAATAAGGCGTCTGGAAAGTCTTCCCAGCTGGACGACTTATCGGACGACTTAATTAAGTCGTCTGGAAAGTCTTCCATCTGGACGACTTATTAGACGACTTATAATAAGGCGTCTGGAAAGTCTTCCCAGCTGGACGACTTATCGGACGACTTAATTAAGTCGTCTGGAAAGTCTTCCATCTGGACGACTTATTAGACGACTTATAATAAGGCGTCTGGAAAGTCTTCCCAGCTGGACGACTTATCGGACGACTTAATTAAGTCGTCTGGAAAGTCTTCCATCTGGACGACTTATTAGACGACTTATAATAAGGCGTCTGGAAAGTCTTCCCAGCTGGACGACTTATCGGACGACTTAATTAAGTCGTCTGGAAAGTCTTCCATCTGGACGACTTATTAGACGACTTATAATAAGGCGTCTGGAAAGTCTTCCCAGCTGGACGACTTATCGGACGACTTAATTAAGTCGTCTGGAAAGTCTTCCATCTGGACGACTTATTAGACGACTTATAATAAGGCGTCTGGAAAGTCTTCCCAGCTGGACGACTTATCGGACGACTTAATTAAGTCGTCTGGAAAGTCTTCCATCTGGACGACTTATTAGACGACTTATAATAAGGCGTCTGGAAAGTCTTCCCAGCTGGACGACTTATCGGACGACTTAATTAAGTCGTCTGGAAAGTCTTCCATCTGGACGACTTATTAGACGACTTATAATAAGGCGTCTGGAAAGTCTTCCCAGCTGGACGACTTATCGGACGACTTAATTAAGTCGTCTGGAAAGTCTTCCATCTGGACGACTTATTAGACGACTTATAATAAGGCGTCTGGAAAGTCTTCCCAGCTGGACGACTTATCGGACGACTTAATTAAGTCGTCTGGAAAGTCTTCCATCTGGACGACTTATTAGACGACTTATAATAAGGCGTCTGGAAAGTCTTCCCAGCTGGACGACTTATCGGACGACTTAATTAAGTCGTCTGGAAAGTCTTCCATCTGGACGACTTATTAGACGACTTATAATAAGGCGTCTGGAAAGTCTTCCCAGCTGGACGACTTATCGGACGACTTAATTAAGTCGTCTGGAAAGTCTTCCATCTGGACGACTTATTAGACGACTTATAATAAGGCGTCTGGAAAGTCTTCCCAGCTGGACGACTTATCGGACGACTTAATTAAGTCGTCTGGAAAGTCTTCCATCTGGACGACTTATTAGACGACTTATAATAAGGCGTCTGGAAAGTCTTCCCAGCTGGACGACTTATCGGACGACTTAATTAAGTCGTCTGAGTTCAAGAAAAATATTTATGAGCTAAAGTATTGTTTTGGCCAACTCACGTTAAAACTCATCATATAGAGAAGAAAATGTAACATCAAAAGAGAAGTTTTTAATTAACTTGGAGGAATTCTATAACTATGGAAGAACCCTGACTAATCCAAAGAGAAATGCAGTCACATATATACCATCTCTCCAGATATATATACAAACAAACGGTAAGCAGAAGTTCATATCCGTGTAGCTATCCCAAAAATAATGAAATTTAGTTTTGCGCAACAGATATATCGAAGTTGAAACATGGTGATGTCTCAATTTCGTCTTCTTATCACTTGACCACAAGATCCCAAACATCAAAGTAATTTTTGGCTATTACAAACAAGAAATCGAGTCGACTGATTACTTAACGTATCAATCGAAAAATATTGGCAGTGCGCCAACTCAAACTTTCTTTAGAGAAGAGTGTATGGCATCAATTATGCTTATATATTTGGAAATAAATGCATGTTTTGCATGGCTTTTACATTTTAAAACTTTTAAATAAAGTAACTAGAATGATTTTTGTATAATAAACAACAACAACAATAATAAAAATAATAATAGTAATAATAATAAAATAATAATAATAATAATAATAATTCTCAAACAGATATAAGCACTTGTAGTGAATCGGGGCATGTTACAAAGATCGCACGGCCGTGTCGACCGCCGACCAGATCCCACTCTATGTCCGTCCCACACACTTGTATGTCTTTTGTCTTCATCAACCTCTTCTATATTTTTATAGTGTTAATTGAAGCTTTCATTTGTATTATTTAAAATCCCACCTTATGCAATCTCCATATCTGAACTATAACTCTATTTTATAGATGCGTTGTTCCAAGTTGTCTTATCAAAACCATTATTAAATCTGACTTAACTATGATAAACAAAGCAAACAAATCTTATTTAATACCTACTAAGTTTATATACATGGATACACATATATATATGCTATGTATTATTCAAAGAAACGACATACTAAACGTATAATAGAGTATATTATAAGAAATCAAATCATATCATTCTAGATGCCACAACAAGAAACATGTTATTACTACTTTACATGAAATTTATTTAATCAGAAGATTAATCAACTAGTGGTTACGTAACAATGATCAAAATAACTAACTTATCAGTAAGAATAAATAACTATTTTTTACAAATGCTAAGTATATATATTAATGTAATTGTCAACTTAATTGATGTGGTGGAGATGAAAAATTCTTGTCCTTTTTCTTCTTATGTTCAGGTCCTGAGTTCTCGTCCCAAATGGAAATATAATCCTTTTTTAGTGGAAATACAATTGTATATGAAAGTTGATGAAAATATTGTAATTTGGAGCTAGAATTTTCATAATTGTATTTTTTTTACAACAAACGGATATTCTATTAATCAAACTTAAGGTGGTCTGGTAAATAATAAATATAATGGATCTATATATTTGTTTTAAGTCAACTATTTCGAAATTCCGTAATTTGAAAAGCAAGCTCAAATAAACATGCTACCTACGTAGTTTAGTTAGGTTAAATTCTTGAATAATTATACTCCAATTAAATCAAAATGTAAAATATCTTAGGTTAATATGCACATCTATGAAAAAATAATTTTATATAAAAATATCATTAAAATATAAATTATTTAATTAATTACAAAATAGACTACAAATATCCTTAACTCCACAATTTTAAAGAAATTTATACCATTTTTATGATAAGTATGATATGTTCATTTTTTTAGGTTTTCATTCTTTTGTTTTGACAAAAAAACATGTTCTCACTGGGGGAATGAAAAGTGAAAACAAGTGCTCTATCCCCCTTTTTCTCCCTCACAAACTCTTTTCTTAACTTAAAAGAATAAAAAGCACATCTAAAATTACATCTAAAATTAAAACTCAGAAAAAGTATTTAAAATATTGAATTTAGTTTACCGAAAAAATGTTGAATTTGGAAAACTATCCATCATGCACATGTAAAAAACACACGTACATCACATATTACCATCCAACGGTCACAGCTCAAACCCCTATATAAAGAGGTTGCTTCCTTCCCATACACAAAACAGTCTTTCTTCAGCTGTAAACACAAATACAGAGAGAGAGCAAACCCATTTCTTGAAATTCGATTTCAGACAAAGCATGAAGAGAGTCAGAGGTTTCAAGATTGGACATAGATTCGTCAAGATCTTTAGATGGATCCGATCCAAAAGAACTCAAACAATGAAACGTCAATGTCCGACCCGAATAACAAACCCGATCGCCGGAATCCGCTCACTAGCACGATCTCTAAGCCGTAGAGCCAAGAGACTGTGTGGTGGCAAGAAGAATTCGGGCCAGAGTCAGATCCGACTGGGTAAGGATCCGAGAACGTCTGCTTCGATAAAGGTTGTTCCGAAGGGACATTTGGTGGTTCACGTCGGCGAATCAGACGGCGACACGCGGCGGGTTGTAGTTCCGGTGATCTATTTTAATCACCCATTGTTCGGAGAATTGTTGGAGCAAGCGGAGCGGGTTCACGGGTTTGATCAACCGGGTCGGATCACGATTCCATGTCGTGTTTCTGATTTTGAGAAAGTTCAGATGAGGATCGCTGCATGGGATCACTGTCGCAGGAAGAGTAATTACAAGATTCTGTAATTTGACACATTCTTGTCTTAATTTAAAAAGAAAATAGAGGCCTTTTGTAAATATATTGGTTTTTTCCTTGTTTTATACACACCGTATGCCGTGTACATAAGTGTAAAACGACAAATAAAGTGAAACGGAGAAAGTAGTAGAAAACATATTAAATAAGTAATACTAGATGATTTATGTGGTTTTTAATTCTACCGAAATATTTGAAGAGTCTGTGATGGGTAATTCCACATTTTAGTGGTCCAAATCTTTCGCTTTAATAAGTACACTAATCATGAAATGGTTAAAAGTACACTAATAAGTATCCTGAACTTTAAAAATTCCTTTAGTAACAAAACATTCAACACTAAAAATATTTTATTCAAAAAGTTAATCAACACTACTATTTACGAAGGATATTAAAAGATAACGACAAGTGAACATCGTCACATACAACTACAGAGTATGATAATGAATCACCACGAAATTTCTACCACATTATTTGAGAAATAATTTTTCCAATTTGCTTATGTCACCATTATATTCATTGCTAATAGAAGAATTATTTTATCATATATTAATGTTTTTTAAACTAGTAAATAAATTAAATTAATAAATTTTATTGATATCAAATTCAAACAGTTCAAAATAGGGAAAATGTATATTTCGACCTGAACAATTTCTGTCGTGCTAAATACGCTCCAAACAATTGATTAGTGCCAAATACGACCCAAACTTAATAAAAATTCAAATTTTCTATCCGAACTTGTTTCTTTGACTCAAAAACTACCTTGACTAACATATTGTTAGTCAACCGTTAAAATTAATAAAAAAAACGTTGTTTTGTCTTTGGAATAAAATTGAAAAAAAAAAGTAAAGGTGACATTCGAGAAAGCTACCAAGTCTCAATTAAGGAACATTTTGATATGTAATTCTTACATGTTCATTTGCTCATAAATATTTGCACTATGGAATCATTTTGTGTATATACATCAACTAAATAACCCATATTCTTTTGGGATATTAAGTTGATGTACATATACAAAGGAAAATGTGAAAAAATAACCCATATTATGAATATAAAGAGAAATACATTAGGCACCATTAAAGAAAATGAGGGGATAAAATACCAAAATACGCATGTTTGGTTCAATAATATACCACAATTCAAAATTTGTGTTGTTGGTGATTCACTATGACCTTCATATTACCCAATCAAAGTTATGTAATTTTATTTTTACTTTTAGTTGAAGAAACCTAAGCTATTTAATAAAGTTGGAAAATCAATTTAATTTCCCCAGTGTTTAAGAGTATGAAAATTCAAAGGTATTTGCACTCCATACCCAAGCTTTTTAGTGTATGTATACACAAAACTATTATGTCCCACTATTTGGTAAATGTGTTTTGGCTCTGCTACCCCTAAATGTTATTATAACTCACTATTTGGTGAATGCTATTAAACCAAATAAAGACAGTTTTGACATTTTCATTAAGTCCCACATAATTTGTGTCATAGGTAGTTTTTTTAATTTCCAACTTCTTTTATGATTTTCACCTAATTCACTCAAAATTAAATAGTTATTGGGTAATTGTATTAAACTGAAAGTAATCATACTGGTACAAAAAAAAAGAATATTATGTTAAGTCACTTTTAATAAAACTTTAGAAATTACTGCATGTTGGATATATATATATATATATATATATATTTATTAAAAATTATAGCATATTAATTATAAGTTCAATGCCTTAATTTTGAAAAATACAACCAAAATCATAAGATTCAAAATCGATAACAAAAATCACTGTATTCATTTCAATTAACTCTATCAAATAAACCCACATTAAAATATATATAGTGAAAATATTGATAAACAAACTAAATTTTTTAAAATAAATTACAAGCTCAAAAATCAATGTATTCATTTCAATTAACTCTATTAAATAAACCCACATTAAACTCTATATTTTGAAAATAAAGATAAGCAAGCTCAAAATTTTGAAATAATATTACTCAGCTAATAAAATAAGTTTTCAAACTTCTTAAAATAAAAAGTGTAAAATAATTTTATTTTTCTATTTACTTACGCTAATATATTTCCACAATGGAAATGAAAGTTTTCAAATGATTTTTTTACATCAGTTTTCAATTGATTTAAGAGGTCTTTTGAAAGCATTTTAGATATGAGTTTCTCAAAACAACTGATTCTGATTTTATTTCTAATTAAAATGAGAAGTTGACCTCCAATAAAACTTATGTGGTACCTAATTCACAATTATTGTTTTGTAAAATGCTACCCTAAACCTAAAGAGTGTGATATACAAACATCTCAGATTTGCGTGTTCATTTTCTTTTGAATTTGAATGATAAAAATATTATTAGGGGATCTCCATTCAACAAAAAAAAAAGTTAAATCAAATCAATCACTTGCAAAATAATCTGAAAGTTTAAACCATAATAATAAACTAGACCCTGACTCGCGCACCAGCGCGGGTATGAATTTTCAGTTTTTAATTATTTATTTTATTAAATGATGTATTTGTAATATTCGTTCATATTATATTCATTAAGTAAATATTTTTTATTTTCATCTTAAACTATCTATATTTTTACGAATGTGTGATATCATATAAAAAAAATGAGTATAGAGTTAATTAGATAATTTTAAAAACATAAATTTTTCTTTCGTGTGCGATATCATATAAATAATGATCCGTTCAGTTAACAAAATTCATGATTATTTTATGTGTAATTTTTTTTTATTTTGACCATTTCCTCAAAACTATATTAAATTTTACATATTTTAATTAGAATATTTTTAATATAAATGAAAATATTATAATTAAATAATAAAAAATATAAATAAAAACCATAAATTTAGCAAATGACAACTGAGTTATATTATGCTAAAATTTTCTTTCTAACAATTTATCAAATGACAAATGAGTTATGAGCAAATAATACCATATAATTTTTAAAAACATAGTCATTCTTAAATATTTTTTGAATAAATAATTATTTTTAAATTTAATCAACTGAAAATAATATCCGTACAATTGTGTGAGTCAAATTCTAGTTTTATTGATGCATGTTATATATTAGTGCTGCATGTTTTAGATAACATTTTAATGATGCACGTTTTTTAAAATATCCTTTATTAAAATTATGCACGTAAGGATAACTCATGAGTTTTTTTGGTTGATTAAATGACATTATGTCCAAATTTATTTAAGGATATTTCATTAAGGTAACTGAAAAAGAGAAACAATAAAATAGAAAATTTAAATTCATTTAACCATATTTTATTAATGTAACTGAAAAGACAAGTAATAAATTAAGCAGTTTTATTCGTTTTAGGATATTTCATAAATACAACTGAAAAAAACAAGCAAAAAAAAGGAGTTTAATTAATGAAGTAATAACATTTTCAAATGGGTACTTCTCTTTTAATAATATAGATTTCCCACAATCTCATAGTTTAAAACTCAAGTCTACAAGTTTTGTCAGATACGACGATTGATGCATATATAAATATATAAAAAAAACCCTCAAAGCGCACTCAAGTTACATTAGAAATGGTGGTGGGTCGATCCAAAGACTATCAACAGGGCATAGTAATCGTCGTTCCGGCTGACCCGGATAGTACCTGGCATCATTATATGAGTAGGATACACATTGCATGTTGTTACGTAAGCCATACTTTGGGAAGTACACGCTGTTCTTCATCCCTAAAACATCCATTCTGGTCTCCGAGGAATACATACTTGCAAAGATTGTCAAGCCGTCTAGTGTACTACTCATCTCTTCCCATTTTGAAGAGACCAACTTATACATCACTGGTTTCTCAGCGCCATATGTATACATGAGAATTAGCTCTCCTTTCTGCTCCATCAAGTACAGTTCCTTTGGCAGATACGACCATTCATTGTTATGAATTTCTGGGAATCTAACATCATCCCATGCTTGATGACTCAATGTGCGAGAAGCTGGATCAAATTCAAATAAAACACCTCCTGAGGTGAAGCAGTAGAAGCGATCATTAACACATACAAGGTTGCTATGGACATTGGGGCCAAAAGCAAGATAGAAATGAAACTTTTTGGTTATCCACTCAGTTGCTCCAGGATAGCAAGTGCTGATGGCCACAATACATTCTGAAATACGGTTTAATGTGACCAAAGTACAAGTTTCTGATGTAGGGGCAGAAGAGAAAGCAATTGCCTGATATGGCAATTCATTGTCTGGCAAGCTTATGAGCTCCCGAGAGTAGGGGTTGAAGAAGAAGAATTCCACAAAGGATGATCTGCGCATAAGCAACCATCCGTCTTTTGAGTAAGCAACATCAGTTACACCTTTCTCGGGCAGATTCAGTGTGTACTTCTTCCTCTCCAATGGATCGAAAAGATTAATAGAGTTTCCAAATGTAGGAATGGAGACAAACCATTGATGCTTATGAAAAACCCTAACAGATTTAGCGGCTTCACGCCATTTCTTGCAGACGGTAGATGCACGAATTTTATCTTTTAACATAAGCAGTGACATTATTACTCCCAAGAGGCATGATGGAAGGTCAAAACTGAAAATGTTTTCTCTCTCAGGCCTATTGTTGGTTTTGTTGACATCTTTGTTGGACCTATAAATAGTTAGATCAACAAAATTAAAACATGCATGAATTATCATTATATTAAAAAGATGTTTCAAACTGGAAGTCATAATTTTTGAGAGAGAGAGAGAGCAATTATTATTGTTTCATAGTGGAAAAGTTATGATTGTTAAGGTAAAGATTGACCACAAACTCCAATACAACGCATCAGATAAAAAATCATATTAAACTCTTCACAGAATGCGATATATGTTTCAGGAAATCCAGATAAATGATTGTGACATACAAAAAAACATCACTAAGCCACATATATATGTCTAATAACCCCTACATATTCTGATTTGCCTACACAGATTATAATTCACATCAAACCGCATTTAACAGATGAGACAAAAACCATACTATATCATAATCCAATATGGAGATCATTTTGACGTTTTAAAAGCCATAAATTATTTCAAACTGGCAGATCAAAATCTGTACATAATTCATGAGCCACAAACTCCATTTAAGAGATAAGATCGTGGATAGGTAACAAAATTCCTGAATCTTTTGATATCTTTAGATCTTGTACTTTTGCAGAATCGTGAACTGGATTAATAAAATTAAATTCCAGAGTCAATTGAACATAACCGAAGAAAAAAAAATCTAATTAAATCCTCAAATCATGCAAATACTATGTGAGATTATTATAAGTTAAATTAGAAGATAATGATCTACCAATAACGTCAAATGAACCTTTGATTTTTTTAAAATCCTCTTTGAACCTGTGATTATTGAGAGAGATAGAGAAAGAAAGAGAGAGATAACTCACAAGATAAGCTTTCTTCTCTTATCAGTCATTTTGATTTAAGTCCAAAACTTAAAAATGTTTTATGACAAGTAAAAACTATATATAAGAGAAAAACATTATAGCAAGTAATTAAATATCTGAATGTATGCTAGTCAAACAAAAGAATATGGTATTCTCTTTAAAGTTAAAATTAAATATCTTTATTTTAAGGAAAGAAATATATGTCTGAAACAGGTGGAGAGGAATATGTCAAGGAAAACCATGTCTCCAAATTGAAATCATGTATAGAAACAATAAGCTTTGTTCTGTCTATCTAGTTTGAACATGATTTTAATTCAAAAGCCAAAATATTTGAAAACATGTGTGTGATAAGAAAAATGTTATTTAAGGCTGAGATCTATCACTTAGGCAAATAAGTTAGCTGTCTAAAAAATCTTACCAACTTTCACATTTTATGAGTCAATTGGACGAGGTGATTAAAAATGATCCTTGTAGTATGCGTTCTTATGACTCTTGACTCTTGAATGTGGAAATAATGAACTAAATACAAAGAGAGTATGACTGCATTTATGTAAAAATATATTTGTGAAAGAGCACTATTTTGTTTGTGGTAATAGATGTGGTCTCTGCTAGCTGAGCACCAGATTACTTGACTGAACAATTGAATGCATTAATCTTAGTAGATTTGGATTCATCTGTTTCGAGTCCTTTGTTACTGATAAAACGACGTCATTTTATCTTTGGAATAAAATTGGAAAAAAAAGTAAAGGTGACATTCGAGAAAGCTCCCAAGTCTCAATTAAGGAACATTTGATATGTAACTTCTTACATGTTCATTTGCTCATAAATATTTGAACTATGAAATCATTTTGTGTATGTACATCAACTAAATAACCCATATTTTTTTGGGGTTATTTAGTTGATGTACATACACAAAGGAAAAGGTGAAAAAAATATCCCATATTATGAATATAAAGAGAAATACATTAGGCACTATTTAAAGAAAATGTGAAATACTTCATGGAGGGGATAAAATACAAAAATACGCATGTTTTGTTGAATAATGTACCACAATTCAAAATTTGTGTTGTTGTTGATTCACAATGACCTTCATATTACCCAGTCAAAGTTATGTACTTTTATTTTTACTTTTAGTTGAAGGAACCAAAGCTATTTAGTAAAGCTGGAAAATAAATTTCCTCTGGTGTTTATAAGTATGAAAATTCTATAGTTATTGGGTAATTGTATTAAACTGAAAGTAATCATGCTGGTACAAAAAAGGAGAATATTTTGTTTAGTCACTTTTAATAAAATTTTAGAAATTAGATGCATGTTGGAAATATATTAATTATAAGTTCAATGCCTTAATTTTGAAATACAACCAAAATCATAAGATTCAAAATCGATAACAAAAATCATTTTATTCATTTCAATTAACTCTATCAAATAAACCCACATTAAAATCTATATTGTGAGAATAATGATAAACAAGCAAATTTTTTGAAATAAATTACAAGCTCAAAAATCACTGTAATTCATTTCAATTAACTCTATTAAATAAACCCACATTAAAATCTATATTGTGAAAATAAAGATAAGCAAGCTCAAAATTTGAAATAATATTACTCAGCTAATAAAATAAGTTTTCAAACTTCTTAGAATAAAAAGTGTAAAATAATTTTATTTTTCTATTTACTTACGCTAATATATTTCCAAAATGGAAATGAAAGTTTTCAAATGATTTTTTTTTTACATCAGTTTTCAATTGATTTAAGAGGTCTTTTGAAAGCATTTTATATTCGAGTTTCCCAAAACAACTGATTCTGATTTTATTTCTAATTAAAATGAGAAGTTGACCTCCAATAAAACTTATGTGGTACCTAATTCGCAATTATTGTTTTGTAAAATGCTACCTAAACCTAAAACGTATGATATACAAACATCTCATATTTTTATGTTCATTTTCTTTTGAATTTGGATGATAAAAATATTATTAGGGGATCTCCATTCAACAAAAAAAAAAGAAGTTAAATCAAATCAATCACATGCAAAATAATCTGAAAGTTTAAACCATAATAATAAATTTCGCACAATCTCATAGTTTAAAACTCAAGTCTACAAGTTTTGTCAGATACGACGATTGATGCATATATAAATATATAAAAAAAACCCTCAAAGCGCACTCAAGTTACATTAGAAATGGTGGTGGGTCGATCCAAAGACTATCAACAGGGCATAGTAATCGTCGTTCCGGCTGACCCGGATAGTACCTGGCATCATTATATGAGTAGGATACACATTGCATGTTGTTACGTAAGCCATACTTTGGGAAGTACACGCTGTTCTTCATCCCTAAAACATCCATTCTGGTCTCCGAGGAATACATACTTGCAAAGATTGTCAAGCCGTCTAGTGTACTACTCATCTCTTCCCATTTTGAAGAGACCAACTTATACATCACTGGTTTCTCAGCGCCATATGTATACATGAGAATTAGCTCTCCTTTCTGCTCCATCAAGTACAGTTCCTTTGGCAGATACGACCATTCATTGTTATGAATTTCTGGGAATCTAACATCATCCCATGCTTGATGACTCAATGTGCGAGAAGCTGGATCAAATTCAAATAAAACACCTCCTGAGGTGAAGCAGTAGAAGCGATCATTAACACATACAAGGTTGCTATGGACATTGGGGCCAAAAGCGCAATGAAACTTTTTGGTTATCCACTCAGTTGCTCCAGGATAGCAAGTGCTGATGGCCACAATACATTCTGAAATACGGTTTAATGTGACCAAAGTACAAGTTTCTGATGTAGGGGCAGAAGAGAAAGCAATTGCCTGATATGGCAATTCATTGTCTGGCAAGCTTATGAGCTCCCGAGAGTAGGGGTTGAAGAAGAAGAATTCCACAAAGGATGATCTGCGCATAAGCAACCATCCGTCTTTTGAGTAAGCAACATCAGTTACACCTTTCTCGGGCAGATTCAGTGTGTACTTCTTCCTCTCCAATGGATCGAAAAGATTAATAGAGTTTCCAAATGTAGGAATGGAGGCAAACCATTGATGCTTATGAACAACCCTAACAGATTTAGCGGCTTCACACCATTTCTTGCAGACGGTAGATGCACGAATTTTATCTTTTAACATAAGCAGTGACATTATTACTCCCAAGAGGCATGATGGAAGGTCAAAACTGAAAATGTTTTCTCTCTCAGGCCTATTGTTGTCGTTGTTGACATCTCTGTTCGACCTACAAATAGTTAGATCAACAAAATTAAAACATGCATGAATAATCAGTATATTAAAAAAGATGTCTCAAACTGGAAGTCATAATTTTTGAGAGAGAGAGAGACCACAAATTCGATTACAAGGCATCAGGTAAAATATCATATTAGGTTCTTCACTGAATACAATATATGTTTCAGGAAAACCAGGTAAATGATTGTAACAAAAAAGAACATCACTAAGACACATATATATGTCTTATAACCCCTACATATTCTGATTCGCCTACACAGATTATAATTCACATTCAAACCGCATTTATCAGAAGAGACAAAAAACATACTATCATCATAATCTAATATGGAGATCATTTTTACATTTTAAAAGCCATAAATTGTTCCAAACTGTAAGATCAAAATCTGTACACAATTATGGGTCACGAACTCCACGTAAGAGATAATATCGTGGATAGGTCACAAAATTCCAGAATTTTATGATTTCTATAGATCATGTACTTTTGCAGAAACAAAAATCTAATTAAATCCTCAAATCATGCAAATACTATGTGAGATTATTATGAGCTTGATTAGAAGATAATGATCTACCAATAATATGAAAGGAGCCTTTGATTTTGTTTTTAAATTTTCATTTAACCTTCGATTATTGAGAGAGATTGAGAATGAAAGAGACAGATAACTCACAAAATAAGATTTCTTCTCGTATCAATCATTTTGATTTAAATCCAAAAGTTAAAAATGTTTTATGACAAGTAAAAACTATATATAAGATAAAAATATTATAGCAAGTAATTAAATATCTGATAATGTATACTAGTCAAACAAAAGAATATGGTATTTTCTTTAAAGTTAAAAGATCTTTTATTAAGGAAAGAAATATATGTGTGAAATAGGTGGAAGAATATGTCAAGGAAAACTATATATAAGATAAAAATATTATAGAAAGTAATTAAATATGTGAAAATGTATACTAGTCAAACAAAAGAATATGGTATTTTCTTGAAAGTTAAAAAATATATTTTATTAAGGAAAGAAATAGGGCAATTCTCCAAAATAGACTATTTTCAAGTTTTGATCACAAAAATAGACCACAAGGAGGAAAATGACCAAAATATTTTATTTAATAAGTAAAATGACCCTAATACCCTAGATATATAAAAAATAAAATAAAAATTAAAAATAATAAAAAATTTAAAAGTTTTAGATTATATGTTTTCAAATTCTAACTTTTTTATAATTTTTTTTTTAATTTTTTGATTTTTTCGGAATTTTTTTTATTTTTTTTCAAATTTTCTTTTTGTAATTTGAAAATACTTTTTGAAACTAATTTTAAAATTTTTATTTTCAAATTTTTAATATTTATTTTTTATTTTATAAAATTTTAAATTTCAATCTCAAATTTCCACCCGTTAACTCTAAACCCTAAGGTTTGGATTAGTTAACCCTAGGGTATAAGTGTATATTTACTTTTTTAATGAAGCATTTTGGTCATTTTGATCCTTATAGTCTATATTTGTGACATAAATTTTTTTAGTGATATCTTAGGATATTTCCCAAAGAAATATATGTCTGAAACAGGTGGAAGAATATGTCAAGGAAAACCATACGTCTCCAAACTGAAAGCATGCATAAAAAACGATAAGCTTTGTTCTGTTTATCTGGTTTGAACAAGATTTTAATTCAAAAAGCCAAAGTGTTTGGAAACATGTGTGTGATAAGAAAAATGTTATCTAAAACTATCTACAATGGTTTATTGAATAAATAATTCAGTAGTTGAAAGAGTACAATGGTCTACTGAAAAACAAGTTGAATCCTAGGTGTATTAAACATGGTTGAAAGAATTCAACAATGTGAATCCATAAAGTGGAGTCCTTAATGACCATTTGTCATTAAATTATTGGCATAGAGATTTTTGATTTATTTTTTCATTTGAATTATTTGAGATAAATTATATCATAAATTTTTTATTTTCTAAAATTTTTTATTACATCAAATTTTATCATTTTTAAAATTCTATAAATAGAGACTTGATTCATTTGATTTGGACACATAAAAAAATTGTCTATTTGTACTATAAATTTTCTGTTAGACTCCATTAAACTCTTGCCTTTATATTTCTTTTTTCTAATGAAATAAATCCCAATTATTGACTATTGTTATTTAACTTTAATCAATAGTTCTAATTCTTAATTATTTCATTTTAATTTTAATCCATAAGTTTCAATATGTAATGAAAAAAAACATATAAGAAAGCAAAATTGTGAAAGAAAAAAAATTATAAGAAAAGGTATTGAATTTTTCTCAACAAACCATTGTAGAATAGAAAAATTTAGTGGTTGTTGAATTAGTTGGTAAAAAGAAGAGAAGATGATGTGGAAGAGACAGGAAATGAAGTGGAGGATGCGTAGAAAAACCATTGTTGATGGTCTAAGGCTGAGATCTATCACTTAGGCAAATAAGGTTAGCTGTCTAAAAAATTGTATCAACTTTCACATTTTATGAGTCAATTGGACATATAAAATGATCCTTGTAGTCTGCGTTCATATGACTCTTGACTCTTGAATGTGGAAATAATGACATAAATACAAAGAGAGTATGACTGCAATTATGTAAAAAAGAGATTTGTGAAAGAGCACTATTTTCTTTGTGGTAATACATGTGGTCTCTGCTAGATGAGCACCAGATTACTTGATTGAACAAGTGAATGCATTAATCTTAGGATAGATTTGGATTCATCTGTTTCGAGTCCTTTGCTACTCATAGAAGACAGCAGCACATGCAGAACAGTGCATGGTGTATAATTTAAAGATTTGAATCAGGTATCTAGTCCATGTTCATTCTACTAAGAGAGGTATAGAGATTAATCAGAACAAAAAAACGCTCAAATCGGGATAAGCCGACGCGTCGAGACCAAACAGACCTCCATCGAATCCGAGTACTGGTGTTTATTTGCAGCAGCTTGTTTTTTCAAGACGATGCAGGAGATTAAGAAGAACCCTAATACTCTGAATATATCTATGAAGATTCGAGAGAGTGTTGCAGGCGTTAGGGTTTTTTTTTTTTTTTTGAACTTCCTTCTCTTAATGTTTTAAATTCACTCAACTGCAGTGAAGTGCTATTTCTTATTCTTATACTGATTATTTTGTTCTCTTTTCTTGTTCAAGAACAAAGTTTTTCAACACCTTTTCAGGTTTCTCAAAACCATTATCATTCCTTCTGGCGTACCTTTTACAACAGATCTTTTGTAAAATGTTTATAGTACCCATTCTTGTCTTGTTGGTGAAGAAAAGTAACAATGATGCTTATTTGCCATTCTTGTCGTGTGGGATCTGTGGGAATTAAGAATAGCATCAAACCTATCCACTCCAAACATACCGAGATAATGTGAAAGTTCCTACATTAAACACACATGCGTTTTAACTCTACACACTGCTCATGCGTGTATAGCTATTACTAAAGAAGAGTGCCAGAGTTGTATATTCACGAGATTGCAACTGCGTGCTTATAGCTTTATGTGATTGCGGAATCTATGCACTGGTTTTTAGTGCACATACTGAAATAAGTAGTTGTTTAAACGAAGGTTAACACCTAAATGAATTTATACCCTAGAATAAATATGAAACAGAAATTCCCTAACTAAAATGATACCTTAACCAGGAGGTGCTACCTCTACTAGTAAAGCCTTTTTCCCAAAAGGTAGAAATGCCAGGTTTGTATCTCAGCAGTTGGGGGAATGGGACTAAACATCCAGTTCTTGTCTCTGTCCAAAGAGATTATGAGCTTAAGATCAGAACTTCTTGAATTCAAAAAGAAAAAGAAAAATGATACCCTAAACACAATAGCTGACCAAAGTTCTTGTACTTTCTGTTTGAGTTCGGGTTTGGGCTTTAATAATAAAATATATACTCTGGTGTTACTTATTTTATTACAAAGTCATGATCATAACCAGTTACGTAAACATCATATTCACCTCTCAAGATATTTTCTTTACGGAAGATGTGTTTGAAACTATTCAACAGAGTTGAAAAATAGCTGCATTACAACGAATATTTTAATTCTTCAAGATTTTTTATGTACCTAGGACACTGAATGAAATTAATAATTTATTAAGTAAAACTGTAGTCTTTTCATAAGAATTTTTTTATGTTAATTTTTTGATTCTGTTATATTTTTCAGACTAGAATAAGTTTTTGATATGAAAAAAAAAAAAAAAAAAACTATTTGACTGCCTTGTATTTAGGGGAATCCTATCATTCTGCAAGAACTCTGAGCATCTGAGTTCGATTTATCGACCACTGAAAATTTGAGGATAAATATATTAAAGTCTAAAAATATTTGTACATGTAGCATAATAAATAGTATTTCACGATGTAGACAAAGATATATTATTTTACGTTTGTTTTTTAGTTCCTTAAGATCATGTTATCGTCTAGCAATCATTCTACTACACAAACTCTCTTTTCATTTTTCATGTCTGGGTCGAAGAAGATATGGTTTTGGTGGCTTCAAAAGTTTTCAAAATTTGGATCACCTATTTATTTTTTGGTCACAAAGTATTTTTTTTTTGTTTTTTAATACGAAAGAGTAAGTTCCATAAAAACAATAAAAAGTATTATACCCCGTCAAATGTTAAAAACATACAAAACAGTAGAGATACTCATTATAAATTTTTGATGGTAAAATATAATTCTTTTAATAATTTAGTTTCTATTAAAAAATAAATAAATAAAGTATGTACTTATAACTTTTCACGGGCTTTCCCATGGTTTTTCTTTAACAACTCTTTTAAGCCAAAAAAAAAAAAAAAAAAAAAAAAAAAACAACTCTTTTGTTTCGTTTTTTATTCTTATTTTTATTTTAAATAAATAAAATATTCATTAAATAAATTATTTCTTTTTGTCGTTGAGTTTCTTATCACCTTCACTCGATATAGGTTTTCCAGATGTCCACAAAAGAAAATTGGCTTTTCCTATTATTTATTTTTATATGACATTTTCTCTATATATATTGGGAAACTGAAGCTAAAATGATGACGTACTTAAAAAAAAACACTACACAACAACATTTGTCAATCTCAGCGTTTCTACAAACAGCTGTAAAAACATGTCTCCGATCTCAAACCTCTTCACCGACAACACAATGAACGTTCCTCCTTACGCAATTCTCGTTCTCACTACTATCATTACAGTTTTTTGGTTCCTTCTCAAACGCTCGCCGCAACCAGGGGCGGAGGGAGTGTATGGGGAGTGGGGTCAGCTGACCCCACTATTTTTTAATTTTTTTTTGTTTTTGTTAAAGAAAAATTATTTTGACCCCATTTAATAATAAATTTTGACCCCGTAAAATTATTTTTACCCCAGTGTAAATTGATCCGGGCTCCGCTACTGGCCGCAACCGCCTCTACCACCTGGACCCCGAGGGCTACCTATCGTCGGAAACCTCCCGTTTCTTAAGCCAGACCTTCACACCTACTTCAGAGACCTAGCTCAAGAATACGGTCCAATCTTCAAACTCAACCTTGGCTCAAAACTAACTGTCGTGGTCAACACTCCGTCGCTAGGTCGAGAGATCTTGAAAGAACAAGACATCAATTTCTCAAACCGTGACGTCCCTCTCACGGCTCGAGCCATTACCTATGGTGGTCTCGAACTTGTTTGGTTACCGTACAGTGCGGAGTGGAGAACGCTTAGAAAAGTTTGTGTTCTCAAACTACTTAACCGCAAAACGTTGGATTCAATTTACGAGCTAAGGCGCAAAGAGATCCGAGAGAGAACGAGGTTTTTATACGAGAAAAGTCAAGAAGAGGCGGCGGTTAACGTTGGTGATCAGTTGTTCGTGACGATGATGAATCTAACGATTAATATGTTGTGGGGAGGTTCGGTGAAAGCCGAGGAGATGGAGAGTGTTGGAACAGAGTTTAAAGTAGTGGTTTCTGAGATAACTAGGCTTTTGGGTGAGCCTAATATTTCGGATTTCTTTCCGTGGCTAGCGAGATTCGATCTTCAAGGGCTCGTGAAGCAGATGCGCGTGTGTGCTCGTGAGCTCGATGCCATATTCGACGGAGCCATTGAGAAGATGCCAAAACTAGAAAGTAAGGATGATGGTGAGTGCAAAGACTTTTTGCAACAGTTGATGAAGCTAAAGGACCAAGAAGCCAACTCGGAGGTTCCCATTACGGTTAACCATGTCAAAGCTGTTCTCACGGTAATTAATTGTTGAGAAATATAGTAGTACTAAAAAGTTTTTATAACAAAAATAGTTTTCAAAATCAAAATAACTAAAATAGATTTTACTGAAGAGTAAAAGACCATTTATACCTCCAAGAGTTAAATTTAAACTTGGAGTTTAATTTTGGGTTGTTTTGGTTTTTTTGGAGAGAAAAAATTAGAATATTTGTTTTTAAAATAAAAAATTCAGTTTATTGCGAAAATCTCTTTTAAAAATATTTAAGTAGAAATATAATTGTTATTTACAAAAGAGAAAAAGACAAAAATAGCACTAAATCAAGTTTATGTTCCCAAACTAGCACTCAAGGTCAAAAGTCACAAAAATAGCACTGAATGTTTTATCAAAAGTCACAAACTTAGGGTTTAGAGTTAAAGGGTGGGGTTTAGGATTTAGGGTTTAGGGTTTAGAGTTTAGGGTTTAGGGTTTAGGGTTTAGAGTTTAGGGTTTATGGTTTAGAGTTGAGAAATGAAGTTTTGGGGATAAGATATCAAATTTTGAAAAATAAAAAAAATTAAAATTTTCAAATGATAAAGTTAGAAAGGTGCTATTTTGGTCATTTTAGTTTTTGAGTGCTATTTTTGTGATATAAACTTAGAAAGTTGCTATTTTGGAGATTTGCCCTTTACAAAAAGAAACATATTTAATTTAGTCAGTTTTTTCTGTGTTCTTTTGGTCATAAAAACAATCTTTATGTTCTCTTTAGAGATTTGCCCTTAATTGTTTCATAACATGTCTCTTAGCTCATGAGAATGATTCTGATTCATGTTTGTTATATACGTACTGTATATGCGAAGGATATGGTGATTGGTGGTACTGATACATCTACAAACACGATAGAGTTTGCGATGGCCGAGCTTATAAAGAACCCAGAGTCGATGAAGAGAGCGCAACAAGAGCTAGACGAAGTTGTAGGAAAGGATAACATTGTTGAAGAATCACACATCACTAGACTACCTTACATAGTAGCCATTATGAAAGAAACACTTAGGCTTTACCCGACCGTTCCTTTGTTAGTCCCTCACCGTCCAGCTGAAACAGCTGTGGTCGGCGGTTACACCGTCCCTAAGGACACTAAAATCTTCATCAATGTTTGGTCTATTCAAAGAGACCCAAATGTGTGGGAAAACCCGAACGAATTTCGTCCCGAGAGGTTTCTTGATAAGAAGTCTTGTGATTTCCATGGAACTGACTATAGCTTTCTTCCTTTTGGATCTGGCCGGAGAATTTGCGCCGGTGTAGCACTCGCAGAGAGGATGGTTCAGTACACTCTTGCAACGCTGTTGCATTCATTCGATTGGAAGATTCCAGAAGGCCATGAGTTAAATGTGGAAGATAAGTTTGGTATTGTCTTGAAGCTCAAAAACCCTCTTATTGCCATGCCCGTTCCGAGGTTGTCTGATCCTAATCTTTATCTGTAGAAACTAAGATCTTTGTATTAATGAAGTTTTCGAACGTCATGTATGTTTGTGTACTAAAAATAATCATCAATTTGGTTTTAAAAAAAAACAAATTATTGAACTAAGAGCATTTGTTTACCTTACAATCATTGCTTTTTGATATTAGTTTCATATCTGTCCAAAATTCCTTTTTTTGGGTCAAATTTCTTTAATATAACTAAAATAGAAAAATAATAATAATAAACTAGCTTGGGACTTTGATGCATATACACTCTGTAGTAATTCAATCTATTTTGTGAATCCAAAACTATCTATGCAATGTACCTTGTTCTCTAGCCTGACTAAACACTTGATAAACCATATGATGGTTTGGAAGAGCAGATTGAATCACCGCCTATAGAATCTCAAAGAACTAGAGACAGAATGAGGGGATTTAAAATCTGGTTCAAAAAATCATGCCGTTTTGACACCAATCGTGATGATTTTAAATATATCATGTCGTTTATCTGCTTAAATGAAACGTTGTGTTTCAATTTACCATGTCTTTGTTCAGAATAGAAGACACCATTGACGGAGGGTTACATGCATTTACGTTTCAATAGTTGAGAGTTTACAAACATAAACTTTTAGTTGGAGGTTTTTTCATCTGATCTAAAAATAGTTGGGGGTTTAAATCACTAAAACCCAGAAAAAAAGTTTTAAACATCTTGTGTCGTTTCTGTGATTAAATAAAATCCCGCGATTCAATTTAACAGAAATCCGTTCAGAAAAGACGACTTTGTCGACGGAGGGTTAACGTCATTAACAGTTTAATAGTTAAGGGTTTTAAAACGTAAAGTTTTAGTTGAAAGTTTTTCATCCGAAGTAAAAATATAGTTGCACTAAAAACCCATATTTTAAAGGAATAAGTATTCATTAATAAATTATTTTTTGTTGGCAAGTTTCTTATCACCTTCACAGGATATATATTTCCAGATGTCCACAAAAAAAGTTTGGTTTTTACTATAATTTTATTTTTTTTATGACATTTTTTCAATATATTGGGAAACGTCTGAAGCTGAAATGATGATGTGCAAAAACACCATAAAACCACATTTATCTCAAAGTTTCTACAAACAGACATAAAAGATATGTCTCCGTTTTCAAATCTCTTTACCGACAACACAATGGACGTTCCTCCTTACGAATTATTCTAGTTCTCACTACTATCATTACAGTTCTCTGGTTCCTTCTCAAATGCTCGCCGCAACCGCCTCTACCACCTGGACCCTGAGGGCTACGTATCGTCGGAAACCTCCCGTTTCTTAAACCGGACCTTCACACCTACTTCAGAGACCTCGCTCAAGAATACGGTCCAATCTTCAGACTCAACCTTGGCTCAAAACTAACCGTCGTGGTCAACACTCCGTCGCTAGCCCGAGAGATCTTGAAAGAACAAGACATAAACTTCTCAAACCGTGACGTCCCTCTCACGGCTCGAGCCATTAGCTATGGTGGTCTCGACATTGTTTGGTTACCGTACAGGGCGGAGTGGAGAATGCTTAGAAAAGTTTGTGTTCTCAAACTACTTAACCGCAAAATTTTGGATTCATTCTACGCGCTACGGCGCAAAGAGATCCGAGAGAGAACGAGGTTTTTATACGAGAAAAGTCAAGAAAAATCGGCGGTGAACGTTGGTGATCAGTTGTTTGTGACGATGATGAACCTAATGACGAATATGTTATGGGGAAGTTCGGTGAAAGCCGAGGAGATGAAGAGTGTTGGAACAGAGTTTAAAGGATTGGTCTCTGATATAACTAGGCTTTTGGGTGAGCCTAATGTTTCAGATTTTTTTCCGTGGCTAGCGAATCTTCAAGGGCTCGTGAAGCAGATGCGCCACGCTCGTGAGCTCGATGCCATATTCGACGGAGCCATTGAGAAGATGCCAAATCTAGGAAGTAAGGATGATGGTGAGTGCAAAGACTTTTTGCAACAGTTGAGGAAGCTAAAGGACCAAGAAGCCAACTCGGAGGTTCCCATTACGATTAACCATGTGTCCATGTCAAAGCCGTACTCGCGGTAAGTAATTGTTGAGATATATCTTACCACTAAAAAAAATTATCATAAAAATAAAGTCTTCAAACGTCAAAATAACCAAAATAGATTTTATCAAACAGGTAAAAGACATTTATATCTTAAAAGTTAATTAATTTAAATTTAAAGTTTAATTTTTGGTAGTTTTAAGAAAAAAGTTCAAATATTTTCTTCGAAAACAAAAATTCAGTTTTTTTGCAAAAATATCTTTTAAAATATTTATTTATTATTATATATCTATAGTCAGAATATAATTATCATCTACAATTGACACAAACATATTTTGGTCATTGTATTCTATGTGTATTCTTTTAGTCATAAGAACATTTTATGTTCTTTTCGAAGATTTGCCCTTAATTGTTTCATAATATGTTTCTTAGCTCATGAAAATTATTTTGATTCATGTGTTTGTTATATACTTCATATGCGAAGGATATGGTGATTGGTGGTACTGATACATCTACAAACACGATAGAGTTTGCTATGGCGGAGCTTATAAAGAACCAAAAGTCGATGAAGAGAGCGCAACATGAGCTAGACGAAGTTGTAGGAAAAGATAACATTGTTGAAGAATCACACATCACTAAACTTCCTTACATAGTAGCAATTATGAAAGAAACACTTAGGCTTTATCCGACCGTTCCTTTGTTAGTCCCTCACCGTCCAGCAGAAACAACTGTGGTCGGCGGTTACACAGTCCCTAAGGACACTAAGATCTTCATCAATGTCTGGTCTATTCAGAGAGATCCAAACGTGTGGGAAAATCCGAATGAGTTTCATCCTGAGAGGTTTCTTGATAAGAAGTCTTGTGATTTCCATGGAACTGACTATAGCTTTCTTCCTTTTGGATCTGGCCGGAGGATTTGCGCCGGTTTAGCACTAGCAGAGAGGATGGTTCAGTACACTCTTGCCACGCTGTTACATTCATTTGATTTGAAGATTCCAGAAGGCCATGTGTTCAATGTGGAAGACAAGTTTGGTATTGTCTTAAAGCTCAAAAACCCTCTTATTGCCATGCCTGTTTCAAGGTTGTCTGATCCTAACCTATGTTTGGTAGAAGCTAAGATCGTTGTGTTTATGTAGTTTTCGGACGTCATCTATGTTTTTTGTCATAAAAATAATCACCAGTTTCGGTTAAAAATAACAAAATTATTGAATAAGGAGCATTTGTTTAACTTGCATGCTTTGATATTAGCTTCATATCAGTCCACACTTCTTTAATATAAATTTTGATAGCTTACAATTACATGATTTTGGTTCGGATTTAGATCCTATCAATTGCACAAACAGATACTATAATTTATATAACTTATAAATATTAACAATTTTCTATTTTAAAATAATCAAATATTTTAAAAATAAAATAGACCAAATTATCCGAATATTTTTTGTCCAAAATATATCAAATTATCCGAAATATACGAGTTTTTATCCGAAAAGCTAAAAATCTGATATTTAATCTAAAAACCTGAATTTTCTTGTTTAACACCCGCATTAACTCAAAAAACTGGAACCGAATCGGAACCGAATTGGATTCGAAATTATCTCGGGTATTAGCCGATTCCCATTTGTATTACACGAACCGAACCAAAAATCTAACTGGATTTCCTAAAGACCCAAAAGGATCCTATATTTCTAGAACAAAAACAATAAAAAAAACAAAAACTATAATAAACCGAACCGATGCTAGGGTGGACAGTGTAGTTCTTCTACCTTATTTACCAAAAACAGAAAAAAATTAAAATAAACTAGCTAGGGACTTTGATGCATATACACTCTGTAGTAATTCAATCTATTCTGTAAATCCAAAACTTTCTATGCACCGTATCCTGTTCTCTATCCTGACTAACCATTTGATGGTTTGGAAAAACAAATTGAATCGCTGCCTATAGAATCTCAGACAACTAGAGACAATGAATGAAGAACATAAACTTTCAAAGAGAGCTTACTAGAGTGAAGAATTTTCAATCTCTCCCACTCAGTTTTCTTCTTTCTTCTCTTTTGCTACTGCCAACCATGTAATACGACAATAGCTTCACAAGATCGTACTGATTTATCCTCGATCTGTACAACCAATGCTATGGAGGTTCATCGACAGGGTCTCGAAGATCCAGCACCATCTTCATCATCCATCTCCCACCAATCACCACCATCTCCCATCTCAGCTCCATTCTCAACCTCATCATCATCACCATCAGAATCAAACCCATAATCCCAATCCCCGCAACAAAAACCTCTCTCCTTCTCCAAAACAGGATCATAACTCCACTCCAACTTCTTCAACACATCTCCATCCCTCCACTTCCCAACAACCTTCTCAACTTCTTTCTTCGCCTTCCCCATCACAACCTCCTTCCACGAATACGCCACGTCAGCCACCCTCTTCAGCTTCCCTTCACTCAAATCCCCAATCACCACCGTCCTCAAACACCTCTCCTTCGCCTCCCACAAAACCTCAGCGAAACCAGAGTCATCAGACACGAGAACCAAACACTCAGCCTCCCTCCTATCCATCACATCAACCATATGCTCCTTCAACGCTCTATCCGCCGCCTCGGGCTTATCACTCACCATCTTAACCCAAAACCCGCCACGCTTCAGCTCATCAGCTAAACCGTAACCTTCCTTAGGAGTCAAAACGTTCCTCGCAGCTCGTTTGTACTTCTCCATCTTCATCGAGTACTTGGCCACAAGCCTCACTCTCTGATGCCCCTTAGCAGCCTCGATCTGCCTCACGCGCTTCTGATTCTCCGTCTCGTGGATCTGGCGGAAATGAGCGATGAGCTTCTCGTTGGCGTAGAATCTCCGGTCGCAGACGCCGCAGAAGTACGGCTCGGCCGGTTTAGCTAAACCGGTGTTCTCCAGTTGGTTAAGGAGTTTACGATCTTTCCTCTCCTCTCGGACTTGCGCGGGGACGTAGCTGAAGGCGTGGCGGTTCGCGTAGGCCACCATTAGTTTCACGGAGCCGAAGGATGACGCGGCGGTTCGGAGCTTTACGGCGGCGTCGTGGGGAGGGTGGGAGGCGGGTGGTTTGTTGTCTAGGTCCCAGAAGACGGCGACTCGGGTTGGGGGTTTAGGGTTTAGCGAGGTGAAAGGTTTGATTGAATTGAGAGACGTGATTGGGGTTTTTGAACTTCGGATCCTGTGGAGGAATCGAGAAAACATTGCCGGAGTATTCAAACTGACGGAGGGAAGGATGGAAATCAAACCCGTACCCGACCTGAATCGGATTTATAGAATTTGGTTTTGTAGATTTTGCCGAGGAGTAGTTCAGACTGTTATGCCCCAAGTCGAACTAAGAAACAACAACAGAAGTTTGGATAAAAACATAACTATACCAAGAACCCTATTTTCGAAATGTTTATAGTTTTTTTCCTTAAGTTCTATATGGAAAAAAAAACATCTAGAAATGTGTATTCATCTAGTTTTTTTTTTCTTATGTTTTTAATGAGTTTAAGATGGTTTAGTTGAATTAAAAATATTATAATGAAATTAAAATATCTTAAAGCCAGTCCAAAATAATTTTTTCATTTTTATGTTTTGTTCAAGAATTACAACAAAATACACTAATGTTACGATCAATCTTTATAAATCACCTGTTTAAAATATTTTTCAGATTGTAAACTTAAAACACACATATTTTCATTTATAAAATATATATATATATATATATTTCAATGATAATTGTTTATAATTTTAATTAAAATCACTTTAAACACTTCATACCTGCTCGATATCATTCTCTTTTCTTTAATTTTCGAGAAAAAATATTTCAAGGCCAGATAACATAGTAGTTTCCGGCATAAAGTTATCAACAGCCCATCACCATTCACGCTGTTGTAGAGTGGTAGGAAAATAAATGTCTTAAAGCAGACCAAAACAGGGGCTGTAAATAAAAGAGAGCAAAACTGGGAATCTTGAAAGCCACACTGGTTTAATCCCAACCCCAAACTTTTCTCTCAAAAGTGTAGTTACTTGAAACATCATACAAAGAAACACAGAACTCTTGCTTCGTCTGTCAACTTACACAACATACAAGAGAAACCGAAAAAAAGATCAAGAGATCCACCCAAGCTTAAAAAGGAAAACAAACAAAGATTTTAACAGCAGAACAGGGTAATAAATAACAAAGAAACACTAAACTGACTGTCTTGAGATGAAACCACCGTGAACCAAAACCAATGTACAGTAACACAACATGAAAACCACACACGACTTATAAACTTCACCAGTGATCAGTTGCATTACTAGGAGGTTGTCCATAGACACAGGATTGATAGAGTCTGTCGGCAAAGGTGGATCATTTGAGCTTCCGGAACTTTCTGGGAATGTTGGTGATTGATCTGAAGTTGAGCTTCCAGAGCCTTGGTGCGTATTGTTGCTACGGTCTTCCTTATCCTCATCAGTTTTCTTCTTGCTCTGGCTATTACTATCTGTGCCATCTGTACCGTCTTTCGATATGGACTTAACCACTTCAGGCCGTGGTTCTACACCTACCCGCCTTAGGTGCAGCTACACACATGGAAGTAATGTGTTAGTGCAACAACATGATGTTTCTGTAAGTACTTGGGATTGTGTAGATGCAGAGTACACATATGTTACCTGTAGATGCAGATTGACTTCATCAGGCCGTGACAGGAACGGAAAATCTCCTCCAGTCTTTAAGTATGCTCTCCTTGCTTCGGGATATCTCTCTGCAAGTTCATCTTTCAGAACTTGCGGAATTGCGCAGTAATCATTGGTCTGATTTACAATGAAAGACAGCATCGTGAGAAAATAAAACTATCTTGCATTAAAGATAAGAGTTAGTGGAAACCTACATCCATTATAGTGATGAATGAATCAGAGTGTGGTAGAGACCCCACAGAAGCAGCCTCTACTGTTAACGTTAACCGAGAAGCCAAATCATCTTTTGACAATGTCTCAACCTAAAATCAGAGTAAAACAAAGGAACCAGGCTGGTAAGCCCATCTCCAAAAACCTTTTCACATGTTACTTAAAGCCTTTTTAAGAAAATCTCGAAGAGACATTTAGCAGGGGAACCACCTGAGAGACAGCAAAGTCGACAGAGTCAGCGATAAAGGGTTCGTGAGGTCCGTCACGTATTCCTGTTAAGACGTATCGTTTCAGCAAAAAGGAAGGCGACCAACTTACACTGCACATTGCATCACAAAAGGGGTAGAGAGTCAGTACAGATACCTTAGACACAAACAAGAAAAATAAAGAGGGAACAATTCTAAAAGAGGGACATACAAAGGAGCCCATGGCATTGCAGCAGCAAAACTGCGAGTATCCAAATATGTATTTGATAGAACCAATGATTTAACCCTTCTTGGTCGGTGATGAGCAAAGAGTTGCGCTAAGAAGCCTCCAAGAGAAGTACCGTAGAGATGCACCTGTGTAACAATGGTCAAGTACAATCATTTGCATTGCTATAACATTTCAGAGTCACAGATGGTAATTTGTAACACAAAGAGGATCTTACATGATGAACATCAATGGTGTCAAGGAATTTCTCAAATGCTTGAATCCACTCATGATAACTCCAAACCCGTGGAATGTCTACTGAAATTACCCGATAACCCTGGGAATTGCAGATATAACAACATTCAAGGTAACAAGTACAACACTATACGAGATATATAAATAAGTCATAAAGAAGACAGAAACACATAAGCATCTCAGTTGCACAAGCCTAACAATTGTTTAAAGTTGCCAAAAAAAAAAGAAGATTTTGAAGACTAGGTCGGGTTGAGAAACCTTCATAGACAATGCCATGATCTGTTTATAGTAAACATCAGCAGTTCCAGCGATGCCAGGAATACAAATGAGGGGAGGAACAGTCTTTGGACCATAGTCATAGTAACGCCATTGCTTTGTTCCAATCTGCGGTTAAGATGCACAATAAGATAAAGATGCAAAACCGTTTATTCTCTGAGAAAAACAAATAGAAATCATCGACTCTGATGCCTGAAATAAGAGCAATAGAGATGCACACAAGCTCAACAAAAACATGTCTTTACAAACTGGAAACAACCAAAACTCGATAGAATGACACACTTATAGAACCATCCGATCCAATGAAACAAGAATCTCAAAACCCATGATTGATAGATCATCTCAGTCTACTCTCTCATAAGATCAAATAGAAAACATCCCCAGAGAAGCTATCACTAAACTAAACACTAACAAGTTCCCTGCTGTTAAATTTGGCTTATAACAAAGTGAACCCAGAAAGAAGAAACCTAATCAAATGGTTCTATCAAAATTCACACCCAAATCAGATGAAATTTCAGCTGCATACGTATGATGAAGAGAAACGATTGAACTACTCAACATACATAATTCTCCTAAACAAAAATGAATAAAACAATAAATAAATTTAATCGAAAACCAACATTTACAGAGCTCGAGATTAACCTAGAAAATGCAAAAATCGAAAGTCCAGGAGAGGAAGAGGAAGCTTACGGGAATCTTGTGAAGAGGAACCTGAGATTTGAAGTGGACGTAATCTCCAGGCGCTGACGAGACGCCCTTCATCGCCGATCCGAGATTCTCCACATCCGAATCGATCAAAATTAATTGATTTTACGTATTTAGTTTTTTTTTCTTTTCGCACTTCGATGGAAATATTTGACGGCGAGATGATAACAGCGTTTTACGATATGAAGTTATCAACCCCCCGTCAACGTTAACGCCGTCATTGGGCCGTGACTGCTGTAGTCATTATCATCTAAATGGTCATCATGACTCAGCAATTTCACATGTTTGATTCGTTTTCGGTTATTCCTAGGATAATTCCCCCAAAATATACGTCACAGTAATATTTTCAACTTTGTAATTTTTTTACTGAATTATTTTAATATATTAGTGGTTGATTACAATCAATGTTCTATAATTCGCTGGGCGGTTAGTGGGGCTTTATAGAAGACTATCAACTAGGCGGATTATTCTGAGCCTAGACGAGGTCTAGACGTTAGCAAATTATTGATTTATTTTATTTATATTATACATTTTATATGACATATTTTAGTTTTTATGTTCAATTATAAAATTATTATAAAAAATTATGAAAATTAGATATACAAAACATAAGAAATTAGACAAATTTGTAGATTTGTAATAATATTATTGCTTAATTTCACATATTTAGACAAATTTAAATCGATTTAACCGATTTAAACCGATTTTAATCGATTTATGATAGTTTAAACCAATTTGAATCGTATAAATCGGTATAAATCGGACTTTAAGAAAATTGTTTCGGATAGAACCGAGTTGCCGCTTAGGCGCCGCCTAGACCGATTTTTAGAACCTTGATTACAACACAAATATCAAAATACATTAAATTATTGATACTATAAAGGATGGACATTTGTGTATCCATTCAGATTTGATTATGATTTATTCGGTTTTCGAATCGGGTATTTATAAATTTTGGTTCGGATTCGGTTTGGACCTTTGCGGTTTTGGTTCGGATACGGATAACCCATTTAGATTATTTTTTAAAATTTTAAAATATATATATATATGTTTTAAATTTTTCAAAATCTAAAAATAAAAATAATATATAACATGTAAAGTTGAATAATGTATGCCAAACACACATAAACTTTAAATAAAATCGGCTTAACTTGAATATTTGAATGATGAATCCTTAGATATTTTAAGTATTTTTGGTGTTGTGAGTATTGTGTAGCAATTTTAGATATTTACATTTGACTATTAATATATATTTCAAGTATTTTGGACAATTTCAAAATATCTTATATATTTAGATATTTTAGATATTAAATATAAAATAACTTATACATTTAACTATATAATTTGATTCAGATATATTCGAATATCCGAAATATTTTGGTTCTGATCGGGTTTGATTCAGGTTCTCTAGATACTAATTTTTTTAACCCGTTTGGATATTCAACCAGTTTCGGTTCAAGTTCGGTACTAGTTTTTAGAATCGGATTCTTTCGGTTTTCTGGATTGGGGGTTTTTGGGCAGCCCTACTATATATGATTGACATCGATCATTCCTCAGTGTTCTTATGTTAACGCTTCTATCATTCATCATGCATGGTGTGATAGGAGACTCCCACTCCTCTTTCACATTCACGAACCTGTCCAAATTATCCAACATGTTTACGGCAAAGATATGAGACTTGTCCAACTTGTAGTCATGACTTACCCTAACATAAGTCAGCTCCCACGGTCCCACCCACCATGAGAAGGACCAAGCTCATTATCTTACCCTAACATAATTTTTGTTAAAAATTATTTAGGCCTCATGCTTAAAAAAACTTAAGTGAGTGTTGTCGTTAAACCATTCCCTTTTGACTCAGATGATCAAATTCTGTATGCCAAAAGTTGATTTGATTTTAGTTTTTTCAGTGTGATTTATTTCAATCTTTAGAAATATAGATTTTCTTATCTTAATTCCTTCCATGAGTGGACTTCTGAAGCCATGTTCAATCTTCAACCCACAAGTTTCAGAAAGCTTCCAATTTAATTTTAAGATAAAAGGAAATTTGGTTTCTTGCATAAAAGAGAAAAAAAAAAGAAGAGGAAAATGTCTGAAAAAGGAAATTTAAAGGTTACGAATCTTTGTACAAGTTTCTCTATAAATATAGATCTCTTCACACAACTTCTTTCAAACATTTTTAAATATTCATATTTTCATTCTAAACAATAATGTATTACGTTGAGGTTTTCAAAAGGATGGACAAGAACAAAGATGGGAAAATTTCACTGGACGAATTCTCCGAGGGGATCCGTGCTTTCTCTTCTTCAATAACGTCAGAACAAATCGATGAGCTGTTCAAAGATCTTGACGTTGATGGTGACGGTCAAATCGATGTTAAAGAATTTGCTATGTGCTTTGTGGTTGGGTGCGACTGAAGAAAAGGCAGCTTCTAAGAAGCTGAGATACTAAGTGTTCAAAGATCGTTTTTGTAACTATATATATGAAACTATATTTTATGAACAAAACAGAATCGTGCAGTCTCTTTTTAAAACGAAAAACTGAGTTATCAAATATTTGATTTTATTTTGATACCAAATAAGATTTGATAAAAATTTAAAAACAAAAACCAAACCAAACTAAATCATGATTTTGATCATAATACGCACAGATAATTGGTAATAACGCCCAAACGAACTAGTAAAAAAAACCGTGAGAATATAAGCTTCCACATCTGAGAACTTCACTGGGACATAAGTAATTTACTAAGGATTATGACTTATAAATTATGACCAAACCCAATTTAATCAAAAAGGAAATTAATTATATTCCTTCCACTTGGAGTTACAATAAAGTGCATCAATGTCGTCGACTGAAAATACAATAAGAAGAAAAAAAAGGGAACTTTTAAACAGAACTGAAAGAAATAGGAATCTGATCGTTTTTCTCTGTTTTGGTACTAATGTTAATAGCATAAAAAGGAAACTGGTCGCTAAAACTAAACTCGAAAAAAGATATCCCAAATGCAAGCACGTGACTAATCTTCTTCATAATTCCTCTGTTTCAATAGTTTCAACCTCCCACACACTTCAACTCTGTATCACTGCATGACTGCATCAGCTCATTCAACTTGTTTTGCTTCTTTCTTCTAGTTGTGTAAGAAAAAAAATTATCCTGTACAAGTAGAGATTAGATTGATTTGATGAAAACATAGAAAATGTATTTTATAATTTTTTATTATTCTCTTATAACTCTTTCGTATACATTTAACGATTTTTAGTACTAAACTTATGAAGAACCTTTTGGCGGGGTGTTCCAATCTGCATTCATCACTAAGGTCTTAGAAGACTAACTATCTATCCCTGATGTCGACTCCCAAATCAACTAGGTTCATGCTTGTAAACCATCAGTGGGATCTAGTGAGGGAACCTTAGCAATGCCTTTAGCATTTTTAAAATAATTGAAAGGAGTAGCAGTTTCTGACAGGTTGATATTTGAGAATATTTTCTTGTGAGCAGAAATCATAATTGTCCTCGACCAGATCAATATATATATAAACACAGTAGCGGCCCTGAGTACAAGTGGTGGAAGCATGTGCTTCCGGTCATGATTTAAATATGTACTATTTCAGCCTTAAAATTCTTGAAATCTCCTATAGCTTAGTTGGTTTATGTTTATATTAATGGGAAGTTTACTAAATCATAACTGATTTTAGGACAATTGAACGTGCCTTGTGACTTTCCATATATATATGTTTTTCTCCTTTAGTTACTATAAATAATAGGCCAAAATTTTGTTTTTGCTTCCGGTCCTATATTTTTCCAGGCCGGGCCTGTATAAACAAAAGCACTTTTAAGGGTTTAATAATTAAAATAAATATTAGTTATCCGTTCCACCTCAAAATATTATTACTTCTATATGTAAAAAAATTTGGACTAGAAAAAAGGAAACTTTTAACAAAACAGGAATAAAAAAGGAAAGTAATCGTTAAAACACAAAACAGAAAAAAAAGGAAAGTCCCAAATGACAAAGCTTATATATATCCCGTTTACATAACCCTAAGAAGCTTCACAATACATTCTCTGCTTATCTCGATCTCTCCCTGAATATTCTCCTTATGAATTTTCCAAACATGATTCGTCCCGATGTCGACTATCACATCAAACATTTGGATATACGTCCTCCTCCTTCATCAGGTAACTCAATCTTCATCACCGTCGATACATTATCCGATGGCGACATTCAACTTGTCCCAAGTGTTCTCATCCACATCAGTCTCCGTAGTTTAAGTCTCCCTTACATCCGAGACCTTATCCAAGGTCAACTCACCAGACGCGGTTGGTTAGGCCCAGAGATTTCTACGGCCGCAACCCAACTTGGGTTTAGCCCCAGTGGGCTTCTTCAAGATCCACCCGTTACCCACCGTTGGTTATCTGATTACTTGGCCCCACGTATCTCTGATCTTGCAACTGAATTAGGTTATGGCCGTAACGGTTTTTGTTTGTCCATCGTTGTCAAGATCATTACTCAATCCCCATTCAAGTACGAGGTGTTGTCGAGGATGGTTCAGCAAGGGAAGACGAACACAGAGGAGTTAAAGAGTTCTCAGATGGAAACAGAGTCGTGTTCGATCTGTCTCGACAATCTCGTGTCCGATGATGGTTCGAGTTCGAAACGTGGTGTTCCTACACGTATTACATCTTCCCATGTCTTCCACGATGGTGGTGCAAGAAAAGGAGGGAGATGCCACGTCGACATAACACGTCAGCAGATGAGATTATGTAGCAAGCTTAGATGGAATTATCGATAATCAGAAAAGTAGTTTGTTAGACTTTTTATCTTCTTTTCTAAGGTTCCTCTCCAATGGAGATTGACTCCCTCTTGGAAAAGGGTTCCTCTTTCTTAATATGTTAATCAACTTAATCTCCAAGACATTGACAGTTGCAGAGAAACATTGATATAAAGCTATGTCGTCTCCTCTGTTGTACTAATCGAGAACATAATTTTAACAAAACTCGAGATTTGATTGAGTATGCATCAAAACTAGTTGCAGTTAGTACAAAACTACCCGGCGACCCAGAAAGTTTGAACCTTTATTATTTGTTAAACAGTGGAATACAACACAAAGCTACTAACTTGCTTGTTGCCTTCACTAAGATAAAAAGACAGCTTCTCTGGCCGCAAGATTTTGTTAAAAAATTTCTTTTAACTCAAGAGAGTAGTAACTACGTAGAGGGCGACCCCTGACTGATCCTGCTGAAACCACTCAGCCGGCCACCATGTCGGTCTAATTGCCTCGACCTTCACGTCTTCTGACCCGTTTACCGTCAATTCAGTGGATGCTTTAAGGGCTTCCTCTACCCTCATCACTCCCATTCCTCTGCTACCCATATGATGCAGAAGCTTCTACTCTCTTGGCGGTAACCTAATTACTTGGTGTTTACGTTTTTACTTTTTCTATTAGATTTGGCTTTTTTAAATGTTTTCTCTAAATAGGAAGTTTCAATAATTATGTTCCTTTTCCAAAGACGGTTTGTGTCTAAAGATTTTCTATATAAGCCAAGTCTTAATGCTTATTGTTAGACACGTTTGATTTAATAGAAAGAGTTTTTACATTATATCTTGTTTCGATTCATTAAATTCATCAAAACAAAAGTTGATTTCAAGCAACTATTGAAAAAAAACTATTGAAAAAAAAACTCTCTATCGATTCAAGAACATGTCTCGAAGAACCCTAAATTCTTAGCTCGACCGTTCAACTATTCGTACGCTGCGCCACCACTTCAGCTTCCTGAAACTGTCCCTATTTTCTTTCCGCTTCCTGATTCAACCACTTCAGCTCCAGCTGCGATCTCCTGGTTTACCTCTGCATTAACCATCATCATCACAATCTTTTGCATTCTTGATCACAAGATTCTAAAAACGTTTAAAAGTTTTTACCTTTTCCATTGCTATCAATGAACCGTAACTGGATCAAGCGTTTGCGTTTGACACCACGGTGGTGCGTACGAGCTATCAGCTCTTGACCAACATAGCAGCTTAGCAGCCTTTGTCAAAGCTTATCGCATTGAGACCAACAAAATTATACTTAAGTGGAGTTGCTTCACCTGTAAAAGCCACAAAACACATTACAAATATGCAGACAAGAAGAGATATAAACAAATTATGGACATATTGATAGTTGGTGTGAGATAGAGGATGTAATGTTTTGTTTTACGAACTCTGGTCATTGCATGTGGTATGACACTGAGAGTGGAGAGTGGAGAGAGGTCAAGGGTTCGGATATGGAAGTATTGCGTGATACAAGCGAGCATAGCTTAGCATGGGGGTGTGTTGTTGAAATTGTTAACCATGGTGGGAAACTATTAGTTATCTGGGTCCCCAGATACAAGACAAAGCAGACAAGGAGAATTTGGTGTGGGAAAATTGCATTAGAGAAGCGCCATGAAGGTGAGATTTGGGGTAAGATTGAATGGGTTAATGAAGTCCTTACGGTCACCAATTTGTTTAACTTCTTGAGTTGTGTACTCATTATGATTTAAGGATTCCTAAAAGATGGAACGCGTAGTAATTGAACAATATAACCAACGCAGTTGGCCTAGAGGTAGTTGAGGACCAGATCCAATACGCTCCCCGCAGGTTCGACTCGCGTTGGCCACCCGGACTGCCTTAAATAGTAAGAATACGTGGAGTGCCGTGGCTCCGTGGAGAATAGTTGGTTGACCACGGTCGCCGGATCACCCCACGTTAACTAAAAAAATGAGAAAAAAAGTAATTGAACAATATTGTGATATCTTGGTAGAATGGCATTAGTTATTTCTTTCGCTTTGAACAACCTGTTTTGTTCTTTGAAAGAAGCTCTATATTGTTTTTGTGATCTTTGAATATCATGATTTGTTTTCTTTTTCTTTTTCTTTTTGAGATCCATTATAATTCTTTTTTTTTTAACAAAAGATCCACTATAATTCTAATGTCATCTTTCAACTTGCTAGCTCACTTCAACACCAAGGACACAATTTTATTTAAACACCATACTTAGTATTATCAGAAGCTTTAGAAGGATGAATATAAAACTAAACTACTTACATGAAGGCAATCCTAAGCATTTCAGCTTTATCCAGCGAAAATTCATTATTTAAACTAATAGAAAAGAGCTACAAAAATTAAAGCCCAATCATTTTTTCAAACATCATACGGTTGTTTTGATCGCAACACTATCTTCTCTATTAAAAGAAAGATACCACTTTTATCTACTATAAAAAAAATCGTACTAGCCTTATTAGGTTCATTTCATTAATTACATTTATTTAATTATTTATATTAATCTATTCAATATATAAAGATATTAATAATAAATCAGTTTTAACTGTAAATTTAAATTTTATTTTTAGTTATAACAAAATGTTGAGAAAAAATCCAACAAAATCTTTCTAAAAATTTAAAATATTTTATTTAAATTAATACCATTGATTAATTTTGTAATTAATAATATATACTATTATACATTAATTTAAATTAAATTTTATTATAAAACAAAATAAAATAAAAGTGTATGCTATTTTTCAAATTTTATA
>NC_027750.1:19185688-19212112 GCF_000695525.1 Brassica oleracea var. oleracea | reverse complement strand
TAACGCTGCCAACACGAGAACTCCTCTGCAACGTTCTCACTATCCACTTTGGACCTCAAACGATATCTATCAACATTCCAAACAAGTCAGAACTTAACAACAAAACGGTTCCTTCTTCTACAAGAAACCTAATCCACAGGGACACTGCTAAGACCTAATTCTTCAAATTGTGAAAGAAAAACATTACAAAGTTTACTTTTTGAGAGTTTCTATGAAATCATCTGCACCCCCATCACGACCCGAATCCGATCGGGTGGTCCGGATCCTTCTTTTACAAACCTCTGACCTAATTAAAATTTTTAAAAAAGCTTACTTTTTGAGTGTCTCCAGCAGTTCATCGAGGACAGAGACATCAACATCCGCAAACAACTCAACAGAGCCTGTCCGATCGAGTTTTTCATCGGGTCGCGTCGGTCTATACAAGAAGAAATCGTACAGAAACCTCCCCTGTGGAGTTAACAGCGCCGCGTACATAGGCGGCGTGGAAACGGAAGGCATGTTCGGAGTAGGAACCGTCGAGCTTTTCTCGCCGAACCTCCGTACATCGTTGGTCAACAGTCCCTGGAGAAACTTTATTGTATCCGGTCCGCTGAACCGGACCACGGAACGGGATCTGAGCCTGGATGCCATCGGACCGGCATCTTCGAGACCGCTGTGTATATTCCGGCGATAAATTCCGGTGGAATTAGAGATTTGACGACGGAGACTGAATCGAAGCATTATAACTGTGAAGAGCTTTGGGAGTATTGTTCTTTCGTCTCTTTGGTTTAACGACTGTCTTGGAGGAAGAAGCTCTTTAGACAAAGCCACGTGAGTGACACGTGGCGGTGGTAGTGATCTCTGGTTAGTGACACGTGTTGTTGATGTACTGAAGTTGCTAGGAAGTGTTAGATGAAATTACTGAACCGACCCATAAGAACACTCCATTAGTGAACCCCAAAAAGTAGTTCACAAAATATTTTTTTATTATATTTTTTTCTGTTTGATTTTTGTTTTTTTTTTTTAAAAAAAAAAAATATTAATCGGACCAATCGCGGGCCGCCACGTGCTGTGGGGCCCGCGCTATAGTGATTAACCCGGTTCACTAAAAAAAAGTGAAAAGAAACAAGTTCATCCCTATTTATTATTTTAATATTTTTTTTTTTAAAAAAAAAAAATATTAATCGGACCAATCGCGGGCCGCCACGTGCTGTGGGGCCCGCGCTATAGTGATTAACCCGGTTCACTAAAAAAAAGTGAAAAGAAACAAGTTCATCACTATTTATTATTTTAATATTTTTTTTTTTAGAATCTGTGTAAACCTCCCTTAAGTTCACTAACGGGGTTGTTCTAAGAATTTGAGAAATGACTTTTTCTCATTTGAGCAAGTTTTCAAGATTTGGTCGTTATTTCCCTCTTTTTACGATTTTTACCAAACGTTTGCGTTTACAAATGCTCACTAATTTGTTTTTGGCTACGAAAAACAATAAGCTCTTCAAACGTTAACAGTTGAATCATGTGGTGAAATTAAATGACAGAAATTTGTATTATGTGTCTTCTTCACCAGACGTCTAGACCAAAACAACGAGTTTGTCACAGTAGATGATAACATTGGAAGTGTTACATTCAGGAGGAAGTATTCTGAATTTATATTTGCGGGACTATTTACTTAAAATGATTGTTATTTGGAAAGTTTTAATTAATGTGAAGGCTATTTCGCAATTTTTCTAATTGTGACTTTAACAAACATCTTACCCAACATCTGAGAAAACTCGTTCAAACTTTGAAAATTAAACGAGCCGATCCTTTTAACGTTTGTCTTCGTCACCAAGCAAACCCTAGATCCTCTCTTCTTCTCCGATACACCATTCGTCTCAACATCGCAAACATTTTCTTCTCTTTTTTTTTTTCCGTTTTCGTCGACCCAAATCGCTTCGTTCACAAGCCATGTCATTCTCCGATTCTGGATCGTCCTCAAATGGCGGAGATTACAAGACTTTCAGGCAGATCACACGAGAGAGTGAGCTTCTCTTACCAATTCTGTGTTTTCAAATCGAGTGCTGTTTTACCAAAAAAAGAAAAAAAATCGAGTGCTGTTTTGTATCTAGGGTTTCGTTTTGATTAGGCCAACGTGATGATCTTAATGAATCACATGTTTTTATGGTAATTTTACAAAAAAAATAATATCAAAATTCTAATTCCAGGTTTGTAATATTCTTGATTTCAGGATTACTGTATGAAATGCTTAGGCCAGAGAGCTCGAAATCAACTTGGAAGGTGATTTCTGTACATATATCTTTTGACCTTTTAGATGGGTTTGTTTGTTTTCTTCACATTGATTCCACTGATTCCCTGAACATGTGTATTTCAGGTACTTGTTGTGGACGAGCTCACTGTGAAGATATTGTCATCTGCCTGCAAAATGTCTGAGTTCACACAGCAAGGCATTTCTTGTAAGAATATTATTGTTTTTTTTTTTCTTCTTTATCTTTTCTGTGGGAATATTTTTGTTATGTTTTTTTTTTGTTTCATTTTCTAGTGGTTGAGATCATAACTAAACAGAGACAGCCTATGACTTCCATGGAAGCCATTTACTTTATTCAACCAACTGAAGCAAAGTAAATAAACTCTTCCATTCTAGACAATTGACATTAGTTTCTAGCAAATGAAATTAGATTTTATGAAGCTGTTGTTTTTTTTTCAGTGTTAATGCGTTTTTATCAGATATGACTGGACAATCACCACTTTACAAGAAGTATGTAAACAATTCCTATTTTACCTATAGAACTGCCCTTGTCCGAAATGATTAAATTTTTCTTAATTTGATGTTTTTTTTTTTGCTTTAGGGCTTTCGTTTTCTTTAGTTCTCCTGTTTCGAGAAGCTTAGTTACTCTCATTAGGAAGGACATGAAAGCGATGAAACGCATTGGCGCACTGAAAGAGGTTGCTTCTATATGCCACTCACGTTCTTTTGTTCTCACTTTCCTTAGTTAAGATAATGTAAATTTGATGTTCCTTATATGCAGATGAACTTGGAGTACATTAGCCTGGACAGCCAGGTTTCATTTTTTAAATCTTGATTTATTCCTGTCTATTACTCAAGATTGGCATAAGTTTGGCAATGTTTATATCTAATAATGAGTTTCATGCTTGACCTATCAACTTATTGTTTTCTTTTCTTGAGGGCAAACTCACATACAGCTTTATAAAAACTTAGAATTGACTTCATAAAGTCTGCAAATTGTATAGCTTGACATTATTAATAGGAAAATTTATGTGTTTTAACTACATTTCCATTTTGGCTTCTATATTGAAATCTGTTTAATAACTCCTATGTGTTATGTCTTTGCAGGGGTTCATTACGAATAACGAAAATGCTCTAGAAGACCTTTATAGCGATGAGGAAAACCATCAGAGAGCAGATGCCTGCTTGAATGTGGTAGCTAAACGCATTGCTACAGTTTTGGCCTCACTAAAGGTACAAGACACAAATCAAAAGCTTGTTCATTGATTTGGCATGAAAAATTATATCAATAAGCCCTTCTTCTATACAGGAATACCCCTTTGTACGCTACCGTGGAGCCAAAGGTCTTGATGCCACAACAATGACAACTTACAGAGAGTTGATTCCTACAAAGCTTGCTGCTAGTGTGTGGAATTGTCTGACAAAATACAAACAGACAATTGAAGATTTTCCTCAGACTGAAACATGTGAACTACTTATCCTGGATCGATCCATAGACCAGGTATGGATCTTCACAGAGACTATTATCTTTCACTTCTCCTTGATATGTCATAGTAACTATATTTAGATTTAACTTTTTGTGATTTTTAGATCGCACCTCTCATTCATGAATGGACATATGATGCAATGTGCCACGATCTGCTTAAAATGGAAGGAAATAAATACACACATGAGGTGACATTATGGTTTTGCGTTCAAATATTTTAACATATTGGTTGTAGTTTATCATTACAGCATATGGTAATTTTGCCTTTTATTTCTTAGTGTATAGGTTCCTAGTAAAACTGGTGATAATACTGAGAAGAAAGAGGTTCTTTTAGATGAAGAAGATCCCATTTGGGTGGAGCTTCGTGATGTTCACATTGCAGATGTATATCTCACCTCTTCTTCTATTTCATTTTCTTTAACATTTAACATGGCGATTATGTGAGTTTTTTTTTTTTGAAAAATAAATGCTATATTTGTGTTCAGGCAAGTGAAAGATTGCATGAGAAGATGACAAACTTCGTGTCGAAGAACAAAGCCGCGCAACTAAAACAGAGTTCAAAGTAGTTACCGGTTTGAACTTTTTAGTCTCGTTTAAAGTGAACCATTAGAATTTTTCTTATTAATGTATTGACTTCTTGTATTCAGAGACTTTGGTGACCTTTCATCAAAAGACTTGCAGAAGATGGTTCACGCTTTGCCTCAGTACAGTGAGCAAATTGATAAGCTCTCTCTTCATGTAGATGTCAGTTTAAAGCTTATAACCTAAACCATGCAAGAAAGTTAGAGTAAGTATTTTTTTATAAAACAAATATGGTTAATGTCACTGCAGATTGCTAGAACAATTAACAGGACTATAATGGAGCAAGGTCTAAGAGAACTCGGGCAACTAGAGCAGGACCTTGTTTTTGGGGATGCTGGAAGAAAAGACGTCATCAAATTCTTAAGCACCAACAATGTGAGATGCTCTGCTTTTTTAATTTCATTTTCGGAAAATAAGACGATTGTTGTGCTGAAGTTAAATTAATATTTACAGGATATAAACCAAGAAAGCAAGCTACGGTTAATGATGATTTTTGCGGAAATCTACCCTAAGAAGTTTGCAGGTGAAAAGGGACGTAAGATGATGGAGGTAATACACTTTGGTGATTAGTCTATCATTTCTGATCTTTTCTACATCTTTAATTTAATGTTTCAGCTAGCAAAATTGTCAGGGGATGATGTAGTAGCTGTGAACAATTTGAGATTACTTGGACCAGTACATACAGAGTGTAAAAGTAGCACAACTGGATCTTTCCCTCTCAAGTTTGATGTTCTTAAGGTACGTATTTTTTTATCATAGTGTCTTAAGAGTGAGATTTTACCTAAATAATCTAATAACTGGAATTTTCTGATCCATGTGACTCAGACGAAGCGAGCTGCTCGAAGAGACCGTGTTGGTGACACTCAAACATGGATGCTATCTCGTTTTTATCCAATCATAGAGGTCTTTTTTTTACCTTGTACAATTGTTTGTATTCAGACAGAACCGGTGATATACTTTGGTGTGTGGGTATTATGTTTTCAGGAACTCGTTGAGAAACTTAACAAAGGCCATTTGCCAAAACAAGATTACCCTTGTATGAATGAACCAAGACCAACCTTCTACTCTAGCTCTCAATCTCCATCAGCGAGTCCGGTGTTGCCTCATTCAAGACGAACACCAAGTTGGGCAAGACGCCATCTTTCTGACGATGGATATTTCAGGTAACTCC
Organism: Brassica oleracea var. oleracea; assembly: GCF_000695525.1. Lineage (NCBI taxonomy): Eukaryota > Viridiplantae > Streptophyta > Magnoliopsida > Brassicales > Brassicaceae > Brassica > Brassica oleracea. The sequence goes on along the minus strand of NC_027750.1, from coordinate 19,206,649 downwards.
ATTCCTCTTTTTTCACTTAGTATTCTGAGAGCTTGAATCCATTACCAGTTGATATCAAACCTTGAAACTCTATAAACTGCTTGACAGAAACAAAAGCTGGCCATACTCATACAAAGATAATAAGGATGTTATTTAACCGGCACTAAGATTTTGGGAACTGTAGACAATTTAGTAAAGCTTTCAATAATTTTTTTTTTCTCTTACAAATTTGGATGTTTATATAATTTCTTTTCAAAAAAATTGAGGGTTAGAGGCGAGTGTTTTTTTGGCTTTGCATATGACCACCCTACCAGTGGCGGACCCAGCAGTTATATTAACATGTGTCATAATTTTCTTTTTTAAAAATATTCACAACAAAAATGTTAAATGGAGGGTTAAGAGGTGTCAACCCTTTAGCAAATACCGGTTGGATTGATGACTCTAATACAATTTTCAATACAAAAACAATTGTTTTTATCATTTTACCTGTGTCAACTGACACCCCAAATCTTTTACCGGGTCCGCCTCTGCACCCTGCTGATGATACGGTGTTATCAATATTGACTTGAATCACACTTTATGTTTCAGTGACTCAGTTCTAGGACGAGCATCGAGCTGTATCAAGAAAAAGGGACGAAGAATTTTTGTCTTCATAGTAGGAGGAGCAACGAGATCCGAGGTATTGTTAATAGTATTAAACCGGACTGAAAATCATCAATTGGTTAACCAAAATTTTAGTTAGTGATACAATTTTGGGTTGGTGCAGTTAAGGGCTTGCCACAAGCTTACAGAGAAGCTTGACAGAGAAATTATTTTAGGCTCCTCCAGCTTCCTTGACCCCCACACTTTCCTCACGGTATGTAATCTTTGCTCTCTTTGGATTTTTGTAGACCCAAAAGCTCTCTTCTTTTGTCTCCAGATTATTGACTAAGAATGTGTTTATGTTATGTACAGAAAATGAAACAAATGAATGAAGAAGAGGAGATTTCACTGGATGATATCGACATTTAGTCTCTTGTTTTGCTTTGGAAGAGGCTTCTCTGTCGGTTTAGACAAACTTATTGTTGGTATCGATTTTGGTTTTGGGAATAAAATGGCCAGACTGCCCTCCTTATGTAAATAAATATATTTTGTTTGAAAAGTTTTTGTATTCTCTGATAGAGAAAAAGATGAAACGCCCACCGTGAAGTTCGATCTTTACCCTCTACCAGCTGAGCTAGACAGTCTTATTTCTTCTTCATGACCTACAAGGCTGTTTATTAAACAAGCATTTTTCATGTAAGCTTATTAGTAACAAGTTAACAACTTTGACAAGTACAAGTTCGGTGGAAATATTATTCAAGATTGGGAACCATTTAATAATTAATACCCAAAACAAATTGAATTGAGTTTAGTTCATGATTTAGTGCAAGTAGTAAAATTGAGAACCAGCTAACATCCCCAAAAAAACTTTAGTTGGATTCTATAACTTTGATTCTGAAAATTTCTGTGTGTTTTAAATCTATATATCATTAATATTTGAAAATCTTGTATGCTTTAAGAATCTTGCATTATTTATGTTGATTTAAAAAAATAATAATATAGATGATATATATGACGCTTGACTAATCTCAAATGACTAACATTGAATGACACTAGATATGTTACCTTTTTCTTTCTTATTCGATTATAATATATTGGACCTCTTTAAAATGATCAATAAATGCAAGAAGATATTCGGATTCAGTCTAACACTATATATATATGGTGAATTGCTGATGAACCAATCACATGCTGGATTAAAATTAGATAATTAAATAGATATATACATCATATAATCATCTAAGAAAAAAAATGATTTCAAAGACAACTTTCGTATGCATCCTCATGGTCTCCCTCTTTGCCATAGGTCGATGTATGGATAGATTTCTTCCTTTTTCTATAACAGTTGTTTCTTTAATTTATTTTGTCATTGTCAATGCTTGGCAAATTTGTGTGGTTTCAAATGTGTAGGCAGGCAGTTGGATGTGGGTGAAATAAAGAGTTCAAGCAACTTCATTTTTGAAAAGTGTGTCCGTGACCGTTGTGGAAAAGAGGAGTGTTGGTGCTGTGTGGTTGATCCACTTCGTCCTTGTAAGAAAACCGATAAAGAATGCAATGCCGATGGCAAATGTCCTATACCATGGAGTTAATGAATAATTTAGTAAAATAAAGATAACTGTTATAAATGGTTTAGTACTGAATAAAGGAGTATTTCCGAATATCAAACTAAAAGTCTATAAAATTAATGTACCGCTTTAACTTTCCAAAGTTATAACGTTTTACTGTTTTTGTTCACAACCATATAAATGTAAAACCAATCTTAGATAACTATTTTGTTTCTTTATTTTATGCAAGGTGAATTTGATTATATCAAATATTGTTTGAAAAAATATTATTGGCTAAGTGAAAGAAAGAATAAAAATCCTTCTCCTTTTCTTTCCCTTTGACCTCTTTCTTTTTTTCTTTTTATAAAAAAACAATATTGTTCCTTTCACTTCTTTCGCCTTCATCTTCTGTCAGTGGATGATATCAGGCATTTGATCTCTCATATTTTGCTTTGGAAGAGGTTTCTCTGTCGGTTTAGACAAACTTATTGTGGGTATCAATTTTTTGTTTCGGAATAAAATGGTCAGACTGTCCTCCCTATGTAAATATTTCTTTCGTATTCTCTAATAGAAAAAAGATGAAAGGCCCAACTATGGGCCTCGAGAACCCACGAACATAAATTTAAGAACATTTCGCTCTACCAACTGAGCTAGACGGGCTTGTTTTTCAAGAAGACCTAGATGAGATCTTAATTCTTCTTCTTCATGGCCTAAAACTGTCTGAACATATTTTTGATGCAAATTTATTAGTAACAAGTTAACAACTTTGACAAGTACAAGTACTGTGGAAATTTTATTCAAATTTTTTGACAAGTTTAGCTTGGGATCAAAAGTAAGATGTCTTTTGTTGAATGATAAGCTTGGTTTATATACCAAGACAAAGCAAAGCTACAATAGGAAATTAAAAAATCCAAACTAGAATAGGAAAACACATGAAGCCTTATCTAAAAATATATCATATAATTCTTAAGTCATATAGAAATCATACTCTAATACCCCATCTCAAGTTGGAGCATGAATATTATTAATGCATAACTTGAAAAAAATGCATCGAACTCCCTTCGTCCGAGATATTTGGTTAGAATATCAGCAAGTTGATCATGCGTCGTGACAAACATTGTGTTGATTACTCCTTTGATGATTTCTTTACGAACAAACTGACAAATGATGCCCATGTGTTTTGTTTGCTCATGTAGAACATGATTTGCACTGATATGCAATGTGGATTTGTTGTCACAGAAAATGGTCATTGGTGAATCATGAGTAACACCAAGCTCGGAAAGGAGTCTTTTGATCCAAATAAGTTCCTTAGTAATGGCTTTCATGGCTCGAAATTCTGCTTCAGTCGATGAAAGTGAAACATCATTTTGTTTCTTCGTTTTCCAGCAAATAGGAGAAGTCCCAAACTGTATAATCCAACCGGTTAGTGATCGCCGAGTGACTTTGCAGGCACCCCAATCAGCATCATACCAGCCAGTTTGGTGAAACGTGGTGTTGGCTCGGAAAAGCACCCATTGCCCAATAGTACCTTTCAAATAGCGAATGACTTTAACTGCTGAAAGCCAATGTTCTTCCCTCGATTTCTGCATAAATTGATAAAGAATATGAACGGAGTAAGCCAGGTCGGGTCGTGTTGCAAGTAGATATATAAGATGACCAATGAGGCGTCTATAGCGTTCAGGATCAGCGAGAAGATTTGTTTGAGGATGCCCCAAACTATGATTCTGGTCCATTGGTGAGCCAGTCGGCCTGCATCCTAGAAGTCCACATTCCATGACAATGTCCAACGTATATTTTCGTTGGCAAAGATAAATCCCTTAAGAACTCTGTGCCATCTCCAAACCGAGGAAGTACTTGAGAGGACCAAGGTCTTTCATATGGAAGCATGTGGAAAGATAAGCTTTGAATGAATTGATTGCTAAGTTTGAGTCGCCGTAGATGATCAAGTCATAAACGTAGACGAGAATTCGTAGCTTGATACCATTCTTTGAGTATACAAACAGGGAATAGTCAGAATATGTTTGTGTGAACCCGTACTTTAAGAGAGCCTCAACCAGCTTTACGAACCAACATCTAGGAGCTTGCTTGAGACCATATAATGATTTGCGAAGCCTACAAACACGAGTTTCATTCTGTACAGAAAAGCCAAGAGGTAGTTTCATATAAACTTCTTCTTGGAGATCTCCATGAAGAAACACATTATGAACGTCTATTTGATGGATCTCTTGATTCATCTTAGCCGCAATATCCAGAAACAAACGAACCGTTGTCATTTTTGCCATGGTTGAAAAAATTTCTGTGTAATCCAGTCTCTCGGTCTGATTGTTCCCCAAAACCACTAAGCGAGCTTTATATCGTTCAATAGTTCCATCAGAACGATGCTTAATCGTATACACCCACTTGCACCAGAGATCTTTCTTGTTGGGCGGTAAGTCTTGAAGATCCCACGTATGGTTTCGTTCAAGAGCTTTGATTTAAGCTTTTATGGCATCGAGCCAAACTTTGTCTTTCATTGCTTGCTTCAAGTGTCTTGGTTCGATGTTGGTTGATAAAGCGATGATATAGCTGCGATGCTTAGTACATATGTGATCATACGTTATCTTAGGATCTTCCAGCTTCCTTAACCCCCACAAACTTACGGAAAAGCATGACAGAGAAATCTAAGAACCAAACTTGAAAAAACAGAGATATCACAGAGAGACTCATAAAAAACAGAGATATCACAGAGTCTAAGATCCAAACCTGAAAAAAGTCTCCTCTCTTCTCTCTTAGGTAATGATTAATTTTAAATAGAATAGCTCAGTGAAGATCTTAAGTCATGAGAAGTACGAAAAAATCATTTTGGTTATGTATGTCACCGTGGGAAATATGAAAAAACAACTCTGTCCAATTAGACAACAATATTTCAGCATATATCATGCCCTTATAAATATATATATATATAAAAGTTTAGAAAAAATTATGTAAGTGAGTCATATTCATATTAAAACTATAAATTAGTTTTGAAAGATATATAGATATTCCGTTCAGTATTTGTTTTGGTCAAAATATTGAATTAATTCATATATTGAATTAAGTTCAACCTAATATATATATATATATATATATATATATATATATACACTCCATTTTTACAATGACTGAAATTGAGATATCTTTTCTCTAAAAAGAGATTTTTAAGTACATGTATTTCTTATCTCAAATAAGAAGGTAATATATAAATTAGAAAATATCAAATTAAATCATCACATATTTCTCTTATATATTACCAAATATATTGATCATAGAAAATATTGTAAACTAAATTTTATTCTAGCTATAATGAGTTTTAATACAGTTGTAGTTTCATATACACCAGTTTACTTTAGATAGATCTGTTTAAAACAATTAAACTTTGTTTATTAATAGGAGCGTCTAATTATAATACTTAGGAAATAACTACCATGATCTACAGACATTTAATTTTTACAAGCCCATCACAATTTGTCTTCTTCAAAAAAATTGTACTTTCTAACTGTACATTTTCATGCATTGCTTCACCTTGGACACCATTAAACTTATATAATTTATAATGAAAATATTGAAAAGCTATGAGAAAATTTGAGAGTGCAAGTGTGGAAGCGAAAAACTATTGGGTTCCAACCCCTCTACTAATGTGGAAGTTAATCTGAAACTAAATATTACAAACAACCCATTCGGGAACGCGCTAGGCGCTAGGCGCTAGTCGGGCGGTCGGGTTGGGCCTAGCGCCTAAAGAGAAAATCGGGGATTAGTCAGAAATTATGCGGGGCGGAATTTTTAGATTGTTTACTATGTTATAAAACATGTTAATCTTTAATTGTGTATAACATTAATACATTTTTATGCTTAAAATTGTATAAAACACACAAATAGAAGATATAAACTTAATATAGTGTAATTTTTATCAAAATTATGAATATAAATGATATTTATAAAATTTTAGATCAAATAAATAAATAAAAATATTATTAAAAATGATAAAATAATAAAAAAATAGATTAGGCGGCCGGCTAGATGGTCATTTAGGCAGTCTAGGCGGAGAAAATCAGATATCCAATTTTTTTAATCGATTTGGCATAAATCGGGGCGGAAGAGTGACGCGTAGCGCCTAGGCGGCTAGGCGGCCGATTTTTAGAACATAACCAATAACGGTAATTAAATGAAGTTATTTACAAAAAAAAAATATCATAGTTTTTAACTGGATATTTACAGTTTACATAATTAAAATGTTTTGTTCAATTCAACATAATACGGATTTTGTTAAGGTATTTTAAGTAATACAAAAATAAATAGTTTAAAATATATAAGAATACTAATCCAAACAAAAATCTATGTGTATATACAATTAGAGGTTGGAAGTTATTTTCACTTTGGTTCAATATTTCCACAGAAAAAAGAGAAAATAAATATGTGCGTTGGATGCTGGAATCAAAATAGGCCGCCGTGAGTTCCTTAAATTGATTCAGAAGTTCTTCATACTTTTGCTAAAAAAATATTATATTTCAAAACTCAATATAGTTGATCCTATTATTATTTTTTACTTTTTAAACATTTATAATATTTTACAGGGGAATAATAAAAAAATTAATTTAAAAAATACAGAAAAATATTTCCCACTAAGATTTAAAATACAAGTTATAGATAAATAGTGATAAAAATACACTTTTTGGTGATAAAAGACACTAGTAATATATGTTATAGATAAAAATATGATAATATACATTGTAAGAATATAAATACATAAACTATTAAGATTATCAACATTTGTAACAGTTCCGTTTTGATTTATCAACAAACTATTAAGATTAAAGCATTACTGAAGAATAGAAAGATCAGAACCATCCTCTTCTAAGAACAAAAGAGAAAAACGACATGACGGCTAGGGTTCCCGAGGGCGATCTTAGGGTTCAGGGTGAGGAAGAGCGAGATGCTACTATGGAAGATATCGGAGAGAAGGGAAGACCGCCAGGGGAGCCACCAGATGCCCCTGGTTCCTGGGTAAGGAAAGTAAGAGGGTGTAACGTGGGAGGGATGCCTGTTCCGGAGGAGGTTGTGGCGGAGGAGTTTGTAGAATCGCGACTGAAGTTGGAGTTTCCAAATGGAGAAGATGGAGAACCGGTGATAACGATAGGGGAGGAGGTGCTGACGGCGATGAATAGTCTATGGAAGAGATGCATGATCGTTAGGGTTCTGGGGAGAAACGTTCCTCTCTTAAGCTTGAGTCGGAAGCTAAAGGAGTTATAGAAACCGAAAGGGTCGATGTTTGTGATGGATCTCCGTAGGCAATTCTTCATGGTGCGATTTGAGTTGGAGGAAGAGTATATGGCTGCCCTAGTAGGGGGACCATGGAGGGCATTCGGGAGTTATCTTATGGTACAAGCATGGTCTCCTGAATTCTATCTGCTGAAGGATGAGATAGTCACGACGCCAGTTTGGGTGCGTTTATCGAATATCCCAGTGAACTTTTACCATAAAACAATTCTGATGGGAATTGCGAAAGGATTAGGAAGATCGATTAAAGTTGACCTGACAACTTTAAACTTTGAGAGAGCTAGATTTGCCAGAATCTGCATGGAGATTAATCCCCAAAAACCATTGAAGGGGACAGTAATGATAAATGGTGAGAGGTACTTTGTCTCATATGAGGGAATTTCAACTATTTGCTCGACATGCGGTGTGTATGGACACCTAGTTCCCGCATGCCCACGGAATGTTATGGAGAGAGCCCTTGCACCTGTGACCGACCCACTGAACATGAACCTTCAGAGTACCGCAGTAACAGGGAATGTGACGGACTTTACACCAGCGAGACAGACAAGGAGAAAGGCTGAGCAACAAAGGAGTACAAGGAGTTCTATGAGAAGTAATGATGGGAGAGCTATGATGGGGAGTAAGATAAGAGAAGTACGTAATGCGGATGTGGCAAAGGAAGTAACGGTGTCAAATAGATTCGGAAGTTTAGGTGAGGTAGAGGTGATGGAGGTACGAGAGGATGAGGAGGGAAGAAATGAAGAGAATAAAGAAAATGAGAACAATGTGAACATACGGTTGGGAGATTCGAGTGGAACGCGTGTGGAAGTGATGGCCTTTGGTTTAACGGGGAACAAAGGAAATCACTTGTTTACTCGAGTGGGCTCTAAAGAGAAGAAGACAAGTAATATGAGAAACCCAAATGTCCAAAAGCCCAAATCGAAAGTTATTGGGCCAACGCGGGGACTTGTTTTTGGTCCAACCAGAGGTGAAATCGACATGTCGGTGAACGGAAAACGTTTACGAGTTGAGAAGGAGAGTCTCGGCAGACCAGGTGGTGTTTTCACCGGAGATGGGGACTCAGCTGAGAAAGAGAGTCAGTTGGATCTTGCTGGGGAACAGAGGAGCACGGGAAAAGAGAGCTCACTCACTGATGATTTGGATCCTCATTTGGATCAAGTGGGAGAGGCCTTGAAGAGTGTGGAGGCATAACGTTTTGCCCCGGGAATTCTGATTGATTGTTATAAAGTCTGGATGAAGTGCATTTTCTGGAATTGTCGGGGGGCAAATAAACCTCAATTTCGCAGATCAATTCGATATTTGGTGAAGAAGTTCAGTACGGATATTCTTGCGGTTTTTGAAACTCATGCTGGTGGAGCAGCTTCAAGTCGTATTTGTCGGGGTCTGGGATTCGAGAATTCTTTTAGAGTGGATGCGTGTGGTCAATGTGGTGGTTTGTGGCTCTTATGGAGGTCGGAGATAGGCGAGCTCGAGGTTGTCGAGTCTTCAGATCAGTTTATTCATGCGAAAATAGGGAGTGGGACAGATATGGGATTTAGTGGAAGCCAATTTACATGGAAGAGAGGTAAAACTGAGAGTACTTTTGTGGCCAAGAGGTTGGATAGAGTGTTAAGCTGCGCTACCTCCCGACTTAAGTGGCAGGAAGCAAGAGTCTCGCATCTGCCTTTCTTGGCTTCGGATCATGCTCCACTTTACCTACAGCTCACGTCAGGGGTACAAGAGAATGCGTGTAGACGGCCTTTTCGATATGAGGCGGCATGGCTACAACATAGAGAGTTTCAAGATCTGCTAAAAGCTTCATGGGACTGTGAGATTGATACTAGAGAAGCCTTAATGCGGTTAGGATTGAAACTTCGTAAATGGAACAAAGAAGTGTTTGGGAATGTTCAAAAGAAGAAGGAGACCTTGGTAATGGAGATTAAGGGAGTACAAGAATTAATTGAGCAGAATCCTACAGATGAGTTATTGGAGAAGGAGGGGGAGCTACTGAAGGAATTTGAAAGAGTACTCGAACAGGAAGAACTTATTTGGTTTCAGAAATCGCGGGAGAAGTGGGTTGCTCATGGAGAGAGAAATACTAAGTTCTTTCATATGTCGACAATTATACGGAGGAGGCGTAATAGGGTTGAAGCGTTGAAGAAGGATGATAATCACTGGGCAACAGATGCCAATGAATTGGAGGAGCTTGCAGTGAATTATTTCAAGAGATTATACTATCTAGAGGATGTGGAGACCGAACCAATAAGATTATCAGGGAGGGGTTTTGTGAGGCTGACGAGTCAAGACTATGAGACTCTAAACAAAACATTCTCTGCAGAGGAAGTGGAGAAGGCTGTAAGAGCCATGGGAAGCTTTAAAGCGCCAGGACTTGACCTGATGGGTTTCAGCCTGTCTTCTATCAAAGGTGCTAGGACACAATTGGGGCATCAGTAATACGGTTTGTCCTCCTTTTCTTTGAAGCTGGAAAGTTACCTAAAGGCACAAATGATGTGCTTGTTGTGTTGATCCCGAAAGTGACAAAGCCAGAGAGTATCACCCAGTTTCGCCCGATTAGCTTATGTAACGTGTTGTTCAAAGCGATTACGAAAGCTATGGTAGGGAGATTGAAGGGTATGATGACTAAGTTGATTGGACCTGCTCAGTCCAGCTTTATCCCGGGTAGATTGAGTGCTGATAATATTGTGGTAGTTCAGGAGGCGGTTCACTCTATGCGACGAAAGCAAGGAAAAAAGGCTGGATGTTATTAAAACTTGATTTAGAGAAAGCTTATGACAGGGTGCGCTGGGACTTTCTGGAAGATACTCTTAAGGCAGTGGGCTTGTCACAGGCTTAGGTTGGAAGAATTATGGATTGGGTCTCTGGTCCCTCAATGAGCATCTTGTGGAATGGTGAGAAGTCTGAATCCTTTAAACCTGCCAGAGGACTGAGGCAAGGGGATCCTCTGTCCCCGTACTTATTTGTTTTATGCATGGAGAGGCTTTGTCACTTGATAGAGGGAGCAGTGGAAGAGAAGAAATGGAAGCCTATAAGGTTGTCGAGAGGTGGACCGCAACTTTCTCAGATTTGTTTTGCTAACGACCTGATCCTCTTTGCAGAAGCTTCAATTGCTCAGGTGCGAGTGATAAGAGGCGTTTTGGAGATGTTTTGTAGAGCCTCGGGTCAAAAAGTAAGTCTCACAAAGTCTAAGATCTTTTTCTCTACGAATGTTTCTAGAGAACATGGAGAACAAATAAGTAGCGAGAGTGGAATTGCATCAACAAGAGAACTGGAGAAATATTTGGGAATGCCGATTCTTCAAAAAAGAATAAATAAAGATACTTTTGGGGAGGTGCTTGAGAAAGTTGCTTCACGGTTATCAGGTTGGAAGAAGCAAACTCTCAGCCTAGCAGGAAGGGTGACGTTGACTAAGGCGGTTTTATCTTCAATACCGGTGCATACAATGAGTACAATTTGTCTGCCCGTTAGTACTCTCGAGAAGCTAGACAGTCTATCTAGAAGTTTCGTGTGGGGTGGTGGACAACATTTGGTTGCTTGGGGTAAGATTTGTAAGTCAAAAACTGAGGGAGGGCTTGGGATAAGAAAATCGAGAGATATTAATAAGGCGCTGATCGCTAAGGTGGGATGGCGTCTGGTGGAGGATATAGAAAGGTTTTCACTAAGGTTCTTCGGAGTAAGTACGCTGTGGGAGATATCCATGATTTATCTTGGATGGTAGTGGGTAAGAATGTGTCATCGACTTGGAAAAGTGTAGCAATGGGGATTAGGGAAGTGATCTTGTTTGGAAACAGTTGGGTGATTGGTAATGGGAGAGACATCAAGTTTTGGACGGATATGTGGATCTCAAATCAATCTCTCACGGCAGGGGTAATTGCAGATCTCCCGGAGGGGTATGAGAGTATGACGGCCAGAGAACTATGGATGGACGGAGGAGGCTGGGACCTGGCTAGAATAGCCCCCTTTGTTACTGAGGAAACACGGCTTCAACTTGCAGCAGTGGTGGTAAATAATGTTACTGGAGTGCATGATCGTTTGGCTTGGGGAGAAACCTCTAATGGAAAGTTTACTGTGAAATCTGCTTATGAACTGATTACTCGGGATGATGATCCAAGACCATATATGGGGAACTTTTTTAAGACTATGTGGCGCGTAGTTGCACCTGAGAGAGTGAAGATATTCCTTTGGTTAGTGGGGAATCAAGCAATCATGACGAATGCGGAGAGATATAGGAGGCATCTTAGTGGGACTGATGTGTGTCAGGTCTGCAAAGGAGGGATCGAGACGATCATACACGTTACTTATCCAAGGAAGTGATAGCAGTTGAGGAGGAGGAGAACAAACGTATGGGGATAAGGAGTAGAGTGGAAATATTGATAGGATGGATACCTCCTCGAGTGGAGTGGATGAAGATGAATACCGATGGAGCATCTCATGGTAACCCGGGAGCGGCGTCTGCAGGAGGAGTATTGCGGAATGGTGAGGGAGATTGGTGTGGTGGTTTTGCCGTTAATATAGGAAGGTGTTCTGCACCTTTAGCAGAGCTTTGGGGAGTCTACTATGGCCTTGTGATCGCTTGGGAGAAAGGCATAAGTAGGCTAGAGTTGGATGTGGATTCTAAAATGGTGGTGGAGTTTCTCACTATAGGGATTGGAGAGGCTCACCCGCTATCTTTCCTGGTACGCTTGTGCCATGGCTTCTTGACAAGGGACTGGTTGGTCCGGATCGTTCATGTGTACAGGGAGGCAAACCGCGTGGCTGATGGTTTGACTAACTTGGCACTCTCTCTTCCTTTTGGTTTTCATAGCTTTGACATTGCTCCTTTGGAGGTTGGTAGTTTATTGCAGGAAGATGTTGATGGTTCACTAAGACCACGACAAACTCGTGTTGTAGCTTGAAGTTTGTTTCTTTCTTAATAAACATTGGGAGAATCCTCCCAATTTCATACAAAAAAAAACATTACTGAAGAATAATCATTAGATCTAACATTTTCAAAATCATAGAAAAATGATAAGTTTTAATTATAAACTTCTAAAACGAATAATTGCACTGGTAAAATCATAAACACTTACTCATTTATTTTATGATGCAATTAAAGAAAGAAAGAAAACAAAAAAAATACATATTTTTAATTTTCAAAAGATTTGAGTCTATGCTTGAGAAACAACCTTTTGGTGTATATCATATTTTTTAGTTAACAATTATAATATATATGCAAACTTTACCCAGCTATAAGACCTATCGTCTTTTTATGTAATGATTTGTTTATGTTTTAATTGTTTTAATTTGAAAGTCAACAAAATGTAGTATCTATATTTTTGTTTTAATTATAGTATCTTATGTAGAGGGAAAATGTGTATATTATTAAAAAATATAGTTGTGTAGAAATTTGAAAGAAAAAGATGAAGAAAGCTTCAAACAATTTCTGAATATCAAAGAATAGTTGAGTCATAACTAAGTTTAGTTAACGTTGTATGTATATTCCTTAGTACTTACTATCCCAAATTTACTTCTTATATTAACAATCAATCTTGAATTTCAATATTTATAACTTCATCGTATAATTTACTTAGTCAAAATACATTATATATTTAAATATTTAATGATTTCAATTAAATATTTTATTTTTAAAAATGAATGGAGAGGCATGCCATGTACTTTAAAATAAATATTTAATTATGTATATAGCTTTTAATTATTCAAATATATATTATGGAACAACCAAGAATCTCTATTGAAGGAATTATAAAGTATAAATAATCAAAAATATAAAGTTGTCGTGGTGACAAACATTGTTCCTAGAATATATAAAGGTAAAAACAAATACAAACTTGAATGTCTAATACCTACTGATTAAAAACCTTATTAACAAGAAAAATAATTCTTTTTTCATGATAGGCCGCACATTTTTTATTTAACAAAACAATAAAAATCATTAACGACTTCAAAGAAAAGATAATAGTAGGTTCAAGATATGAGTTAGAGTTACACCTCTCATCTACACCTTAGCTCAAAAGATAACAATCGAGGAAACACATCTAAGAACAACTTTCGATATCATCCAGGCTGTTTTTTTATTCTAAACTCAAATTTGGAAATTTTGCAAACTAATAAAATTATTTTACTACAAAAATGTGAAGGTCTATATATAGAACATTCAGAAAAAAATAGACCATGTCTCCTCTCATATACTATACCTACATAGTACATAGTTTATATACATATGATAATTCTGTAATATTTTATATTCACACAACAAAACTAATTGTAATATTTAAAAAGCAATTATTTGTGCATAGTGCGGAAAACGATCTAGTATCGTTAATACATGAAAATCTTGTATGCTTTAAGAATCTTGCATTATTTATGGCATTTAAAAAATGAATTTATGGCATCTTTTCGTTTTCGTTAGTTATGTTTTTATGTTTATTTTCAAAAAAAATTTAGATGATATATATGACGCTTGACAAATATCAAATGAATAACATTGAATGACATACGTTGCTTTTTTCTTACCTGCCTCTTTTGTATTTTACTGCAACTAATGAAGTCCTAAGTTTGAATCTATACTATTAAACGAGGATCCTATTGTCCTTTTTACTTTAACATGCTCTTTCTTTACTAACATTGCATGTTCATTAAGGGCAATCAAGTAATATTAATAACACATCTATATTGGACCATTTTTTTTTGATCCAGCCCACTGTCCACATCAAATCTCTCTTGGGCCATTTGGACCGATTAAGAAATCAGATCTAATTCTCACATTTCTTTTCTTTGGGCCATTTAGTCCAAGTTCAAAAAAAAAATTTCAACCATTCTTAATTTTTTTTCTTCTTAATATAATTTAATCATTCATAAAAAAATTGATTTTTTCGTTGAAAAGTATAAATCTTTATTAAAGGTATATAATTATTTTTATTAAAAATATTAACCACATAATAAAATTAATTTATCAGAGTTATACCAACTTAATTCATTAAAAAAATAAAGTTTAATTTTTTAAACATAAATAGTCATTTAAAATGAAACACAATAAAGAAAGATAAAAAGTTTAAGTCTTTTATTAAATAAAACACAAATATATGAAATATGACATTTAATAAATATTTGTCAATTGAAAAAAAAAAGGAAAATAAATCCGCGCTTAGTAATATTATTATTAGAAAAACATTGAATGACATTGAATGACATTGAATGACACTTAACTTTCTTATTAGAAAAACTAATGTAGTTCTAAGTTTGACTAACATTGAATGACACTTAACTTTCTTATTAGAAAAAAACTAATGTAGATCTAAGTAGGTAATTACTGTTGAAAAAAAAATTTCCTTAAGATTATATAAATGACAATACATGCAAGAAAATTTATTTTATTTCAGTATAGCACTAACTATAGATGATATATGACATTTAGACTAATATTGATAATATTATTTTTCCTATTTTATTATAGTATATTTGACCTCTTTAAGATGATCATTAAATATATGAAGATTTTTAATTGCAGTCAGAACACTATATATGTACGGCGAATTGACAATAAATCTAACATCACATACTGTTTAAAAATAAAATAAATAAAGAGATAAATACATTATAAGATCATCTAAAGCCAAACAAAAATGATTTCAAAGACAACTTCTATATAATGTTGTCTCTCTATATGAAAGTTGTCTTTCGCCATATAATGTTGAACAAAAATGATTTCAAAGACAACTTTCATATAATGTTCTATCAAGAGAGAAATACATTAAATGATTTCAAAGACAACTTTCATATAGACAACTTCCATACTGTTCTACGAAGGCAATTCTCCCTTTATGTTCTGCATCAATGTACGTATAGGTTTATTCGTATGTTATCAATTGCCTTCTTTTTCGATTAATTTGGGAATATTTGTGCCTATGGAAAAGCTAACACTAATTTTAAGGGGAGGTGAATTCCATAGATGGATTCTCTCTCCAGGTATTCAAATAAAATCTAAAGCATGATTTCATATCTACATGATTACAAGATGAAGTGTAATGAAGTACTTTCGAACCCGGATTACTTAGCTCTCATCTACCACTAACCATCACTTTGTTGTTGCATCTATACCAATTGTCTCTTTATTTTTTTTTGTCATTGTTAATGATTGGCAAATGTGTAGTTAGGCAGTTGGATGCTGGAGAAATAGAGAGTTCGAGCAAGATAATTCTTCCTCCAAAATGTGTCCCTTACATTTGTTATGGAGTGCATTGTTGGTGTTGTAAGAATGATCCAGTGGGCACTGATCAATGTTAATGCAATTCCAATCACAAAGGTCCTTATCCAAAGTTTTAAGTTTTACTGTTTTCTGTTCAAAACCATATGAATGTAAAACCAATCTTATAAAACTATTTCCTTTCAATATATTATGTAATATGAATTTGATTATATCAAATATTGTTTACAAAATATTTAATAGGTGGTTCTTCCTTTTATGCACCGATATAAATATTATAAAGTAAATATATCATAATAATTGATAAGTATTTTATTTTAAATTTTAAATCAGTTTATATTTTCTATATATGATTTATATTAATAATATTATGTTATTTTAATTAGATAAGTTATTTTGATATGTAATATCTAGTCGATTTGGTTATCACTTTAGTATATTAGATTGCATCTACTTCTCTGAATCAAACATAATATTTTTATTTTATATCGACTAACATTTTGAATATTTTTTTATACATCTAGGAAAATGTTTCTCTTAGATATGTAAATAAATTTTATTAAAATTCTGTGTAACATAATATATCATGTTTTACAAAATAAAAGAAAAATAAGATGAAGTATTGATCAATTCAAAATTACATAAATAAATATAAAGATAATATTTCCAAATCCCATGTATATATATTTCATAAAATAATTTTTTTTAATTAGTTAATGTTTTATTTTCTTATTAATATGTTTTGAGACATCTTGTAATTTCTTTGTATAAAAACACATAAAATATTATTAAAAATAACATGTTTTTATTTTAATTAAACCTTTTATTTTGAATAATATAATATTTATATATTTCCCTAAAATATCTACAGTTATACTATTTACAAAAATTATGATTTTTTCTGTATTTGTGTTGTAATTATAAATAATTTAGTTAACTAATAATTATGCAAAAATGAATTCAACATATCAAAGTGTTACAGAACAAAAGAATACAACATCTTAATGAATTCAACATCTCAAAGTTTCTAGTCAACTAAAGATATCTTGATTTATGTTATTTAAGTTATTTCCTGTAATTAGCTAAGAAAATAGATAGATATAAGGACAACATTTTTAGTAATTTGAAAATATATTTATGTTCCTTAATATTATCTTATAAAGGAATTATTATTTTAATCTCAAGATTATTTTGTTAACTTTATTTAATTATGAAATCACATTATATATAAACATTTGTTTTTAGTTTGTATTTATTATAAATGTTTCCTGTTATCATATATGAGATTACGATTTTGGAAAAAGTAAAAAGGGAACAAAATTAAAAATTTGATTAGCAGGAATTATTTAATACAAAGGAAAATAAATATTAATAATGGTAATTACATGTAATATTTTAATTCATTAATGGTATCTGTAACTAACAATCGTAAAACCTAACATCAGCACAACATGTATAAATTTGACTTAAATTTATTTTTATTAGAAATGTTTCCTTTTTATTGTATATGTTATTAATATTTGAAAAAGGAAATTAAATTTAAAATCTAATTAACAGAAATTATGTAACAAAAGGAAATAAATTTCAATAACGCTAATTATTTGGAAATGTTTTGTTTCATAAAAGGTATCTCTATAATTAATTATCGTAAAAACTAATGTGAAAGCGACACATAGGAAACTGATTTCTCGAATAATACTATTAATTGTCAATAACGGTAATTACCAGGGGCAGAGCTAGAGAAAAAATTTGTGGGGGGCAAAATAAAATTATGCATAGAACTAAGGATATGTTTGTTAGAAGATAGGAGGGCAAATTGAAAACTAGTCAATGTTTTACACTGAATCTTTAAAATGAGTTGGGGGCAGCTGCCCCCTGTTATTCAATGTGGCTCCGCCACTGGTAATTACGTGTAATATTTTAATTCATTAAGGGTATCTTTGTAATTAACTATAAAAAAACTAATGTTAATGCGACACGTACAAAATTGACTTTTCAAATAATATTACAGTTTTTTTTTTGCAAAATATTATTTAGAAATATTACTAGATTTTGACCATCCGCACATATGTTATTTTGATTTGTAATATATAACATATATATTTGCTTTCGGTTCATACATATTTGTAAATATGTGACCTTGTCCATATTGTATTCAGTGGCGAATGTATGTAGAGGACTATGGGTGCAATTGCACCAATTCTTTTTCAAAAAAAAATTGTTTTGTAAGGAATTTTGTTTAAATTTTGCCATAATTTTAGTAAAAACACAATTGTGCATCCGTTGAAAATTTTATTATTCCACCTTATTTCTGTACATTTATGATTTTAATCTATGGATATTTGATGTACAACAAAGAAAGTCAAATTCCATCTAACATATTATTTGATGTGTCCTTTCGAGAAGGGAGGAAAAGCTTATTTTATATAGTAAGACTAGGTTAAGATCCGCGCCTTGCGCGGAATAAATATTATATATAAAAATTATTTTATGTATTAAATATTTTTACATATTATGAAATAATAAATATATATTGAATAATTAAAAGTCAGCAACTATTAAATATATAATTAAATTAGTGCGAACATATAAATCAATTTTATTAATCTAAAAAATATTTTTTTAATATTTGATAGAATATGTAATTAAATTTAAATGATACTAACATACATAGTATATTTCAGTATATTTTTAATATTAATGTCTATTAAATGATGATTTCTACTCATATAGTTTTTTTGATCATTTGTATTTTTTATAGAAAAAAAATTAAATTACTGATAACAAAATTTTCATTGTGGGATTAATAGTTTTAATAATTTATAATTTTTTTAAAAATAAGTTGTCAATGTTCGTTTAAAATTTTTACCAAAAAATTGTTCAAAGTAAATTTTGAATCTAAAAGATTTATGTATTTTATATGGTTTATAGTTTAATTTAAAAATATAGAAAAATCTAAATTTTTTATTATATGGTTATTGTGGTTGTTTAATTGATTTAATAGTTTAATATTAAACAAATATGATAGAAGATACACTAATTTTTATCAAATCTTTATTATTCAAAATCATTAATTGTCATATATACTTTAGCCACATTAGACAATTCCGTAAATTTTATTTAAGGAAATAATAAAGTACATTAATAATGAATTTATTGTTAGTTTAATAAAAAGTTTATTATATAATTAGATGGACCAACATATTTCTCTAGTGATTCTAAGAATCATCCTAGTGATGACACATGGCTACAAAAAGAAGTTGTAATGTTTCTCAGATAATATATAGGGGATACATATGACACTTGACTAAATATTGAATTACATTATTTTCCTATTTTATTATAGTATATTTGACCTCTTTAAGATGACTATTAAATACAAGAAGAGTTTTAATTGCAGTCAAAACATTATATATGTACGGCGAACTGACAATAACCCAAACGTCACATACTGTTTTAAACTAAGACAATTAAATAGAAAAATACATCATAATATCATCTAAAGCCAACCAAAAATGATTTCAAAGACAACTTTCATATGTGTATTCATGTTCTCCCTCTTTGCTCTGCATCAATGTATGTATAGGTTTATTCATATGCATATAAGTTGTTTTTTTTTATTAATTTGGGATATACGGGTCTATGGAAAGGCTTATGCTAATTTTCATGGGGATGTGCATCTCGTAGATGGATCATTTCTCCATTTATTCAAATGAGCCCTAAATCATGATCTTATATCCCCGTGCCACAAGATGAAGTGTAATGGAATAGCTTAGATCTCCAAAATCCGTCTACCACAAAACCACCGCCTTGTTGCATTTATACCAATTGTCTTATTTTTTTTTTTTGTCATTGTCAATGACTGGAAAATGTGTGATTTCAAATGTGTAGTTAGGCAGTTGGACGCTGGAGAAATACTGATTTCAAGCAAGATAAATCTTCCACCAAAGTGTATCCCTTACAATTGTGGAGGACATCATTGTTGGTGCTGTAAGAATAATCCAGTGCCTGATCAATGTTTCAAAGCCCTAGAAGATTGCAATTCCAACCACAAATGTCCTTATCCAAAGTTTTAAGGTTTACTGTTTTCTTCATAACCATATGAATGTAAAACCAATCTTATAAAACTATTTTATTTCAATATATTATCTAATGTGAATTTGATTATCTTTATATATAAAATTAGCTTTTTCTTTTCTTATGATAAGTGGCTAGGGGGTTTGATGATATGTGTCCTTCATATATATTGTTTTTTTACATTTTAAGTCATTTTTCTTATAGATTATTGCAATTTAGCCAAATACTTTCTAATTATGCATACTCTTTAAATATTAACCATTGTTGTATAAAATTTGATAATTTATTTTATTGGTCACTAAAATTCAAGATGAATAAATAAATAAATAAATAATTTTAAATATTTAATTTAGTTTTTGACTAAAAATAACATAATTTTTTGTTATTTTATCATTTTCTATTATTTTATTTATAAATTATATTTTTTTTACTATTAAAAATCATTAAATAACCAAACTAATAAGAAAAAACTAGAATACAACACATAATCTAAACCTACAACTTCCACAACCCAAAGGAAAAAGCCAAATACTATAGTAACACTAACTCAATAAAAGTTTCGAGCTGGAAAAAAATCAACAAAGAAAACTAACTTACCTCATCTTACCAATAATATCTTGGATAGAACAAGCAGATGTTAGAAAAGATAAAATGATATTCCTTCTGCTCCAAAATATTTGATGTTTTAAGTGTATGCACAAGAATTAAGGTATACATTTTTTTCTAAAAAATAACATTAAAAATATAAACCAAAATTAATTAATCTAATCCTTAAAAATAAATATAAGACATCACTGGTCACACAGTTTTCCATAAAATTTTAATTAATATAAAAGATCAAAACATCATCTATTTTGAAACATCATAATCTTTCTAAAACATCATCTATTTTGGAACAGAGGGAGTAAAATATAAGACAAAACATTCCTCCGAGCTCAAAGGAGTGTGATCAAGCACCAACCCAAAAAACCCAAAAAGGTCAAAAAAAGAATAATCATCAGGAAACCAGAGTCACCACGAAACAAGAAGACACATGCCTCAAGCACCGGAATCACAACCACCAGCTAAAAGTTAAGAAGCACCTCACAAACTAAACAAGCACATACAAGACTTTCATCCCAGCGAAGAACCACAAAGCTCTAAGTAGAAGACACCAAAGGTCCAAAGACTAACTCCGCACACTTACACCAAGAAAAGCAAGAGAAAAAAAGAAACAACCTGAGGGAGAGAGAATGGAAGCCTACCACCGAAAAACAAGAGCTCAAGCTTTAGAGTAGAAATAACCTT
>NC_027750.1:19178935-19185089 GCF_000695525.1 Brassica oleracea var. oleracea | reverse complement strand
ATCATGTTCTATTATTTTATTTATAAATTTTATTTTTTTTACTATTAAAAATCATTAAATAACCAAACTAATAAGAAAAAACTAGAATACAACACATAATCTAAACCTACAACTTCCACAACCCAAAGGAAAAAGCCAAATACTATAGTAACACTAACTCAATAAAAGTTTCGAGCTGGAAAAAAATCAACAAAGAAAACAAACTTACCTCATCTTACAACATCAAAGACAATTGAACTCTTATCCAACCCAACGAGATGTAGTTCCTAACATTAACCAAAATCTAAAAAAGAAGAGGACCAATATTGACCAAAACAACCTTTTTTTTCTAAAAAATAACATTAAAAATATAAACCAAAATTAATTAATCTAATCCTTAAAAATAAGTATAAAACATCATTGGTCACACAGTTTTCAATAAAATTAAAATTAATATAAAAATATCAAAACATCATTTATTTTGGAACATCAAAACCTTTCTAAAACATCATCTATTTTGGAACATATGGAGTAAAATATACAGTTTTCCATAAAATTTTAATTAATATAAAAGATCAAAACATCATCTATTTTGAAACATCATAATCTTTCTAAAACATCATCTATTTTGGAACAGAGGGAGTAAAATATAAGACAAAACATTCCTCCGAGCTCAAAGGAGTGTGATCAAGCACCAACCCAAAAAACCCAAAAAGGTCAAAAAAAGAATAATCATCAGGAAACCAGAGTCACCACGAAACAAGAAGACACATGCCTCAAGCACCGGAATCACAACCACCAGCTAAAAGTTAAGAAGCACCTCACAAACTAAACAAGCACATACAAGACTTTCATCCCAGCGAAGAACCACAAAGCTCTAAGTAGAAGACACCAAAGGTCCAAAGACTAACTCCGCACACTTACACCAAGAAAAGCAAGAGAAAAAAAGAAACAACCTGAGGGAGAGAGAATGGAAGCCTACCACCGAAAAACAAGAGCTCAAGCTTTAGAGTAGAAATAACCTTCCAAGCACACAAAGCATACGCAGAAGAAAACATTATCCAAACCTGGAGTAGCAAATATGGCGAAAAAGAGCCACCAGAAAAGCGAGCATCAATGAAAGGTGCAACAAGATGAGAGAACAAAGATAGAAAAGGAGACAAAACAAAATCAGCAAACCGTGGAGCTATCTTCGAGCTATGAAAAAGAGCATAGAAGTCAGATCACCAAAAACCAGATCTTGAAAACCAAGACGAGCAGAGACTATCGACGGCAAGTCAACGAGAGGAAGACAACATCAAAGACAATTGAACTCTTATCCAACCCAACGAGATGTAGTTCCTAACATTAACCAAAATCTAAAAAAGAAGAGGACCAATATTGACCAAAACAACCTACAACACAGTGAAAAAAACCCACACAATTGGGAACTCATAAGCATGATCTATAACAAATACCAGAAAATATCACCAGAGATGAATGTGAGGAAAAACAAGAACGCAAAGGTGAGTATTTTCTCAGTGATGGCGAGAAGCACCGCACACCGGAAAGGTAGGTGAATTACATAGATGGGGACGGCTCAAGGTCAAAATATGGAGAGTGGGCAACAAAACATTTAAAAGAGTAATGTTCAAAAATGTAACAAATTAAAATACAATTTTGACGCTAAAACCATCAATCTTAAGATTAACAAATGCGTAAATGCAAAGTTATTAAAATTCAATATAATTTACATTAGAAGCTCACTTCACCATACAAATACTATTATACACACAATAACACATTATTGAAAAACAAACCCATAATATATTAACACATAACATATTACCTAATACTACATAACACAATAAAACATCAAATAATGCTCTTTACAAATAAGACTGACCACATAATTACATCATCCAAAAAAATCATATCTAACAATAATAAAACAATACGCGGACACCCTTATAGTATCAAGTATTGTTTGGAAAATATTTACTAATAGGTGATTCTTCCCTTAAGAACTAATATAAATATTATAAATAAAATATGTCATATAAATTGATTAATAATTTACTTTAAATTTTGAATTTTTTATCTTCTATATATGATTTATATTAATAATATTATGTTATTTTGATTAGATAAGTTACTTTGGATATGTGATATATAGTCGGTTTGGTTATCACTTGAGTATATTAGATTGCATTTATTTCTCGGAATTCATCCATAGTATTTTTATTCTAAATAGATTAAAATTTTGATTATTTTTTTATATACATTTTGGACGATTTTCTCTTAGATATTTAAATAAATTGTCGTAAAATTAAGTATAACAGAATATATCATGTTTTACGAAATAAAAATAAAAATAAGATAACATATTGATCAATTCAAAATTACATAAATAAATATAACGATAATTTTTTAAAATATCATGTATATATATATTTTACAAAAGAACTAAATTGTAACAATGAGTTTATATTTTATTTATTTATTTGTTTTGAGACATCTTGTGATTTCTATGTATAAAACACACCAAAATATTTCTATAAAATAGTATCTTTTAATTTTAATCAAACATTTGATTTTGAATATTATAAATGGATAACTACAGTTACTCATTTCATGGGTATATTAATTTTTATATATTCTTTCAAATTGAAGTATAGTTATCATAGATTTTAATTAAGCCAAATCATATTGGTTTTATATCGCAATAGTTAAGTATTTCATCATAGATTTGTAAGTATATTTTTAATATTTTAATTATTTTGATATATGTTGATTTTCAAAAAAAAAAATTGAATAAACAAAATTTCATCAGTAGGAAATTGTATAAAACATAATACCGATAAATGTTTGAAAATTTATGCACACATATCGATATTTTAATACTTAAATTGTTTTATATATTTTGGGTAATATATACCTTAATTTTATGAAACGTAAACTGAAAATTATTTAAAATAATTTTAAACATAATAAATCAGATTCTCAGGTACATTTATTCTGTGTATTGGTTCAAGAAAAAAAAATCAACCTACATATTAATTGTTTTTTGAAAATACATATTAAATAAAAATATCTTTTAATAGTGGTGAAATATTATATATTTAGCTCAGTAAAAATATCTAGAGTTATGCTATTTAAAAAAATTATAGATATTTTTTTGAATTTGTGTTGTAGTTATAAGTATTTTAGTTAACTAATAATTATGCAAAATGAATAAAACATCTAAAAAATAAAAATACTGACTATAAAATATTTTTTTCCACTAAAGATATATTGATTTATGTTATGTAATTTTCTGTAATTATCTAAGAAAATAGATAGATATAAGGAAAATATTTTTAATAATTTGAAACTATATTTACGTTGGTTAAGATTATCTTTTAAAGGAAATATTATTTTTTAATCTCAACATAATTGTTTTTTAACTTTCCTTTGTTATGAAATCACATTATAATATTTTGGAAAAAGGAAGCTAAATTAAAAATCTAATTAGCATAAATTATTTAATAAAAAGGAAAATAAATTTTAATAATGGTAATTACATATGATATTTTTAATTTGATACCTGTAATTAACCGTCGTAAGAACTAAAGAAGAATCTACTTCAATCGAATGGCGTATACTTAGGAAATTGACTTAATATTTGTGATTTTTTTTTACTTTGTTCCTTTTTGTGCAAGACTGATTTTAGCATGATTTATAATGCAGAGAACAAGGGTCTTGTAAAACCAGAAGAGGAACTCAATACTTAATTCTTTCAATACAAGCTTATTATTATGACAGTGCCAACTTCAATGAATGTGGAGAGAATAATCAATCTCTTAGCTTTTGGTTTTGGAGTTGAGTTTTTTAATTGATTCTGCTAAGGGCATGAAAGGCGCCCTCGCAAAGGCCTAAGAGATTTTGGCCAAAACACAAATGGTTACATGCTCCAACAGTTTGAGAATGCTGATTGAGATCTTTTTGTACATCAACTGAAAGAACTAACCTGTCGCTTGATCATCAAATGTTTAATCTCTTCTGAGTTGAATCAGAAATAAAACTGAATTTTACAGAGTGTACGAGCAAAGCCAGATGATCTAAAAACACCAAATGACATTAAACCATATTGATTCATGAGAAAACCAAGAGTAGAGAGACCTTCATCTGAATCATGGAAACCCAACATCGAACAATGATCACATCCCCATAACAACCTGTTCAAATGCAGACAGAAGAATCCTGAAAGTACTTTTTAAAATATAAGTTTTTTTCTTCAAATCCTCTGGACTTTATCCGCCTTAACCACAGGATTCGCCTTTGCGATTGCATCACGTCCAACTTCTTTAAAATCGAAGCTACACTCGTGCTTCTCTGGATACCTATGGCTCCCGCAGAAGGTGCTACCACATTTGCATTTAAACCCCATAACTCCAACCTTCTTGTCACAGCTGAAACACCTGTTGGGCCGTGCAGGTTTCGATGGCTCTGCCTCGTCCACAGGAACTGAAGACGGCTCAGCGGTTAAAACAACAGAGACTGGTTTAGGCTCAGGAGTGGTGATGAGAGTGCAAGATGGAAGCTTTAATGAGTTCTTGACAGCTGCTTTTGCTACTTCTGTTTGCTCTTCCTCGGCATGGAAGCTTCGGTAACATTTGGAACAAAGGTTCATGTTGGAGGGTGACCCGAAGAAACCGCATCCGTTGTCACAGAGTTTTGGCTCAGTTGGTGGGAAGCTTGTGCTGTTGTTTTGCTCAGAGCTCATTGTTTTTGTTGTTGTTGCCTTTCTCCCTCCCAGTCTATTCACATTTAACACCTTCATTAACCAAAGAAGAAAACAAAGTTATTGTCTGATAAGAACAGAAGAATGTTTTTTTTTAAAGGTTGCTGTTGATTTGGAACATCAAAGATAAGATCCATTTACCTCAAATATTGATTCAATTCGATTTAATGAAACATTTCTATACCTAGGGTTTAGATTCGTCGAAGAACAAAAAAGAAAAAAAAAACAAAGAGAAAATTTCCCAAGAATTTACCAGAAACGGCAGATAAATTGAGATTTCGTCCTCTGATCTTAACGAAATTTCACAATAACTGGGTTTCCTGATCTTCCCAAGATTAAAAAAAAATAGGAAATTTTTGGTTTAGATTCTATGGATTCGCTTTTTTTTTTTGGCTGTTCAATTGATCAGAACAAACCCCTTTGATTTAGGTGAGAGAAAGAGCTTACGGGGATGATAAAAAAACGAACACGCAGCAAGGGTGGTAGTTCAAAACTATATACTGGGTCCTTAGACCAGGTTATGTCGGTTTTGTTATTGTTGCTCACGAGTTGGTTTACTTTGGTCTCAAAAAACGAACTCGTTTCTCTTTTGAAAATGAACAATTTGTTAAGAACCCGATATCATGATGGCTCGTAACCAAGAGATTATGATTTATAATCTTTTCATTTATCTATGACGGGATGATCTCCTATACAAGGAACCTTTATGTTATGAATAAATATAGATTTTTTCCTTTATTTTTCTAACACGTTATCAGCACGAAACTTTAAATCCCTTAGATAATACCCAAATCGAAAAACCCTAAAACCCTAATCCTAACCAGCGATCCGACGAACCCTAAACCCCGATCGCGTCTCTTGTTCCCGCATCTGTTCCAGCTCGCGTCTCCGATCAGCTTCAGCCCAAGGCGTTCCTGATCCTAGCTCAGACGTTCGTTACCCGAGAGCAGCTCCAGCACGCGACCTCTTCCTCGTTCGCGACAGCATCAGACAGCTCGCATCCGACGATCAAGGCGTTCCCGATCAAGCAACAAAGGACGCCCGTGACCCAATAGAAGCCACTCGATCCATTCCAGCTCGCGTCCCGTTCGTGTCCAGCTCGCGTCCCGCTCATGTCCAGCTCACGGCTCAACTCCTTTGGTGGTCCGAATCAACAATCATCTAAGGTTAAAAGGTAATTCAAAACCTAAGAACCCATAATCGAACATGGATTGATTGATAAAGAATGGAACCCTAAAATCCTAATCTTTATGAATCAAAACCATATGGTAATAGATCAAAAATCCTAATTGAGTAAATCGAAGCTGTAAAAGTTCGATACCCCACACCCTAAATCATGTTCCTACATGATTAAAACCCCAAATCAGTTTTTACAAGTTAAAATCCAATAAACCCTAACCCTATATCTATAAA
>NC_027750.1:19158696-19177820 GCF_000695525.1 Brassica oleracea var. oleracea | reverse complement strand
TTGGTCCATAAGAAGGACGATGAAGAAGTCTTTGATTTTGGTTTATTTTATACTAACCAGCCCAAAGAGGGGTTATTTGGTTTTGTTGATTTGTTTTCAGACAGGTTATGTTTTACACATGGTGGTACACGCATATCACAACAACATCATCCAAGATTTCGTGTGTGTGTATTTGAGGTCGATGACTCAATATGTTCGATCAGATTGTGGTATGACCGATGGTAAAGAAGAACCAACTATCATGTTCGAAGACGAAGCATATTCTGCCCAAGATCTTCATCATCCACGGATTGCAGAAAATTGGAGAGGTCTAAGAGACCTTCAGTAATGTCCAAATCAGGGGAGAGTAATGTGTGTTGTATTCTTTTTCTTTCACCATGGTTTTGTCTCAATTGGGTTTTTCTGAAAAAGTTTTAATGAAACAACATTAAAACACATTACAAATGGTTATGGCATCCAAGGGGAAGTGTTATGAACCA
Organism: Brassica oleracea var. oleracea; assembly: GCF_000695525.1. Lineage (NCBI taxonomy): Eukaryota > Viridiplantae > Streptophyta > Magnoliopsida > Brassicales > Brassicaceae > Brassica > Brassica oleracea. Next base: position 19,177,341 of record NC_027750.1, on the reverse strand, counting down.
GATTGTGGATGGTTCATAACCAAAAGATTATGATTTGTAATCTTTTTATTTATCTATGACGATGTAATTTTCTGTATAAGGAATTTTTATATTATAAATAAAGATAGACCTCTGTATTACGAATAAAGTAACACAATTATCTTTTTCCACTGGTTGCAAAGAGAGGAACAAACGCATGCAATGATGCCACCGAACGATACTTTTTTTTTTTGGTAGGAGCCACCGAACGATACTACTGCCAAGACAGATGAGGCAATCACAAAATATTTATAATATACAAAATTATTAGTCTAGTCAGACAGATGAGGCAATCACAAAATATTTATAACATACAAAATTATTAGTCTAGTCAGACTCAGACATGACATTCTACTTTTGAGCAAAACCACGAATTCATTTTTCGTAGATAATGCTTGCATCATCTTCCACCATGATTCATAAGTCATACCCATTATGATTAGAGACCCGTTTAGTTTTTCTTCTTTTTCTTTTAATTATGTTAAAGTTTCAAATGGAACAATCATGAGACTTGCAAGTTGCCAAAAAAAAAAAGAGACTTGCAAATACGATATATAACAGCATCTGTAACCCATCTCTAAAATAAAAGAAAAAATAGAGATAATATTTTTGTTCTAATGTGTTTCTTTATAGTAGAAGAATGCTATATTTACTTTTATAAATAGAGGAATGCTATTTTTTCCCCTAAATATAAAAAAAAAAATAGCATTATTCTATTTATAGAAGCAAATATAGCATTCCTTTATATAGAAGAACATATTGGAACAAAAATATCATCTCTATTTTTACTTCTATTTTAGAGATCTCTATTATAGAGATGGGTTAGAGATGGTCTAAGTGGCTTAATTTCAAATTAGATGACGTTTTTGAAGGTTTATACTGTTTAGAAGGTTTAACAATAAGATTTTACTGTTTTTTTATAATTGGTTAAGTGATTTTAAATTTATATCTTTAAAAATGCTTTTTAAAAGAATGTAATTCTCGTAGACTAAATCAAAACAAAGGGGAGTGGTATGATTCCTTAATGGCGAAGACATCATGTTGTTTGGACTCTGTAGAACCAAACGTCTCGCTGTTTTCTTTACTCTGGATATAATTCTACCTTTCTGAACCAAAGCTAAATAATAAAACCAACTTGATATTGCCAAAAGATATGCCTTATAACTTCTGATTTTGGCTATTACTGTGTATTAATTAAAGAACTTATTCTTGAGTCACCCCCTAGAATAGGTTCACCAACAAATAGAATTGTGTTATTTCATATTCGATATCTTTTAAAAAAAAAGAAACAAAATATTGTCAAATTATATTATGTTTTTAAAATTAAAAGATAAAAAGAAATAAGTAAAAAAATAGTAGTAATTACAAAAAAAAACATATTTTTAACGTCGTCAGCAAAACATTAAACCCTAAATCCTAATCCATAAACCATAAATCCTAAACCATAAACCTTTGGGTAAACCCTAAACTCTAGGATAAATCTTAAACTCTGAATCAAAATCACTAAACACTAAAACACTCAAGGGTTTAGGGTTTAGGATTTAGGGTTTATGGAATATAACCACTATTTTTTTTTTACTTTTTTTTAAACATAATATAACTCATAATATTTTGTTTCCTTTTTTAAAAGATATCGAATTTGAAATAATGAAATCCTATTGGTCGGTGAACCTCGTGAACCCAAGAATAACTCTTAATTAAATAGAAACAGTCATAAAGTCTGAAGTTTGCTTAAATGTAGAACTTGAGAAGTGGTCTCAAGGAGAAAGGGTGAAGAAGAAAATTTTATCTTTCATTCTCATTGGTACAAACTAAACAGAGAATCTTTCTGTAATAGCATCAAATATAACTAAAGAAGGTTATCTTTTAATGATGAAGCAAATGACGAACGGGTTTATGAAGCCTAAAGACCTGAAAGAAGTTGCTCACAATACATGCTATAATCCAACTCAATGGAAATTAGACAATATGTTTATGCACATTGCGCAATAGAAATACATGCATGAATGAAAATCATGTGGTTTAATTACTTAAAAATATAGTAATGCAAGATGTTTTCCATTAGTATCACAAAATGAACAAATGTAATTAATGCATCAAATAGATAAAGATAATGAGACCAAGAAGTTGTTATATTTTCTTGCTTGATTGTTGTAAATTGTAATAAAGAGATTTGGATCTAAAATGCTTAAAAAGCTTAATTAACTATAATGTACTCTCAAGTTCAGTATCCGTTTTCGCATGAACACAATTGCATTCTTAAACATTCATACATTCGTATTATTCTCTGGTTTATCGACTCTGTTTTGGCTTACATTTAAAAGGAAAACCCCTTAAATGGGCTCATGTCACTACTCCTTTCTGTTTTTCCATATCGTAACAAGCGAGACACCCATCAAAGACATAACCACCGTCTACAAAAAATAACAAATTGTCTCCAGTTAGGATGAAAAAAATTGTTAAGAACTAAAGGCAAAGATATATGGCAAAACGAGGTCGTTTGCGAACTCACGGAGATTGCCGGAGGCACTCCAACGAGAGGATCTTGAAAGAACTTCGTGGCGAGGGCCAGAGCGAGAAGACTACTTTGCATTCCTGTTTCATAGGATAATGTTCTTTGTAGGGATTTTACATCAGGTGCCTTGCTGAAGAAGAAACCAGTGAAAATGTAACCAGCGACGAAAGCCAAGAGATGAAACATGATGACGAGGAATAAAATGGTTGCGCCGAACGGAGACAAGATTGAATCTATGTTCAAAGCGAGGGGTGCTCCGATGCAACAAGCCATATCGATTAGCGTTAACCCCGGGAGAAATGGTTTGATTGCATTAGACAACCTTGGCAATAACCTGCGGTCACACTTCTCATGTAACTTTAGTTTTTCAATAGCCATTAAGTACGTTGAGTGTATTTAATCAGGATAAACTGATCTTATCTAAATTCATCAATATGACTTTTGGTTTTACAAAAATCACTGAGGCTATGTATTGATCCGACCCATATGTAATGTACTTACCGGTTTAGAAGTAGTCCTGCGGCAATAGGTGTAACAACAACTTGGAGAATGCTAGAGATCATCCCAATAACGTCAACGGGAAGCTTTTTACCAATGAGTAAGAGAGAAAGCATGGGTGTCACCAGGGCGGCCGTAGCGGTTGAGATCGATGTCATGACAATACTAAGCGGCGCGAGCGAAGGATCTGTCAAGAAAGTTGTGTAGTTCGATAGCTGAGCTCCACTAACACATGAGACCAACATGATTCCAGCCCCTATAGGAGTCGGTAGATTGAAAAGAGAGACAGCGATTACACCGAACATGTAACCTAAAAGAGGTTTTATCAAGTACTGTCCGATGTAACCAGCGAAAATAGCGTCTGGTCTTTTAAGAGCTTCAAGGAAGTCTCGTTCATTAGAGTTGATTCCAACAGCAAACATCATGAACCCTAGGCCAGGCACAAAGTACCTAACGAAGGATATAAATAGTAATTAGAGATTATAATGGCTAATAAAGTTGTAATTAATTAAGGTTGATCATTCGAACCTTGGCTTGAACCATGTGAAAGAAGGTGGATGGAGAAGAGCTAAAACTGTACTTGAGAGAATCACATGAGGAATAAAAGAGTTGGCTTGCTTTAATGTTTCCATTATAGAAACTTGCTTATTATAGATCTGAAACCAAACACAACTATTACTTGCCAAGGAAGCAAAAAAGACCAGGATCTTGCTGATTGTACTTTACCTCATTTGTGTCAGATTCTGAGACATTTCTCCGCCAAGGATAACTCGACCTATCATCTTTGGATTGTAGAACAAGGCAAAAACCAAAATTAAACACATTCAAAAATTAAATTGCTTCACTCCAAAAGAAAACAAATACAGAATTCTTCCTATAATATATGTACTTACTTTGCGTAATCGGACCACTGCGTAATGGAAAATCTACAGATGATGATCCTGCACAAGAATTAATCTCATCAAAAACAAGAACTGAAGACTTATACACATCTAAAAATGACCACTTTTCATTAAAAAAAGAAGATTTTAAATAATGTTTAAACAAAGGAGAAAGAAAAAACCTAGACAAAAAGGTGAAAAGCTGTTGCGCGGGAAATTTGTTACTCTTCGATGGTTGTGAAAAACCACGGGGTAGGAATGATCTAGAGGTTGAAGAAGACGATGTTGAGACTTTAATAACAGAGTCTCAATAGGAGTAATCACGCCCATTTTTCAGAATAACCAAAACGTGAAAACAGAACGCAGTGTTTTGTTGGATCTTCTTTATATATGTTACATTTAGCGTTATAAGCACCAAGTACCAAATTACCAACCTATATAACAACACACGTTTCATTATACTCTAGGCGTGTAACTTATTTATATCTTGATGATACGCACGTGCGAATGCCACACCAACCTATAGTCTCAAAAGCAGTGGTCGTATTTACCTATTTTCTTTCAAATTTTGGTTTTGATTGGACAATTTTCATTTTTGAGCTAACAACACATCAAGAAAAAATTTCATAGGATTAGTCGACACAGCAGTATCGCCCTTCTTCACGCAAGCGACAGAGTTTTAAAACAAACTAGAGTTATTACCCGCGCACTTGCGCAGATTATTTTTTGTTAGAGATATATTTTATATTGACATGAAAAAAAGTATGATGTTGTGTTACATATTGCAAATGCAAAATAGTTTAATTTATTTTGGTGCTTATAAACATTATAGAGCTACAAAAATAGTTATTAATAAAGATATTAAAATTGTATACTATAGTATTTATGACGTGAGAGAATTATATAAATAGTGTTGATATCAATGTTGGTGTAAATTATATATTTCAGAAACAATATTTAAATAATATACGTAAATCTTGTTAGGAGATTGTAATTTTGCTGTTTGTTACTGATTTTTAGAAACTAAAATAATTAATAGATTTATTTTGTCAAAATTATATAAACGTTAATATCATAGTAATTGGTTGATATCTACTATATAATTATTTTGTTATACTACTAATATAATGGCCCTATTATGACTTCTCAGTCCTAGATAAAATTAGGACTCTAAATTAATAAGATAGATTGTACCAGGATCAGAAATTTTTTTTTATTGTCAACTATAATATCTCAATTACGAACAGACTCTTGACTCTTATACTACATGTAAACTGATAACACCAGTGGCGGAGGCAGCATTTTGTTTTACTAGGGTCAGTTTGATAATAACTAAATTTTACAAGGGTCAAATGGATTAAACGTTCAAGATTCTATTATATTTTAAATGAAAAATACAAGGAAATTTTTTTTTTTTGAAGAATCCATGTGGGTCATGTGACCCCCTGGTTACAAGGTACCTCCGCCACTGGATAACACCAAACCTTCTTTTCTACTTAGAAGTTCCTCTTCACTTTATTCCTTCTTCTGCCACTCATAAGTTCTATTTCACACTCTTGGGTCTGTCATTACATTGGAGAAACTAGCAACGATCTTTGTTGTGTCCATTCCAGGGTTTATAGAAGAAGAATCTAAGAGATCTGATCTTTCTTAAGCCATCCTAATCTATTCCAAAGTCGTGAGAACTTCGCTGTATCAATTTGGCGAAATTCAACCTTGAATCTTAGGCTCCACACATCATCAGGCAAGCTTGCGAGGTTCCGGCACTCTATAAGTCTCAGTTCTTCAAGAGAAGTCAGATATGAAACAGAGGAAGGTAACTCTTTAATGGCCGTCCTGCTTAAATCAAGAGACTTTAAGCATTTCATCTTTTTAGACAAGCCTGGAAACCGCTCAAGACTTGAGCATCCTGAGAGATTCAGAGTTTCAAGGTGCTTCAACTTGCAGATGCTGGTTGGAATATTCACGAGGTGTTTGCTGTTTTCCAGGTCCAGTATCTCGAGCAATACCAGGTTCTTGATCGACGGCCGTATTTCTTGTACCATAGTCCCACCCATGTAGAGTTGTTTCACATTTGGTGAAATCTCAGGAAAATTCATTAGCTTTGAGCAGCCGTAAATATTCAAAACCTCAAGAGATTCTAAATCAACCGTAGATGGAATACTCTCCAGATTCGAGCAGTCCTTCAGATTCAGAGAAACAAGCTTTGTAAGATAACATATAGACTGGCTGATGCTCACCAAATTGTTGCAACCTTCAAGATCAAGAAGCTCGAGATTCGGCGCAGTTGAAAGTCTTGGGAGTTTTGTTAACTGGTAGGAGTAGCTAACTCTCATCTTTTTCAGCTTTTCCAAACTCTGCAAAAGAGAGAAACAAACATCAGCAACACTTCAAGGTTTTATCATATTTATATGACTTGGTAGTAAAGAAATCTTGAACGTTACTTTTTTTCCTTTCCAAAGTTTTTTCACACAACTATATGGCAAATTGAGCTCTACGAGGTTCTTCGGATCAAAACATTGCGGCAAAGAGCTTAGAGGATAATATTCCCAGTGCAGAAGCCTTAGCTTGCTCGGCAAGTATTCAAGACCTTGAGGTAAAGACACTCCACGATTCTCTATCACTTTGGAGCAATAAAATTTTAACAGTCTAAGGTTACACATTTTCTGGAATATACTGGGACTTGCATCCAATTTCAGCTGCGACATGTCCAGGAAAATCCCCTCGATAGCTGATGTGCCCTGGAAACGACCAAGAGCAATAAAGTTAACCAGCAATAAGAAACAATTTAGCCAGAAAGAACAGCACATTAGGAGGACAAAGACTTTACAGTGTTATCTAGAAGACGTCCATAATATCTTTGGAATTGCACAGCCTGCTCCGGTCTCCAGGCCTGTCCACTGATTCTTGGCGAACAATTTCTCGACCTGTTGCCTGGAGAAATCGAAGCATATCCACCATCTTATGTGATATGGTTAACAATGATTTCTCAACAAGACTTTTAAACCCAATGTGTGTAGAGAAACCACAACTATCAAGCAACACTGCAATGTCGGCTTTATCAATCCTTTTAAAGAAACATGCAATGTCCAAAAATATACTTCTCTCATTGTCATCAAGCCCACAGCAGCTTCCTTCAAATATAACTGGAATGTAAATGGGAGATGTTTCTTGAACTTGTTCTGATATCGGATTCCATTTTCTATTGCTCAAGAACTGAAGAACCTGTGGATTTCCATTTGAAAATTTGATCAGCTCAAGTGACAGTTTACTGTAAACCTCAGGTGACAAAACATTCTGAAGTGTTCCACGATCGAGAAGTTGTAGAGACGTCGAAATATCTAATGGCTTGACCTCATAGACATGATTGATTTTGCCAAGTACAAAAACATGTCTGTTTCTAGAGGTTATGATTATTCTGCTTCCTGGACCAAAAAAGTTTCAACATCTCTCAAGTCATTCACATCGTCGAGAATAACGAGGACCCTTTTACGCTGAAGCCTACTCTTCAAGAAACTTGTTTTAATCTTGGAAGTACGTAAGACATCTGGTTCTACCTCTAAAAGTTTACACAAAAAGTCCTCCCTCACAGCATTCTGCCCTTTTACCTCTACTTCTTTATGAAGGTCCTTAAGGAAGACACAAGTCTCATATTGGACAGAAATTATGCGAAAGATCTCTTCAACAATTGCTGTTTTTCCTATACCAACTGTACCCCATATGCCTATGCTGCGAACTTCTGGAGACTCAACGCATAGCAGTGACAAAATTTCCTTTATCTGCATATCCCTCCCAACCATGGTGACCTTGTAACTGGAGTAGACAACCGACAAAGCATCTCTGACAATCTCATCTATGAGATCACACTCGGACCTACAAGATTTTAAGAATAAAGTAGACGAGATAAGTATAAGGGAAAGATACGAATAGTAGATCATCGAAAAGCTTCATACAAACTCTAACCAGGAACCACTAAGAGCATCTCTAACCTATCTCTATATTTTCTCTTGGAGATAAAGAAGTATGTTGGAAATGGTTAAAGCTGTCTTATTCTATGGAATCGAACTAAAGACTTCTACATTTAGAAACCATGGATCAACATACTTATCTGTCAATGTGTAGCCAGGCATCTGAGTTATTTCCTTCAAAGCAGCCTGCCACCTTTTTGCCTCGTCTTGGTGAAAAAATATATCATAAACCTTGCTATTGCTGATCAAATCAGATGGTGATAGACCGTAAAAAAATAGGATAAACTACTTGATACTCTCTTCGTTGGTGTTCAAGAATGTTTAATAGGGTAGAAGAGAAGTATGTGCTGGTTAAGAATATGATCAAAACCCTACATTCTGGAACTGTATCCACTTCATCAAAGTCTTCATCAACAGAAATCCTTCTCCGGCAAAGCGCAGCACGAAGATGGCTAATGAAATCATTGTTTCCTATGTCCCCTCTTCTGTATCTGATTACAACATCATAATATGTAGAGGAAGATGATGATGCTGCAACGACGCCTGTGTTAGAACTTTTTGACTCTGAAACAGAGCTAGCATCCCCGGTGAATTGCTGGACGAGGTTCATGAAACTCGACGCAGTGGTCTGTATGACCTTCTGCTGCCCTTTGTCATACTTACGACGTTTCTTACGAGGAACACAGATCTTTAGCCGTTTCTCTTCTTGTTGATCCGAAGGATTACCACCGGAGAAATGCGCTTCCAAAACGCTGTTTACGGAGATTTTCTCAGAATCATCTTTGGCCCCAAACGAGTTTGGATCGGCGGTATGACCCATACTAATTTGTCCACTTGGAACAAGCTCTGGTCTCTTCCTCTGGGTTATCGCTATGAACGTTACATACACAAAGCCACAATACCTAAAGGAAAAGACAAGACCCTGATCAAGCAACCGAATAAAAATACTTTCGGTTTCTTTAGTCACCGAAAAAAATTAAATAACTATCAATACTGACATGTACCAGCGAATATGAAAGGATAAACAGATCAATTTTTGTCCGATGGATTATCTTTTTTACTTGCCGTTGACCAATAGCTAAGCACTAGGTTGATACGAATATAAATTTTTATAAAGTTAGTATATTATAATTAATTAATTTTTACTTTTGGTTTTAAATCAATTTATAATTTATATGTCTAATTTATATTAATAATATTATATTATACTAATTAGACATTTGAATTTGGATATGTTATATTTATTCGGTTTGTTTTTCTTGGTTCAACAATCGATTTGTTTATCACTTGGGTATATTGGATTGCATCGGCTTTTCTGAATTCAACTATAATATTTTATTATAATTATATTTAATTTTGATTATTTTTTAGATATGTAAATATATTTTAATAAAATTATGTATAACGTAATATATGTTGTGCTTACAATTAAATAAAAATAAACTGAAGTGTTTGATTCAAAATTACATAAATGAATATAACGATAATATTCTGAAGTCTCATGCATATATATAATATTATATTGTAACAATTAGTTATATTTAATTTTATTTATTAATATATTTTGAGTCATCCTGTAATTTATATGTATAAAAATAATTATATTTTTATTATAAAATTATATTTTTATTGTAGTTAGAACTTTGATTTTGGATATAAGTTGGAGTAATCGAATCATTCATGTTGTGAGTATATTGAGTTACATATATTCTTTAAACTTCAAACACACTTATATTTTTTTTTAATTAAGTCAAATCAAATTAGTTTTATTTTTTGGTTAAATGTGCATGTATTTTCATTTATAAAAATTATATGTTGATTTTTAAAAAAATATTAGGAAATAAAGAGATGATCAATAGAAAATTACATACATAAGTATAGCTGATAAAGTTTTGTAAGATCATAAATGAATATCAGTATTACAATAATTAAAATATTTTTTAAATTTAAAATAATTGTATATCTTAGATTTATTGAAAGACAAACTGAAAATTATTTTGATCATCTTAAAAATGAGAATTCAGATTTGGTTGTGTATTTTGATTATAGGTATATTAAGTTCCACGAACATAAAGAAAACATAAAATTAAAAAAGAAACTAAATATTAAGAAAAAAATACTTTTAAATAATTATAAAATATAATATATATACCTCACTAAAATTATATGCTATTTAAAAATATTCTGTAATTATTTGATCAAATCATTCTTATCATAAACAATTATTTTTAGGTTCTCTATTTAATATCTCTTAAAAATCAGCACTAAAATTGTGATTGTGATTGTTTTTATGAAATCATATTATTTATAGGTATTTTAACCGTAATTGTAAGATATTACAGACAGCTAAATATTACGAAAAAATATTTCAATAACAATTATTATAAACTATTTTAGTCAATTAAATATATATATATCGGTTTATGTTATTTAATTATTTTATATAATCATCTAAGAAAATAGATAGATATAAAGAAAATATTTCTATTACTTTGAAAATACATTTATTTTATATTATATAAAGTATGTTTTAAGGGAATAGTATTCTTTTTAATATCAAGATTATCTTTGTGAACTTTTTTGATATGAAATCATCTATAAAATAATGTTTTTTCATCTAAGTAAAAATTTAGATATAAATAAGTATTTGTATTACTTAGAAAGTATATTTTTGTTATGTAAAAACAAGTTTTTAACGGAATATTACTATTTTTTGAATTTCTTTTTAATGAAATCATATTATATATACATATATTTTCATTTTAAATTCGTTTTTAAACTTTATAAATGTTTCCTTTTATATATGTTTTTGAAAAATTAAAAAGGAAATTAAAAAAAAATAATAATAATAGCATTTAAATTCAATATTTTAATTCATTAATGGTACTTCTATAAATAACCGTAGTAAGAATTATTGTGAGCGCGACACGTAGGAAACCGACTTCTCAAATAATATTATAGAGATTTTTACATATTATTATTTATTTTGTGTTCATTTATGTATTATGTATAGAATCAAATTAGAGTAAGTAAATAAATCAAAACAATACCTATTGTTTATTTATAATAATTGTTTGGTAAATAAATTACAACAATTATTTTACCTCTTGTTTATTTATAATAATTTTTTGGAAAATAAATTACAACAATTATTTTACTTATTTTATATGATATATGATTAAATTTCAAAGATATTGACGTAGATATATAGAATATTTTAATATACATATTTATTATTGAGACTTTCTACTAATATGATTTTATTAACATTTGTATATTTGTTGTAACAAAAAAATAAACCATTAATCACAAAATTTGAGATTTGAGATTTTTTCAATGCAAATTTCAAAATTAAATAATTAAGCTCTCAATATTATTTTCAATGCAAATTTCAAAATTAACGTATTTATGTATATTATATGCTATATAGTTTAATTTAAACGATATTAAAAATATATATGTATAATATAAAATCTATTAAATTAGACTCATATTCATACAATTTTATGATAATTTATATATTATTATAACAAAAAAATTAAAACATTGATCGAATTTTAAAAGTATGACTTTTAACATTTTACTAATTTATAGTCGTTTTAAAAATTCAAAATATAATGAATGAGAAAAAATTAAAATCTTTTAATATATAATTAATTTTATTGTTTAATTTATTATTAAAATTAAATAAAAAATAAGGTGGATACAATTTTTTTTATCAAATATTTATTATTCATAGTAACTAATTGTCATATATATGTTAATCATATTAGGTAATTCCGTAACTTTACTAATGGAAAGAATAAAGAATATTTTTTTTGTACACCACTAATAAATTTGCTTGGTTGTCTAATAAAAAGTATAATATTTGTTTAGATGGACCAACCTATTTTTATAAAGAGTACAAGAACTATCCCAGTGATGACACATGATTACCAAAAAATTATGCAATGTCTTTCAATAATATATAAGGGATTTTGACAAATTTTAAATTATATTTAACTGAAAGAATTTTGACTCAAAAAAATTAACCAAAAGAAAATATTTTTACATCTAATGAAGAAAATATTTATTAATATGACTTTATTAATTTGTCATTGCATTTAAATTTTTGATAAATAAATATTTAAAATTACTTAACTGATTTTTGATATGATATCTAATAATATCTCTATGTAACTCAAATATTCAGTTTTATATTTATTTTGATATGATATCTAATAATATTTGAAACTCTAACCTAAATAACACGAATCTTAAATAATATGTTTATAAAATGGGTTTAGACATCTCTATATATAAAGTAGGCATTTTCCCTTCTTCTGACAAGTGGAATGGGGGTTTGCTGCCACGTGTCCTTTTTTATTTTTCATCAAAATTCACATGTTTGTTATATTAAAAAATTATCGATGGAACTTGAATAATGCAAAAACCTCAAAAAATTAGAATAGATAAACAAATAACAAAAGAAAGCAAAATTTTCGAATCTAGTAGAATTTCTGTAAATTTTAGCTATCTAATCGTTCTCGCATAAAGAATCATTATATGAAATTTGATAATTATTTTATTGGTCAATAAAATTCAATATGAATAAAAAAATAAGTAAAATAATATAAATAATTTTAAATATTTAATTTATGAACAACTAAAAATAATATTAGCTTTCACTATTTATTATTTTTTACTATTTACTATTTTTCTATTTACAAATTGAATATTTATTTCACTATTAAAAATCATAAAATAACTAAATTAAGAAGAAGAAACTAGAGCACAACATATGGTCTAAACCTAAAACCTCCACAGCCACAAAAAAAATGCAAAATTCCATAATAATACTAACTCAATAAAGTTATGAAGCTGAAAAGAGATTAAGAATGAAGACTAAATTACCTCATCTTACTATAGAGTTTAGCTAAAATAATCAGAAGTCAGAAAAAAACAAAAAAAATAAAATCTGAGACAAAACAATCCTCCAATGTGTGTGATAGAGTACCAACGCAAAGAATCAAGAAAGCAAGTCAGAAAAAAATAATGACCAAAATGCCAAAGTCAGCACGAAGTAGGAAGGCACATGCCTGAAGCCCCAAAAGCCCAGCTACCAGCTAAGAGGTAAGAAGCACCTCACAAACTAAAGCAAGACGCGCATGCCAGCGAAGAACCACAAAACTCTAGATAAAAAGGACCAAAGCTCCATGAGATTAACTCCGTACACCTATACCAAGGGAAACATAAAAAGAAAAGAAACAACCTGAGGGAGTGAGAATGGAAGCCAACCACCGAGAAACCAGAGCTCAAGCTTGATACCATAAACAACCTTCCAAGCTCACTGAGCATACACGGAGGAAAACACTATCCAAACCTAGAGTGGCAAACATAGCAGAAATGAGAGTTACTAGAGATGCGAGCAACAATGAAAACTGCAAGGAGATTAGAGAACAGCGAGGGAATGGAAAACAAAATGAAATTAGCAAAACGTAGAGCCGTCTTCAAGCTATGAAAGAGATAAAAGAAGTTAGATCGCGAAAAAAACAAAATTTTAAAACCAAGACGAGCAGAGATCGACATCAAGCCAACGACAAGGAAAAAACATCAACGACGCCTAAACTCTGACCCAACCCAAGAAGATGTAGTCTCCAACATCAGCCAAAATTTAAGAAGAAGAGGAGCAATCAATATTGACCGAAAAAACCTACAATGCAGTGAGAAACAACCGCACAACTTGGAACTCATAGACCCGATCTACAACAAATATGAGATAATCTCACAGGACAAGACGGAAAATAAGAACTCTACTCCAAAACAAAACAATCATTCCTGGGAGAAGCACCGGTAAAGTAAACGAAATACAAAGATGGTGATAGGTAAGGTCAAAATATGGAGATACGACAAAAAAACATCTCAAAAAATAATGTTCAAAATTTTGAAAATAAAATAAAATATAATTTTGACTCTGAAATCGTTAATCTTAGAATCAACAAATATATAAATGCAAAGTTATTGAAATTAAATATATTTTATACGAGAGGCTCACGTCACCACTAACAAATACTATTATATACACGACAACATGTTATTGAAAAAACAAACACAAAATATATTAACATATCACCTACTACTACATAATACAGTAAAAATATCAAATAATACTTTTAACAAGTAAAGACGACTATATAATTATATCATCCAGAAAACTCATGCTTATCAACAATAAAACAATATTCCTATCAACAATAAAACAATATTCCTATCAACAATAAAACAATATTCCGCGCGAACACTCCCCTAGTAAGAAAATGAATTTACATAAACAAACCATCACTTGTTACTCCAGGACATTAAATTAGAATATATTAGTTATAAAAATTATATTGATCTTAATTATTTTGTATGCTGTACAAATAGAGATTATGTTTATTTGATTTGAACTTATAAAACTTTCTAAAAATGTTTTGTATGTTAAATAAATTTTAACAATAGTTTTCTACCACTTAATATTTTATTTACAAAAATTTGTAATTTTATTTATTTTAATGTAATTTAGTGTTAATAAGATATAATCTAAAAAGAAAGCCTAATTGTCATCAAAAAATGAAAACAATTATATAAATCCTTTTTATTTAAATATTAAATTATATTAAACAAAAATATTGTAGATTATTAAATTCAAATAATGAGATGGAAGAAATAAAAAATAATGTAAAGTGTTAATAAGGAAAAAATAGGGTATTATTGAATATCAAAATATTCAAAGCATTCTAGATAGTCTAAAGTGTCTCAGTTTCTACAAGTCAGTCGCACTCCTCTCATATAAAACTGGGCCAGTCGTGGGCTTCAGAATCAATATTTCTAGTCATTCTGAATTCTTATCCTTCTTCCTTCTACTTTCTTTTCAAACGCAATCTATGCGTAATCAGAATAACTAGATATTCATTGCTGACGTGGAACTCTTCATCGCCACACGATCTATCTTTTCTTATCACCTTCTCGTTCTCCCTCCAATAAACAGACAAACGTTACGAAAAAATCAGAATACTTCCATCATAATCTCAATTCTCAACCACAGGTCCAAACCTCCCAACTTTTTTTTTTCTTCCTTTCTCCAAACAGACAAGAAAGAACAATCCCGCTATTCTATCTACCCGGAAGAAGAAGAAAACAAACATGTGTAGTAAGATGGCGTTTACTCTAACAATCCCTCGATTCAACTCTCCAATTTCTCGCAAACCCACCACCACTTGTTCATCTCCTCCTTCGAAGACACAGTCTGCTCACTTCAGCCAGGGACGATTCATTTCTCTCAGACGAAGACTTTTCTTATTACCCGTCAAAGCCACTACCGATCAGTCAGGTCTTTGATTAGTTTGCCCTCTTGATAAAGTTTCAATCTTTTTGGACACGTAACTTCAAAAATGGAAGATTACCCATTTACAGTTTTCATGTTACGATCTAGCTTGACTAGGGTCTTCGTTTGGGAACAACTTTGCTGTGAAAAAGTTTTGATTTTCGACTAGTGAAACAGGACAATCTTTAGTTTTAATTGAGACAAGTTGTGGGTTTTGTTTTGTTTTTATGTTCTAATCAACCTTTAGAACATTCTTGACTTCAGGTCAGGTGGGTGGGGAAGAAGTTGATAGCAAGATCTTACCTTACTGTAGCATCAACAAGAACGAGAAGAGATCAATCGGGGAAATGGAACAAGAATTTCTCCAAGCGATGCAAGTAACACACAAGAAATAATTATTTATTTTCTTTTTTTTAGTGGTTACATAAATATAATAAAGAAGTTTTTCTAAGTCTGAGAGGATTGTTCTCTGCAGTCATTCTATTACGAAGGAAAGGCTGTTATGTCTAACGAAGAGTTTGATAACCTCAAAGAAGAGTTGATGTGGGAAGGAAGCAGTGTTGTCATGCTAAGTAATGACACTAATATGATTTTCTAGTATCTTCATGCTCCGTTCGCAGAATATGATCAATTATTTTGTGTTTTCAGGTTCTGATGAACAAAGATTCCTTGAAGCTTCAATGGCTTATGTGTCTGGCAATCCAATTTTGAGTGATGAAGAATACGACAAGCTCAAAATGAAACTGAAGGTTTGTATATCTTTAATTTAACCCATCTTGTTACATATGTGTATGTTGGATCCGGTACATCATTGCTTTCTGTTTCTGTAGATGGACGGAAGTGAGATTGTGTGTGAGGGTCCTAGATGCAGTCTTCGTAGTAAAAAGGTAAAAACAATCTACTTCATTTACATTCTTAAAACATTCCATACCTTTTGTAGAGTATAACATAAGAAATTGTGGAACATAACATAAATTTCATTCGTACCTTTTGTAGAACATAACATAAGACACCGTAGGACATAACATAAGTTTCATACCTTTTTGTAGAACATAACATAAGACATTGTAGAACGTAACATTTTTTGTAGAACATGACATAAGTTTCAGACGTTTTGGATTCATGATCATGCAGGTTTACAGTGATCTCGCCGTAGATTATTTCAAAATGTTCTTGTTGAACGTACCAGCAACCGTTGTGGCTCTCGGACTGTAAGTATCTGTTATGTTCCTCTGTCAAGTTTGAAAACACACATTAAAACTTGCAGACCTTACGGTTTTGTTTTTGAACATTTTTGTCTTCTTCAATTGTTTATTGAACATAACATATGCTCAGGTTTTGTTTATTGAACAATTTTGTCGTCTTCATTTGTTGTTCTCCAGGTTTTTCTTCCTTGATGACCTTACGGGTTTTGAAATTACGTACTTGCTCGAGGTAAAACCCTTTTGACTCTTCTTATATAGTTTGGAGGTAACTGTTACAATCTTCTTGCAATATTTTTATTAAAAAACGCAAATGAAAACTTGCAGCTTCCGGAACCATTCAGTTTCATCTTCACATGGTTCGCTGCGGTGCCTGCAATTGTGTATCTTGCGCTATCACTCACCAAGCTGATCATCAGAGACTCCTTGATCCTGAAGGTCAAAACCATTGCTCTTCTCAGATTAGTTCTTGAACTTACAGAAATCAAATGATTAGTACTCATGAAATGTTCTTGGAATGTATCTTTAACAGGGCCCTTGTCCAAACTGTGGAACAGAGAATACATCCTTCTTTGGAACAATACTATCCATCTCCAATGATGGTTCCACCAACAATGTTAAATGCTCCGGGTAAGCAAAAGCTCAATATCTTTAGACTATTTATCTATTTACAGATGAAAGTTTATACTTGAAATGTTTTTGAATCTTAAAACTGATTTTCTGGTTTAGATGTGGAACGGCGATGGTGTATGACTCAAGTACTCGTTTGATCACCTTACCAGAAGGAGGCAATGCTTAAACACTATGGGCCAAGGTTTCATTCTCAGGGGAAATGTATGTAATATTTTGATACTAATAGATGAACAAGATGGAGAAATCAAAGAAAAGCAAAAGAGTTTGTTTTGTGTGCTGTCTTTTATAAGCTTCAGACGTTTCCATGTAGCTGTCATTGACTGGTATTGTGTGTTGTAAGTAAATCTGAGGTGAAATCAGAGAAAAAACACCATGTGATTACTTCTTTGAGGAATTTCGCTCTCACTAGAAAAAATAAAATGGAAAAACGGCACAACAAGTTACCTACACTTGGATGTCTATTTTGTTAGAGTTGTGTATATCATAACACTTGAATAGAAATATATTTCTTACTAATCCATATGAAACTGTTATATCAAACGATGAAGTTGTAATAATCACAAGCATGAGCCATGTAGAGGGTCCTTTTTCTAGAGAGAGAAATATGATAAAATCCTAATTCTTGCCGCTTTGGTCTTTTCTGGTTTTTAAATGACTTTTTTGTCTCCTCTTTCTATATACTCGGCGTTCCTAATCCCTTACTTCGTGCTGATGTAATTCGGCTGGGCCGAATTGTAGTAAGCCGGGCTTGACGATTGCCTTATCTCTGATCGTAAGTTGAATTTGGGCCAAACTTAGTATTTGATGGGCATTGATGAGAGATGAAATTTCAACGTTAACAATATCACATGATGGTTGGACGATGCATTTATTTCACGGTTACTCAATCTGATTCAACATATGCAATTCAAGTTTTATCTCAGTTTACGCAGCAACCAAACAAAGACAATTGGCTTGCAGCTATGAAAAATTGTTGGGTATATCAAAGGCACTCTTAGGCAAGGTATATCAAAGGCACTAATGGGCAAGGTATTCTTCTCCAAACTGAGTCTCTTACCCTACTGTTTTCAAGCATCTAAACTACATATTAATCTAAACCATTTATTCTGGAGAAAAAAACGATGTTGAAATGCTTGCCGAAAACATAGACATGTATTCACTGTGATAATTAATATGGTATATATGAAAAATTAGAAATGAAAATCTTTTCAAAGATACCAACAGAAACCCCTTGAAAACTGTTTGATACGTGGAAGGTGAATGTCGTGTTTGGCATGAAGTAAATGAAGATGTAAGATGTCTGCCCTGAAGTAGTAGCTGACGGTAGTTGCTGAAGCAGACGTCGGGTTAAGTGGTGAAAACCATGTAGAGTCAAGATGCTGAGCTGGAGTCGTGTAGACTTGGAGAGCAAGTGAGTATCTTGAAGATATGGAAAGAGGAATAAACTTGAGGAGCAAGTTTATGACTTAAAGAAAGAGGAATAAGTGCATTCCAAGAAAAAGAAAGTTGCACTTATTGTTATGGAAGATGTCCATACATGTTGCCTTGGAGACTAGGGTTTCGGGAACATGGAGAATAACTATAA
>NC_027750.1:19156012-19157878 GCF_000695525.1 Brassica oleracea var. oleracea | reverse complement strand
GGTGGTCTGATAATGATTCTGTGGCGAGCTTCAGTGCCAAACTCAGTGCTATGCCGCATGAAGCATTTGTACTTGGGAAGAAGTACAAGGAGAAGAAGCTGGTAAAGAAGTTACTACGCTGTCTTCCAACAAAGTTTGGAGCTCACAAGGCGGTTTTGCAGATGACTACAAACCCGGATGAGCTCAAGTTTGACAAGCTTGTGGGTATGCTGAAGGCACAAGAGATGGAGACAGACAGTAGTTCAGTCTCTACATCAAGCAGTGCGCCAAGGAGGGTGGCGCTTGTAGCTGACAAAGATACTGATAGGTTTCAGAAGATTGAAGATGACATTGGTATGCTGGTCAGGAATTTTGGTAAGACGAATTCTTCTAGTGGGTGGAATCAGTATGGTCGCCAGGGAGGTGATCGTGGTAATAGCAGAAGAAGAGAACGTCTTAGATGCTATGAGTGTGAAGGTGTTGGTCATATAAGGGCTGACTGTCCTGTAGCACAACGGAGAGAACTTAAGTGTTCTGAGTGTAGAGGTGTTGGACACACACAACGTGAATGTCCAAACTCAAAGAAGGGAAAAGGAGTTCCATTGCAGTCGTCTGATGATTCAGAGTCTGAGGAAGATGGAAAGGTGATGAAGAACCTTGTAGCATTTGGTGCACGCAAGGAGGAACCTATTGAATCCTCGGATTCAGATGTTGGTACAGGTGATGAGGAGTATCACGTGCTATACAACAAGTGGTTGAATCTCAAGGATCAGAATCTGAGATGGGAGAATGTGGCTCAGAAGCAAACCAAGTTGCTTTAAGAAGTGCTGGAAGAACTTGCGACTGTAAAAGATAAGAATGAGTCTTTGGAGCAGGAGGTTAGAAAATTGAGGAAAGTCCAGCAGAAGGGGTTGCCACGTTTCGTGCATGGGAGCACATCAAAAAGTGGATCCAAAGGAGCTTGTCAGGAAGTACGTCGGGACGTACGACAGGGAGTAAGGCAGGAAGTTCTACAGCGCGCAGCTGTGAGTACCAAGCCGAAAGAAGTACATCAGTGCAACAACACGAAGGTCAGACAGGAGGTTCTGAAGCATGGTTGTGCAGCTGGTACAAGGAAGGAGACTGATCGGTGCATCAGCAACTGTGTCAGGCCAAGCAAGAAGCAACATCGGATGTGCTGTTGGTTCTGTGGGAAGGTTGGACACAAGAAGGTGGAGTGTTTTGCTCGTGAAAAGAGCAGAAACATGGTCAAGAAGGTGAACAAGACGTTCACTAAGCCCAGAAGGGTTGAAGAGGTGTCCTTAGCCAAGAGTGGCTTACTTGATGAGATCAAGGATGAGACATCAGAAGATGGATACAGCTCTGGTAGGAGTGATCTTGAGGTTGATCAAGAAGCATCAAGTCTGGAGCAAGGACACACAAAGGGGAAGGAGATCGAAGTGCGTCAGGAAGTGGTGCGAGATGATCTTTAGGGGTGTGAAATCACTCCAAGACAATAGCAACGAGTGCAGGGGGCACTTGGTGCGGATGGGGAAGAGCTCATGGTCAAGGAGACGACACATGAAGGTAGCCAGGTCCTCAACAACTGGTCGAAGGGTAGTTCGAAAGGTGCGTCAGATCGTGATGCAGTACTTGTTATTCCGCTGCAGCAGGGGCTGTGTCATGATTATACATGAAGAAACAGACAGATGGGTCTGTAAGGCTTGACATCTAAGCATCTGTGTTTTAGCTTACTATGCAATCAAGCAGGGGGAGAATGATGATGTTCTGGTACAGAGTGCATATCTCATGGGGGAGAAAAGCATGTGTGGTGCACATCTCGTGGGGGAGAAAAGCACATTTGGTGTGGAAGTTTCCAGGTGGGGAACGTGGTTGCAACGTGGTTGC
>NC_027750.1:19147994-19155475 GCF_000695525.1 Brassica oleracea var. oleracea | reverse complement strand
AGCTATTGGAAGTGTTCTGGGTCGTGCTGAAGCAGAGGCTGAAGTACTTGACGGTAGAGACACATAAACGGGTAGCTTAGGAATCTTTCAGTAGCAGATGTTAGGGTGTTAACAGGCTGGCTAAGCTGATTAAGCAGATCTTGTAATTGAGTGTACAAGACGATTTCTAATAAAGCTATTGGTGTGTGCTTGTGTATTTTGTCTCTCTTGATTTAACTTCTGCGTTAGTATTGTTGTTTCATCTTGCACTAACAGTAAATGCTGAAGAGCCAAATAAAAATTCAAGACAAATTCCACTTCCATATGCAGAAGTATTACGCTTACAAAACGTCTATCTCGTTAAGACGTTAACAGATTGTGGCGTAATGATTCATTATATAGTGGGTCCGGTTGAGTTTGGACAGTCTTGGCCTGGGAGACTCATTTATTGGGTTCTAAAAATCAAACTCGCAGGATATCTCTCCCACACTCAGAACTCGAAACACTCATTTGGGATATGGATTACAGGCTTCAACACTCGGCAGTCCACGGAGCTGATCTTGATGACTCGACATCAAAGAGTATGGCATTGTTTCTCGATATAGTTTGAAGGATTTTTCTAGGATGATGGGACGTCTCAATGACTTCAATCTCTCCTTTGTACCTCAGGCGGAAAACTCTGCAACATAAATATTAGCCAGGAGTGCTAGTTATTATCATAGGTTATTTATCTTTTATTATCGTAATATTTCGATTTATTTATTCATACCACCTCAAACTTATTAATAAAATGATAGTTCGATATAAAATAATCAATTTTGCATAAATGTCTTTCATTTGATATCAACACAATGTTATGTATAGTTAACCACTTTTCCTCCATAAAAACGAGCTTTACAAAATCATCAATATCAGTTTTTATTTTCCGTTTAATATTAGTTATTAAAAAGTAAAAGTCTCAAAACTACTAAATCTCATATTCTACTCAAATGGGTTCAAATTAATTTCACTACTAAAGAATTCATAATAAAAATTATATATATCAGTTCCAAGAAGATATAAATTTAAGACTCATTACACAAAGCAAACTATTTGATCTTCTTCATTAGATAAACAATGTAAATAAGAATATCTATATTACATAATGTCAACCAAATTATGATGCATGCAATATCTTCGAAAAAGAAATTATAAAGTAAAAGTACTAAAACAGAGAAGAACATGAAGAAAAAAAAGATATGAAATTTAGATGTAGAATAGAATAAAAATAATTATCATTAATTTTGATTAATTAATGTCAAAATGAATGATAGGAATAAATAAAAATGAATGAAAATAATTTTTTTTTGAAAAAAGAATATGAATATTAAATTTTCTGAATATTTTTAGAGAAATAGTGACTATAAGATGAATGCGTTTTAAAAAAAATTACAATGATTAATTTTCCAAAAAAACTAAATTTGAAAATGCACAAATATTATTAAAATTATTTAATAATAGAAACGACTTCATAATTTTTTTTATTTCTCCAATGAAAATTGATGAGGAAAAAAATTCTACTTTTTCTTATTTTTTTTACAAAATTGAATTGGGAGGAATGCAAAAAAAGAAAAATGTCTGAATACAACTAACAAACATCAAGCTACCATTGTTTACGAGTATTAATGGGCCCAATCAAGATGCAGAATAAATGGTTGAGCTATGGACCTCAAACTGAAATGTAATAAAACCTTATTATGGTCGACAATTAAAACGACACACTTTTAGCATTTTAACATAAACCCCTGAAGACAGATTCCCCTCACTCCGCATCTTCTCTTTCACTCTTTGGGTCTCTTGAGTGTCTGAGCGAAGCCCTAAACTTCCTTGCTGAAAGTTTTCTCGCCATTTGCAGGTTGGTCCGAAAAATCTCAAATTTTCTTTCTATCAATGATAAAAATTGAATCTTTTTCTTTTGTTCCATAAAAATTGAAACTTTTTATCTGTTTGCTTAGTATTAGTGTTTTTAATTGACACTTAGTTCTGTCTGGACTTGGACTCAGAAAGGCCAACAAAGCTTCATATACTGATGTCTGAAAATATGGAGCAATCCCCGGAGCTGCCACTGTCGTCTCTGGTTACCTCCCTTCCAGATGACATCATTGTTGATATTGTAGCACGTCTACCGATTAGCCATTATCCGACTCTCTCCCTCGTTTCCAAGATTTTCCGGAAACTCATTGCCTCGCCTAAGCTATACAAGAGACGAACCTTGCTAGGCTTCACCGACCACCGTCTCTATGCTGTCCTCCGCGACCGCAAAACTGGTGATTGCCGTCTCTACATTCTCCACCGTAGAGCCAACAGCAGTAACCGCTTGGTCGTTGTTCGGTCACTTCCTCCTATGTCTTCTAGTGAAAGCTATGGCTCGTTGGGTTCCAATACATATGTGTTTAACTATCTCGATGACTGTACATCTCACACTGTGCAGCCCATCTCCGTCACACCTCAGTGCATGCCTGAGGACTGGGATGGTGCGTGTGTGGTTGACGATGTCCTGTACTATCACGATTGTTGGGGGAAGGTGTTAAGGGCGTATGATCCAAAGCAGAGCTGTTGGAGTGTTGTCAGGGGTTTGGGTGAGTTCTTAGCTGCTGAGACTACCCGATCACAGTGGTCTAATACAGTGAACTATGGTGCGAAGAAGTTGGCTCTCTTCTTTCCTAAAATACATGAAGGCAAGGAGATGATTTGTTGTGCGGAGATTGCTTTGGAAAAGCGCCAGGGAGGAGAGATTTGGGGTAAGATGGAGTACTGTGATGTTGTCATTGACGATGGGCTTTTTAACATTCTGAAATGTGTGACTGTTGTAGTTTGATGCACGGTGAAACCTTAGTTACTTCTTAGTTTCACTATGGTAAATCCCATCGTGTGGATGTGGTTGAAAGTTTCCTCACATGTTAATGTAGACTAAACCTTGAGAGCTTGTTTTATGTTGTTCGTTTAAAACTTACCCTATGCTTTATGCTTAAAACGTTTTCTTTAAGCTTTATACGGGTTTTGTTCTTTTTCGTATAAGGGTGGTTATGGTCCTATGGATCAAGTCTTGTCGATATAGATGATGACACAAAGAAAAGAAAAACAAATGATATTTGGTCCATTGTGATTTTTTTCCATGCCACTGCTTTAAGCTATCTTAGTTTATTGTCACACTAGCATAACGTAAGTTTTACAATAATAGTATGGAGTTTCAGGCAGAGAAGTTTAGGTTACACTTACCTTGAGCTGGGCAATTGGGTTTATTCGGGTTTTGGATTACAGATTCATGAATTTCAACTCCATTAAGATATTATAAAAGTTCGAGTTGGACTAGGTTTGGCTTTAGTGGAGTTTGGTTAAGGTTTAGTTACATGTCTAAGATCTGGTTGAACCCGAAATAGTTCAGATTTCAGATATTAATCGAGTATCGGTTCCAAAAATATTGATTTGTACTTGAATAAACTCAATATATTTCCAATCTTTTCAATAAATTTGTATATGTGACTTCTTCAAACCATGTTGTTGTTCTTCATCATTACTTTAGGACACTCGTCTATCAACCATATGAGATTCATCCTTAAATTATATATGACAACATCAGACATATCATGACAAAACCAAAGCTTTGTACGAACGAGAAACGTACATAATAAAATGCAAACAAATTAAAATTAACAACTAGCAACTCTATAAACGTAAAAAGTTATTTAAGCCTTAAGAAGACTTCAGAACCAAATTTATTCTTTGTTAAACTTTGAATGCAATTGTTAGAATATAAAAACATCAATATTGATCAAATACCAAAATATATATATATTTAAGTAAGTAGACGACAAAAAATATATTAAAATAACTATTTAAGGTAATTATTCATGTAACTGATAATTATTTATGCATTCATTAATATCTTAGTGTTTTTTGGATACATTTAGAGATTCAGATCAGTTTTAGTATACGTGTTTTTTTTGGAATATTGAAATTTTTGGATTTTTTGGGACATTCATTTGGGTTCCTGTTTACTTTAGGTAAAACCCTAAACCCGAAATACCACGAAACAAAATCTATTTGGTGTTTATGTTAGGCTTGGTTGGGTTGGATTCGAGTTTTTGGTTTGGCTTACACAGGCCTACACTTAACCATTTTTTATTGGGCTGCGTTAAAAATAGTTCTTGGGCTGAGCCCAATTAAACGGTCCATAAACAGAAAGGATGCACTGTACAAACTATAAACTCTATCGCACCTGATCACCCCCTTGTTTTCGCACCATTTTTCCCTTGACGATTTCTGTTTCCCTGAGAATTTCCCGGGAAAGAAAGGAAAAAAAAAAAAACAGAAAAGATTTTCCCAAATCTGAAATAATCATGGAGGAAAGAAGCAGCAAGAGAATCAAACCAACCATGGAGGAGGACGAAGAAGATCCTTCATCTTCATCATCTCAGCTAAACCTCCCACCGTCAATGAATCGACCAACGGTCTCACTAGAGACCCAACGAATCAACCGTTTAATCCATTCCGACCACTACCACTCTCCCTCCAAACCAATCTACTCCGACCGGTTTATCCCGAGCCCATCCGGTTCTAATTTCGCTCTTTTCGGCCTCGAACCTTCCCCCAAGAAGGACGGGAAAGAAGATGGGCCTGGCTCTTACGCCGGTATGCTCCGAACCGTGCTTTTCGGACCGGAGACGCCGGAGAAAGCAGATGTCGTTACTGGGTTCTCTCCTTCTTCAAGGAATATTTTCCGGTATAAGACGGGGACGCAGCGGCCGGTGAACTCGTTTCCGCCGTTTGGGTGTGATGAGGGGCCTAGTGTTAGCCGTAGTCCGGTTAAGTCGCCGAGGAATATTCTCAAGTCTGCTTATAAGGTGAGAGTGTTTCTTACGGTGATTAGGGTTTTTAAAGTTATGGACTTTAGGGTTTGTGAGTTGAAATTAGGGTTCAGAAGTGTGGATTTGTGTTGAATTGGATTGAATTGTGTAGCTTCGATTGATATCTTTAAGTTTTTGTAGTATGTGTGAAACTTAAAAGCGCTCTCTTTGTACAGTCTTTGCTAGTGTTTAATGAACTGTTATCGAAGAATGTGTGATGTCTATCTACTCTTTATACAATGAGTATAAATAATGTCGATTCTTCCTGATATTGCATCTGTCATGTGAATGTTACTAGTGTAGATTTGTGTGTGTGTTTTTGGATGGATTAGTCTAGCGTTGATACATTTTAGGAATTGATCTCTTTGAGTGAATGTGTGTGTGTGGAGTGAACTGTTTTTGAAGAATGCGTAATGTCTACTCTCTATCCAGTGATTATAAATGTAGGTTCTTGCTGATGTTGCATTTGTCTTGTGGATGTTGTTGTTGTTGTTGTTAGGTATTGGATGCGCCGGCTCTGCAAGATGATTTTTACTTGAATCTCGTGGATTGGTCTGCGCAAAATGTACTTGCAGTTGGATTAGGGAGCTGCGTTTATTTGTGGAATGCTTCTAGTAGCAAGGCGAGTTTCTTTCTTTCTTTTTCTTTACTCAAAGAATGTTCAAATGTTTTTGACACGGAATGACTTTCAGGTAACTAAGTTATGCGATCTCGGTGGCGATGAAAGTGTTTGCTCAGTGGGTTGGGCACTACGTGGAACACATTTGGCTATTGGAACTAGTAGCGGAACCGTAGAGGTATGTTGAACATATTTAGAGTTTTTTTAAAAAAATCTTTTTATGGACAACTTAATCTTACTGCTTTTCTTTTCTTTCACTAGATTTGGGATGCGTTACGCTGCAGGAGAATAAGAACGATGGGAGGACACCGGCTAAGAGTAGGAGCCGTGGCATGGAGCTCATCTGTTTTATCTTCCGGTAGCAGAGACAAGAAAATACTTCAGAGAGACATACGTTCTCAAAAAGATCATGTCAGTAAGCTAACAGGTCACAGATCCGAAGTCTGCGGACTCAAATGGTCTTACGACAACCGCGAGCTAGCATCAGGCGGAAACGACAATAAGGTAAGATATATAATTGGGTCTGTTTCCTCTTTGGAACACGGGTAATGATTCTCGGGATGGTGCAGCTTCTCGTATGGAACCAACATTCAACAAAACCGGTTTTGAGATACTGTGAACACACAGCGGCGGTTAAAGCCATTGCTTGGTCTCCGCATCTTCATGGACTTCTTGCTTCAGGTGGCGGCACTGCTGATAGATGTATCCGTTTCTGGAACACGAAGACAAACACTCGTTTAAGTTGCGTGGACACTAACAGTCAGGTGTGTAATTTGGCTTGGTCCAAGAACGTGAACGAGCTTGTGAGCACGCATGGATATTCACAAAATCAAATCATCGTTTGGAAATACCCAACCATGTCTAAAGTAAGAGTTCTCTGTCTCTCTTTCTTGCTGACGTTTAGACAACAACTGAACATGTCTTTTTGATCTCTTACAGTTGGCAACTCTGACGGGTCACACGTTTCGTGTTCTGTATCTTGCTGTTTCACCCGATGGACAGGTTAGAATATCTACACTTGCATCAACGGTAGTTTCTCTTGTGTGATGGATCTTGTCTGTTGCAGACGATCGTTACAGGAGCAGGAGATGAAACGTTAAGATTTTGGAATGTGTTCCCTTCCCCTAAATCTCAGGTAAAGAAAGAACATTAATATGATTTATTCCTGTCTCTTAGTCACAACAATGCATAACACAAACACACATGTGCTCTCTGTTTCTTGTTCTCAGCGCAGGGAGAGCGGGATTGGGGCCCTGTCCTTTGGGAGAACAACAATCCGGTGATCTCTTGAGAATATGATATAGCTGGGTCGTCAATAACCATACCTTGCATAGTTTTTGGAGTGATGGTGTGATTCTTTAGGTCTCCTTTTGTGTATATAGTTTGAATTTTTACAAATATTTAACTATTTTTCAACGATTTTTACATAAACAAAACATGAACGTAAGCATAATCAACCACATTTTCTTCTGCAACTTGATCATTAGACAAATGAGAAACAAACAAAACACTAATTGTTTAAAGCAATCACAATTTCCGGTTTTGACGGGAATACATAATTTTCTTTTGGCGGAAAAATACAATTTTTCAATTTTGACGGGAAAATGTACACGATTTTGATTTTAGCTAGGGGTGTTCAATCCGGATATCGATTCGGTTTAGGTTCGGTTTTTTTCGGTTTTCGGTTTTTCGGTTAGTAAAATATAACTACCATTCTAAATCCATATTTACTTCGGTTCGGTTCGGTTTATATACCGTCGGTTTATTCGATTTTATACCAAAAGCCATAATTATTTAGTTTGAGATCATATTATATGAATTTTAGAGTCATATTGTCAACACAGCCATTTATTAAAAATATATTATATGTTCAAATAAATGAACAAAAACGTAAAAATGCTTCTACCATCAAATAAAATAATCAAATCTATAACTAAAATCAAAGCTTGAAATTTTGAAAATAAAAATATGAAACAAAACAGAAACATGAAAGAAAA